>NC_136497.1:59420240-59480240 GCF_053919585.1 Euprymna scolopes
CATCCGGGTGATCAAGGTGCAATATGATACCAAATTTGTCAACTCTGGTTCCGTCTTTCAAAAGTTTTAGCGTTACAAACAAACATACATACATACATACATACATACATACATACACACCGATTTTTGCCTTTTATATATATAGATGTTATTGCTGACCTAAATTCTGCATTCCTTTTTTTTTGAGAATCATTTCTTCGTGCTTTTATATTTTCTATTGTTGTTTAGCCCAAGTTTGGCACAAGACCAGGGTATACTGTGAATAATCCCTTTTCATTATTATTATTATTATTATTATTATTATTATTATTATTATTATTATTATTATTATTATTATTATAATAATAATAATAATAATAATAATAATAATAATAATGTAATTTGAATAAATATTATATTATTATAATATCTATGGTTAATGTATTGTATAGTGAATTAAAATTAAATTATAACATAGTGCTACCAGATTAGGCTGTCTGAAGATACTGGCTTCCAAACATTGATATTATAGTTTTTATTTTATTTTTTTTTGTTTTTTTTTGTTCACTTCTCAAAATTCAATCATGCTCTACAAAGCCCAAATCAAAAACAATACATTTTCTTGGTCGATGAGAAAAAAATCAGAAGCTGATAGTATTTATGCTGGTGTCCCTCAGGGGTCCATCTTGGGTCCAACTCTCTTTCTGATCTACATTAATGATCTTCCAAATCACATCCTTAGATCATTCATAGACATTTTTGCTGACGACACTACCATCTATGGCAGCATATCAAAGGCCGTAAACGACCAAGTTCTCTCTGATTCTCTCTCCTCTGATCTTGAGCATGTGGTACAATAGGGAAAAAAGTGGCTGGTTACTTTTAATGGATCTAAAACCAAGCTTCTCAAAATAGACTTCGTAGCCTAGTGGGGGATGCCCTTTTCTCTTTCCTGCAACCTCTTTCTCACAGAAGAGACGTTGCGAGCCTGTCTCTTTTTTATCGTTATTTTCATGACAAGTGCTCGTCTGAGCTCCAATCTATGGTTTCTCCCCTCGCAAACATTCACGAGAAACACATGCGTCTGGCTGAAAACATTATCAATAATTTCCCCCACTCTTTAACTGTGCCTAAATGTAAATGTTGATTCCATGAACAAAACTTCTTTCTTAGAACTGCACACCTGTGAAACTGTCTTCCGTTTACCTGCTTTCCAGCTGACTACAATATGGCCGTCTTTAAGTCCCACGTAAACAAGTTCTTGATGAGACATCCCCTTAAGTAATCCAACTTACTAAATTTACACTTCTAACGATTACTATGATATTGTCCTTTTGACTACTGTACACTTTTTAACCCTTATCCTTGAGTGATCTCTAGGTCTTGATAAGTGGTGATTCCTTTGTAAAAAAAAACAAACAAAAAAACCCAGCTAAACCAAGCACCATGAATAAATATTTGAAGATATAAAGAACTTGAAGCATAAAAACATTCACTAATGCCTGAATTCGGCATTAAATAACCAAAAAACAAAGGTTGAATTGCTGTAAAAAAAAAAACTGATCCAAATATCATGAACAAATATTTGAAGATCATAAAGAACTTAAAGTAAAATGAATGGGTTCAGCATTATTTAACCAAACCTTAGATTATGAAAGGTTTTGGATAGATTCTTTCATTGATTGCTTTTTTAAGAGCATCTTATATATCACTAATGAATAATCTTCCTTTTAAAGTAAGAAAGATGTTACTATATATAGATTATTTCATATTCTATTCATAAATCACAGTGATGCACCATGGAATTTCCATAGGTTCAACTAGAGTTGATAAAAATCAATAAGCTTTCCAACTGAGTCAGTTAACATATTTTTGCAAAGTGTTTATGGCAATTTTATTTTCATCAATTTTGTGAAATCTTAGATATTCTAATCAATATTTTATGAAAAAAAAATGTGTGCAAAACTTACAACATAAAATGACATATAAGACATTTACCTGGCCTACTTGCCTTTGAGCTTAAAAACAAAAAGTGAAGTATGGTTCTAATCAGACTCCGCAAGTCATTCTCCCAGGCATCATTTCAGAAAGGAGGATTAGATAACTGTTAGTCGTCTATATTGGAAAATACCGAGAGATCCTATCGAGGCCATTTTTTATAATAGAATGCTTTCTCAGTGGAGTTGAATTCTCCACATTAAGAATTAACCTTATGTCACATTAAGCCTTTTACGGGAAAGAAAAGTAAATGTCTACTTATTCAGCCTAAGACCAAAATGAAGTATCTGTTAATATATATATATTTAATCAACACTTGGAATATCCACACTACATTTTTTACTTGCCAATGGAATTTCAGTTTTGTGACAAGATTGTTTCTCTTTCTGTTTCTGAACTTTTTAGATGAGGATTGATTATTTGTATCATTTGAATTATTCGGACTACTGTTCTCATCTTGTGTGTTATTTGCACAACGTTTCGGTCAATGTAACATCTGACCTTCTTCAGTTGTATCTTGTCAAACTCTGGAATCTTTTCTGTTGAATATTATGTTACTTTCAGACATGACAGAAGACTTCTATCACTCTTGCGATTTGTACACAACTGGCCAATTAGTAAATGGCCTGCAACAAAAAAAAAAAAAAATAGAAAACCAGTTTTCATCAAACGGAAATAGAATCATGTCGTCTTTTCTATGGCGACAATTTTACCGTTCCACCCTGTAATTCAAAGTGTTTTCAATCCAGAGGAGGTGACACCTTTCTAAACCGAGGCAATTTACTTCACACACACACACACACACACACACACACACACACACACACACACACACACACACACACACACACACACAAACTTTGTATCTAACTTTGCCCTTGTAGGCAGGCAAGTAAATACAGACAGTTTTATATAAACGAGAAAATTAATGCACGATTTATTCAGTGAACATACAGCATTTTTTGTGATGTTAATTCATATTGACTAAACGGAACCACGTCATAGAAGTGGGGCTTTCATTATCCATCAATAATGCTATTGTAGTCTGTAAGGAAAAGGGCATTTTTCTGTATTCAAGATGGATGAAATGGAAGGAGAGATATTGACTTATCTATACTTAATAGATGGCTGGTATTGAGGAAAAATCGTAACATTGTTTGTTTGGAGAATGTTTATAATATAATGCCTTCCCCTCAGGGGCGTTGGATTTCCCTCATTAAGAATCAACCTTGTATCACATAAAGTATGCTTTGAGAAAGAAAGGTAAATATCTACCGGAGCAGTTCAAATAAAAACTTGTTATTTCTTTGTTTGATCGTGAGTGACTTTAATATCTTTTTAGTAGGTTCACAGATAATTGTTGTTAAATTAAATGCGGAAGATTTCTATTAGTTAAAAAAAATAAACAATTCACTATATTTATCTCTGAATTGATTATTTGTGGACATACTTATATCATGTGACCTGCTTAACCAATCAGTTTATTGAAATTCATTTTCTTTTCATTTTCCTACATCTTTGATTTCATACATTCTCCTTTTATATGCAAAAGAACATAATAATTCTCAACAGACAATTATGGAGATTACTGTAATATGTTCAGACATGTATGAGTTTGTTGCAGGGAGCCAATGCTGGCGATCGGTCTTATAAATAAGAAAGTGACACAGAAAAAATACTGCAATGGCAAAGAAGTGATAACAAACATATGTGAATGGTGTAAGAACAAAAGGTATCAATTTTAAAAAGATAATTTTTTTTTCAGACATAACTTAACCCCATGTTTTAGCACACATTTTGTTATTCATCGCAGTTGCTATTAATCACCGCAATGTTGCATCCCTTTACCTGTTTTGCAAATATTTTAATGGAATGTGTTCTGATGAACTCGTTGCACTTGTGCCCCCTCAACATACATATCCCCGACAAACCTGCTTAGCAACAAAATCTCACTCCTTCACAGTTGAGGTCCCTAAATGCTAGAAAGCTTTCTACTTTGATAGTTTCTTTCCTCGAACATCTAGACTTTAGAATTCTATTCCTGCTACTTGCTTCCCTGGCTGTACTGATATGCAGAAGTTTAAATGTAACGTAAACCAACATCTTTAGTAGGTGTGGTCCTAAATAGTAGCCCGATGGCGGTATGCCTTGTTATGGGTGAACACGAGTAAAAAAAAAAAAAAAAATGCTAAACGCAATAGTTCGAACAACCTATAACACTATCTTAACTCTTTAAAATATTTGGGGATACTTAGATTTCTTTTATTCTCTGAGAACACTTTTTGGTACCTGTAAAAGAATGGGCATCCAGAGAATGTAAAAAGACAGACGATGCTAAACGGGTTAGATCACGGTTATAAATGTTTTTAGTTTTTCAAAAGACAAAAAATGAGAAAAACTTCATAAAAAAAATAAATAAAAATGACAAGAAGGTAGCTTTCAAATAGTAAGCTATTTCGGCAATTTCTTAATTATGACTTAATAAAAGAAGTCTAAGTATCGTCAAATAATAACCTCTGAAAAAAGTCAATTTTAAAACCCTTATTCAGAAAAAAGGCGACTTTCAGATCGTAAATTGCTTCAGCAATTTCCGGAACTGACTGTGGATTCACCGGTAATACTCGGAACTGACTCCATATGAACTGAAATTCTTATTCTTTACAAGTACCAACCTTTTTAGGCAACTTTTCAATGAATAGGTAATAATTCAATTACTGTTTCTTTCTTTTTGTTTTAGATAGAAAAACAAAACAAATCAAAGAATATAAAGCAAACGTTTTTCAGTATTTTTTCTTCAATTAATAAACAAAATAAAAAGAGCGTTTCGTTATCTAAATAAACTCTCACCATTTTGTTCAGACGTCATGGTATTTTCATGTGAAGAAGTTTGGCCCATTTGATTAAACAGATTCTGACTAATTTCAGCCCAATTTTTATTCTCTCTCTCTCTCTCTCTCTCTCTCTCTCTCTCTCTCTCTCTCTCTCTCTCTCTCTTAACTATTCCAGCGTCAGTTATTTTTCACATGAGACAAAAGACGTGCAAAGGTTTTGAGTATGACAAAAGTAGTTTAAAATAGACTATAAATAAGTAAACTATTAAAAAAATTATAGTATTGGAAGCAGCAACAGCAGCAACATAGCAGCAAATGTTTTTTTTATACGTATCGGCTCTCGATTGAATAAAAGTTCAAATCAGAAGTTTATTTCAACCTACTACAGCACAAAAAATATAACCCCCTCCCCGAAAACTTGCACATGCTGCAAAAATCCAAACACACACCTTTCTTCGGCTTTTCTCTTTACTTTTTTCAGAGACAATACATGTGTGTACAGCACAATCCTGCTTAGATCTATCAGAGCCTAGAAAGTCTCCAATAGATGCAATGAGAGACACACAAACTATTAAACATAGCGTTAGCATATACACACTGCTAACGTGCTTCATGTATACATTATATACGTTCTCTCTCACACTAACAAAACAGGAATGCGAATATATACACAGATCTACCATGTAAACACATTGTAACATGCAAACTTTTTTTTTTTATCAGTAATCTTTTCCTTCCCCATTGAGTTCTTGGAAGGTTTACTCGTAGCCTAGCCTGTTTGGAGTCCAAAGGATTTTCAAGATTGGTTTGTCTTGAATTGGTTTGTCTTGAAGTGGTCTCTCTGTTGTTGTCGGTATTATTATTATTATTATTATTATTATTATTATTATTATTATTATTATTATTATTATTATTGTTATTATTATTATTATTATTATTATTATCATTATTATTATTATTATTATCATCATTATTATCATTATTATTATTATTATCATTATTATTATTATTATCATTATCATTATTATTATTATTATTATTATTATCATTATTATTATTATTATTATCATTATTATTATTATTATTATTATTATTATCATCATCATTATTATTATTATTATTATTATTATTATTATTATCATCATCATTATTATTATTATTATTATTATTATTATTATTATTATTATTATTATCATCATTATTATTATTAGCGGGACCTGTCGAAATTTCACAGTGGACTCATTCATATATTGATGTTGACATTCTGTGGATGTTCAGCGTACATGGAGACGCCCTGATATTAATGTCGCTCTTTTGTTAAAACTTCAAAAGTATTTATCTAAGCTAGCAGGGACACCCGGCGTAGCCCGGTCGTAAAGTACGCTTAAATACGATATTTTAATTCTTGCCGATTTCGACTATATTATTATAGAGTTAATGTTCTATCGAGTTTTAAATATTATAAAGTTGCGATTTCAAAAATAAAAATATATTTTCATGTGACTTGGATCGAAACCGAAACGAAAACAGGCGAAGTGAAGATATTTGTACCATATATGGAGAAAATGGTATAACTGAAAGAGTTGTTTGAGATTGGTTTATCAGATTCAAACACGGTAATTTTGACCTCAGTGACGCTCCTTGTTCCGGAAGACCAATCAAGATGTACGAAGACCAACTCTTTTGAAGGAAGATGGCCATCAGACATGTGGAGTATTGGGTGAACAGATGAAGTGTGATTTTGCGACAATTTCACGCCATCTTTAATCAATGGGATTCACATAAATACTTTGAGCTTGGGTCTCACAGGAACTTACTTTTTCTGTTAAAATTCTTTGATTTTCTTTAAAAAAAAAAACGGTGGGAACTTATGCAATAACCTAATATAATTGAAGCCGAAACCAAAACTTAAGAAGAATTCTTGGTAAAATTATTTATAAAGCCCTAAATGGCTTGAGTGCCATCAGCTATAATCGAAACCGAAACCAAAACTTATGAAAAATTTTTGGTAAAATTATTTATTGCAAGAAATGGAAATCCATAACAATTAAACGACAGTCACTCGGATGTAAGCGTGACACATAAAATAAATAACACACACGCTTTCCTATTAATATATAGATTATTATTATTATTATTATTATTATTATTATTATTATTATTATTATTATTATTATTATTTCTTCTTCTTCCTTATATCAAGTAACTGTAAGTTTTTTTTTCTGAAACAACTTCTATAAAAACATAAAATAAAATAAAATAAACACTTCATTGGAATAAAGAATGTTGTATACATCATTATGCATGTGATTTATATAAGTAAAGTTTATCTATTTGTGAGTGTGACAATAAAATAAGTTTGTCTTACCGTGCAGATACTTATTTAATATCATTATGAGTGAGTAGAGATCATGATGTCCCGTGGAAGAGATATGAGGAAAGAGATTGACTCTGAATAGTTTAAAACACCTTTTATTTCCAGAACGCCATCTTACCGGAAGCCCCAGCTACCAGAAGTGTCCTCAACTGTCAACCCACAGTAAATGTCTTTCGTATATATATGAATATATATACATATATAACATCCCCCTTCCCAAGGTCCTTTGTTATTGAAATGCCAGTTCACTTAACATATATAATCTTGCATCCATCTGAGTTGATGTATTGGTCATCCTGACCTTGATCAAACTCCTAACTCTGGAGTTGCTGGGTTTGGTGCTTCTGCTCTTGGTTGATGAACTTGCTTGCGTAAACCAAATATTGTGTCAGGGTAAGGTTGTGCTGTTGGTACCTTTGAACGAGGTACTAGCAGTAGATCTCGGCGGTTTCGGCATATATTTCTGCCATTATCCATCAGTACCAAGTATGACCTTGGTTGAGAGCAATGTTCAATCACTTTGCCTATCCTGGACCAAGTTTTCCCATCACGTACTCTGATGTGCTCATCTATCTTTAGCGAAGACAGCACATGCGTATTGCTGATATGCTGTTTTACCTTCTGCATGTTAGTTGGGGATGATCTGCAAAAATCATAACCATCATTTCTTATGCTTGGAAGAAGTGTTCTCAGTTTAGCTGCTGGTGAAGGAGAGTTATTTTTGCCAGGTGTTGTGTGTAAGGTTACTAGAGCAAGATATGGATCGCCTCCAGTCTGGAAACATTTGGGCAGTGTTTCCTTCACTGTTTGGATGGTTCTCTCGACTAGACCATTAGATTGTGGGTATTCTGGACTGCTAGTTACATGGAAAAAATGCCATTTTGTAGCAAATTCCTTGTATTGTTGAGACTTAAATTAGGGGCCTTTATCGGATATTACCTTTTTGGGTATACCATGGCTTGAGAAGATATGTTTTGTACAGGTTATTACTGTTGATGCAGTTGTATCAGTGAGATGGCTGAATACAAAAAATTTGGAGTGGTAATCCACTACCATGAGGTAATCTTTCCCCCGCAGCCTGTAGAGGTCTGTACCAATCTTATGCCATGGTTGGGCAGGGATATCATGCCATATTTCTGGCTCTGAACTTTGTCGATTGCTAAAGCGTTGACATGAATCGCAATTTTTTTATCATGTCCTCTATTTCTTTGTTCATGTTTGGCCAAAAAAGAAACTGCCTAGCATTGAATTTGGTTTTCTCAATACCAAGATTTGCTTGATGTAAAATTCTGCGCATTTCTGCTCGCATATTAGTTGGAACAACAATTTGTTGACCCTTTAATAGTAGTCCTTCTTGGTATGTCATGTCATCTCTATAATTAAAATATGGTTGAAGACAGACGTTGAGATTATTTTTCCTGACTTAATTTGCTGTTGCAGTTGTTGTAATGTTTCATCATTAGCTATCTGAGTTATGAGCTGTTGTCGATGTTTGTCGTTAATGGGTATTGAAGAAATTAGGAAGTGGACAAAAAAGTTCATTTCTTTGTCAGAGATTTCTGGATTGTTGTACTTTTGTGCTGCACGGCTGAGTGTGTCAACAACGTGCATTAGTTTGCCCTGAGTGTATTCAATTTCGAAATTGTATTTCTGTAAGCATAATAGGAAACGTTGTATTCTGTGTGGGGTTTTAGAGATTGGTTTTGTGACAATTGTTTTGAGAGGCTTGTGATTATTGTTTATCAGAAAGCGTTGCCCATATAAGAATTCATGGAAATGTTCACATGCAAATACTATAGACATTTCCAGTTCAAGCGGGCAATAGTCGCTCTCAACTGATGTAAAAGAACAGCTATCAAATGCCACTGGAGCCCAGTTATTGTTGTGTTTTTGTTCCAACATAGCCCCAAGTCCTAGGATTAATGCGTCTGAAGAGACTTTGATGGGAAGTGCTGGGTCAAAGTATTTTAATGTTGGACTCTGTGTAACTAATTTTTTTAGTCGTCGAACAGCTTCTTTCTGTGGTTTATCGAAAGACCACATATTATTTTTTTCTAACAAGAGACGAAGAGGTGATAAGTTAGGAATGAATTTGCCTAAGTCATGCCTAGAAAACGCTGAATTTCGGCTTTGTTTGTTGGATCTGGCATGTTCATGATGGCTTTGCATTTTTTATGATCAGGTTCAACTCTTCTACTGGATATTTTGTATGCTAGGAATGTCAACTCAGTTATGTTGAACTGACACTTTGATTGATTTAGTTTCATGCTGGATTTCGTTATAGCATTCAGAACCTCAGTAGTTCTCTTTTGTAAGAGTTCTGGAGTGTTTGCTCAAATGATGATATCATCCTGTGAGTTTCTGCATCCTTCAACATGTTCTATGATAGCTGCTATTTTTTCATGACATATTTCACTGGCACTGTGTATGCCATATGGTAGACATGTGAATCTGTAGCGTCCACAAGGTGAGTTGAAAGTGAGAAGTTTGGAACTTTCCTCATCAACTTTAATCTGCCAGAATGCATTAGATGCATCAAGCTTAGTGAAAAACTTTGCACCTGCCATTTTCTGTATTATGCCTGATGCTGTTGGCAACCTATAATGCTCTCTTTTTATAGCCTTGTTAAGATTCCGTGGGTGAAGGCATACACGAAGGGAACCATTGGGTTTTTCTACTACCACCAGTGATGATACCGGTTTAATGACACTTAACTCTGTATTTTTATGTTCCTTTTTTAATTTTTTCTTTAGTACAACTGGAATATTCTGTGGAGGGTTTATGACAGGTTTAATTTCTGGATCCATTGTGATGTGATGAATACCAGGGAGAGTCCCAAGTTCTCCAAAGCATTCCTTAAATTCAGAGAGAAAATCATTGTTATTTGTGTTAATTTTGCATACCTTTTTTATTAGGTTGAGACTAGTACATGTGTTTAGTCCTAGTATTGAAGATGCATCTATATCTGCTATGACAAATATGACATGATACTTGACATTATTTCTTATTACTTGAGCAACACACTTACCTTGAACTGGTATTGCTGTGTCGTTATAGGCAGAAAGTGTTATGTTGGTTGAATGCAATTTTGGACGAACCGATAATCTGTAGTAATCTTTTATCGAAAGAATGTTAACTTGACTGCCAGAGTCCATTTTAAATTGTATGTTCGTCCCATTGACTTGTAAATTAATGTTCCAATCTTCAGCTAAGGCATTAACTTTGTGGATTTTTGTTACTTTTTTCTCCTTGGGTGAGAATTTCACAGAGATGCTATCCACATAATTTTCATAATTATCATCATCTGTAGAAGATGCCCCGCTGTGTTACTAGCGCACTTTCTGTACTACTCTTTTAGCAGGACATCTACTCACAAAATGATTTTGTCTTGCATTTGCAGATTCGACCATATGCAGGGCAGTTTCCACGAAAATGTGAGAATGAACAGAATCTACAGTTTTTTATTTTGTCGTTACTGTAGTTATTATTTGACGAGTGTGGTAAATCACTTCCGGATCTAAATTAATCAAATTCGGCCAATAGTTTTTCTTGTAAACGTGAGTCATTAGTACCTATTATTATTACATCTCTTATTAAACTTTCACAGAGTTCATCAAATTCACATTCTTGGCTGAGTGTTTTTATCCTAGTAATGAACTCATTAGACGATTCCGCGTCTTCCTGGGAGCAGTGAGAAACTGAAAACGAGAGAGTGCTACATTTCTTCGAGGGTTACAAAATTCTTCAAATTTGTCTAAAACTGTTTCAAATTTAAGGCTGTCTTCCTCAATTTGAAAATCAAAGTTTCTATAAATTCTGCGGCCTTGTTTGCCTAGACATTGCAAAAGAATGTTTGTTTTAACTTCGTCACTTTTCTCGAGTTTTTCCGTTGCCGTTAAATATATTCTAAGGTCTTGTTTAAAAACCTTCCAGTCTTCAGAAAGATTTTCTGAGGAAAAATCAGGTGGAGGAGGCGGAATAAAATGCGAATCCATTTTATTTATTTATTTTTACTTATTTATTATTATTAGTTTTTTATATATTTTTTTCATCAACAAAGCAAATGGGTTCTAAACTTCTGACACCATGTTGTATAGATACATCACTATGTATGTGATTTATATAAGCAAAGTTTATCTATTTGTGAGTGTGACAATAAAATAAGTTTGTCTTACCGTGCAGATACTTGTTTAATATCATTATGAGTGAGTAGAGATCAGTATGTCCTGTGGAATAGATATAAGGAAAGAGATTGACTTCGAGTAGTTTAAAACACCTTTTATTTCCAGAAAGCCATCTTACCGGAAGCCCCAGCTACCGGAAGTGTCCTCAACTGTCAACCCGCAGTAAATGTCTTTCGTATATATATATATGTATATATATACATATATAATAAACAACTGTACTAAATTTCTCTTTACAGACAAAGGACCTTCTTGCATCAAGAACGTTCTCGGGCAATTTGAACTCTTCTTTTTTTAAGAACTCTTTATCTTTCGTTGTCTTAATAAGTTGCAAATAAGAAACAATTATTTTGGTGCTTGTCTATAATTGGGCCGAAAAAAATATTTTACAAGAAAAATCTGAAAAAAATCTTTATAATGTACGTACTTGTCATTGCATGAACATGTCATATTCCAAAAATCACATAAATCGATCAAGTAATTTGTTTTTTATTTCAGAAAATCAAATATTATCACACGTTTTAGCGAAGATTTGCTTCACGCCATCTTGTTTGAGACCTAACGACACTAACGACACCTGTCGGAAATATGGGATCAACAACGGCAGACAATCGACTTTAAAAATTTTTTTTTTCTTAAATGTCGAAAACACTTTTTTTATAATACAAATACAAAATAATAAATTAACATAACGACTTCTTTTATAAAACGAATGTCTAAAACTTTTTTTTTGTTTAATAGACTTTAAGCGAACATGAAAAACATATGAAAATATAAAAAAGATGATGTTATTTCTTTACATTGGATTCACTTTTGCATTTTTTTTTTAAATAACGATTTAAAAAGATCTCACTTGAGAGTTCGGCTACACCTCGTACATTTTCTTCTTCTTCTTCTTCTTCTTCTTCTTCTTCTTCTTCTTCTTCTTCTACAACAACAACAACAACAACAACACGCGACACGCCAACACAAGGATTTTACTTGCAACGATAAAAAAAAAGGCAATAGAACTTTTTCACTCTCTTAAGATGGACTGGTTACAGTCCAAAATATATCAGAAATATTTAAATATTTCAACTTTAAAAAAGAAAAAAAAGAAAGAAATTGAATCGTATTTTTCTTACTTCTGTTAATAAAATATTTTGCATCTTTAAAGTGTTCTAAAAACAGTTTTATCTGTTTATTCAATGTTTTTAACTTTTTAATAACGTTTTCAAAAGGAGAAAAATAATAAAAATTAATTAGCCAATGGGAGTTGGACGCGCCAAAAATAAGATTTAACAACCAACGTGTCTGTGGAAGCCGACAATGAGAAATATAAACCCAGGATTTTTGTAAACAAGTAGAGAGAAGGAAAAAGGACACCAAGTACAGAACACAGGTGTGGAGTCAAGTGACAAGTTACTCCGCTTTCGCCTCCATAAACGCTGAAAACACTCCTCTCTGTGACCGCTACTTGACCAACAAAAAGAAACAAGGAATAAGTATTGTTTATGAACATTATCCCTTTTTTCCTCCGTTTATTACAACACCTTTGTATTATTTGGAAAGGTGACAACACATGAAAATGAACATTTTTGAACACGCACATTTAATCTAGTCTTTTATTGTTGATAAAACTTATTCAAACCCTTAAATGTTCATAGTTTGTCAACATGAAGGAAGTAATTCATTGATAAAACACAATCAGATTTACTTCTCTTTAGTTAGTAAATAAAATGGTTGGAAAATCGCCCCCTCCTCATCTGATGAAATCTGCGCCCGAATATTTGATTCTTTCTAAATCTTAGATGTTATTTCGAAACAAAGTCGATTAAGAAAATGCAAATTTTGTGTGTGTTTATTTTGTAGGTTTTTTTTTTACTTTTACGCAAACACATACAGCTGTCCTTTAATAGATGAGATATAAACATGACAATGACAGTAGAAAAATACGCAGATATAGCTTTTTAAATTGAAGCACTTTTATAAATGCTAAAGAGAGACAGCTAGAGATGTGAATATATATATATATATATATATATATATATATATATATATATATATATATATATATATATACAGATAGAGAGGTGAATATATATATATATAAAAATGAAAACGTAAACAAAAAAGAATCCTATGGTTTTAAAACCCTTAAAAATGCGAAAACAGTAGACCTTTTGATAAACTTTGAAAATGACCTTTTAAACGTAATTAAAAACTTAGAATCCACAATCAACCTAACAATTTCCAACGGAAACTACACAAAATCGTTAGAAACATAAACAACTCTAATAAAATTTTTGTAAAAGCAGATAAAACTAGAAACTTTTATAAAATAGATAAGCAAGAATATAACAAACTAATCACAGAAAACATTACAAAAAACTACAAAAAACTAGACACAAACGAATGCGACTACATAGATATAATAAATACTGAAAGTAAACAAATTACCGATTAATTAAAAATTAGCGATAAAGTTGGCAAATTGAAACCTAGAGAGGCATACATTCTGCTTAAAGACCACAAATGGGAGTTTAATAATAATCCCAGCACCCGCCTGATAAACCCAACTAAACCAGAAATAGGTAGAATTAGCAGAACAATACTTTCTAGAGTAAACAAACAAATCAAACAAGACCTAGAATTAAACCAGTGGGCAAATACTGCCGAAGCAATCACCTGGTTTAAAAACATAGAAAACAAAGATAAATGTACGTTTATACAGTTTGACATCATAGACTTTTATCCCTCGATATCCGAAGAACTTTTTAACATTGCCCTAGAATTTGCCGAGGCATACACTGATATATCCTCGGAAGAAATCAACATCATTAAAAAATGTTGAAAATCAGTTCTAATAAATAACAATAACCAATGGATAAAAACTAAAATGAAAAATTCGTTTGATTTGGCGATGGGTGCCAGGGATTCTGCAGAGGCATCAGATCTTGTGGGAGTATTCATTCTATATACCCTCACAAGCATACTCGATACTACGGATATCGGCCTATATAGAGATGACGGACTAGCTATAATAAAAAAAATAATCCAACAAAGTCAAGGTAGATAACTTTAAGAAAATCATACACAAGGAAATGAAAAAATTAGGTCTAAAAGCAGACGTATCAGCTAACATAAAGATAACAAACTTCCTGGACGTCACGTTAAACTTAGATAAAAACACATATGAACCCTACTTAAAAGATAACGCTACTCCAATATACGTAAACCCTAAGTCCAATCACCCACCATCTATATATATAAAAGCGAAAATGTATGTATGTATGTATGTATGTATGTATGTATGTTTGTGTGTCTGCTAAAAACTTTTGACCGACGGAACAAAAATTCACAAACTTGGTATCATATTAAAGCCTCACCCTCCGGACGACAAATATCGAAAAATTAGCCCAAAAGGACCATCAGAAGTGCGTCAACTGATCGATTTTCTGCAGGGGGGTCCCCAAAAAAGTGACATTTTAATGTTAAACATTACATATTTTTAAATCGATTTATAACTGCTAAAAAAATAGGGCGCCAACTCTTTTACATAAAGTATACACGGGGCCGTTTATTTTGGGTCAACTTGTATTTAAAACCCGTTGAGTCATGTCACGTGATCTTGACGTCAGCCAGCTCTAATGGCAATGAACTTCTACGCTATGGCAACGTTACCAAAGTTATTAGCACATTCAAAATAGTTAGATACGGTAGTTAAACGAAAAATAACAAGCCAAAAATGTGAAGTAAAAAAAAAATGCGCTTACAAAAAATATTAACGATCGAAGTTTTTACAAAAGTTTTACAGCCAGACGCCATTTTCCAGTCTTTAGAGTAAGGAAGACGAAGTGTGTGTGTGTGAGAGAGAGAGAGAGAGAGAGAGAGAGAGAGAGAGAGAGAGAGAGAGAGAGAGAGAGAGAGAGATACACAAACGCAAACAGAGAGAGAGAGAGACAGACAGACAGACATATAGAGAGAGATGTCTAGACAGGAAACGAAATACTGCTACGTCATCTCGTAACGCTCTCGCGATGACCTCATTTAGTGGCTATCTGTCAATCAAACCTCTTTCACTCGCTTTATAAGCCTTATTTTAACACTATAATCAATTCCTCTTACTCTTGGCCTACACAGTTAAGTGGTTGGAGTTAGTTTCACCTCCGCGTTCCGGATTCAATCCAGCCTCACGACCAAAACTATTTTTTCTTCTTTTACATCTTTAGACACGCGGGCAACGTTTCTTTATTTTTCTTTAGTTTACTCCCCCCCCCATACACACAGCGTTTTTTTTTTTCGCTGTTTTTTTTTTTCTTTGGTTTTCTGATTTTTTAACATCGTTTCAGGGTTATTACTTATCCCCCATACACACACACCTACAAACACCCGGGCAACGCCGGGTACCCCCCCCCCCCGCTAGTCAATTATAAAACAGATTCCTAACTCGATCGTAAGTAGACTCAGTAATAACTCAGGCGATGAAAATGCATTTAACAGGTCAACCAATATCCACGAAACAGCCCTAAAAATAGTGGATACAAAAATATCGATATCAAATATAAGCAACAAAACACCAATAACTATAATAAAATTAAAAATAGAAGAAAAAAAAAACTATAATTTGGTATACGGCCCCATACAATCAAATGTTAAAAACAAAACTTGGCAAGAAATTTCTAGATCTTATTGAAAAAACACTTTCCCGCAACCAACCCCTTATACAAAATCTTCAATAAAACTACCTTAAAGTTATCCTACAGTTGTTGTGAAAATTTAGAGATGATAATTAAAGCACATAATAACAAAATATTAAATAAAAACAATGTAAACAACAACAAAATAATCAATAAAAAAGTAAACAGCATGACAAAAATAAAACTAACACTAGCAGAAATAATAATAATAATAATAATAATAATAACAATAATAATAATAATAATAATAATAATAATAATAATAATAATAATAATAATAATAATAATAAACCAACCCCGGACAAGAACAACTATACTATAAATAAAAATACTAATAACGAACAAGATAAATGCAACTGTAGACACCGCACACTTTGCCCAGTTCCAAATAAATGTCTAACCAAAAGCGTAGTTTATCAGGCAACAATATTTGCGAAAGAAAACCCGAATAATTAGAAATATTACGTAGGCATGACTTCATTAGATTTCAAAACCCGATACTATGACCACAAAAGTACATTCAACAATAAAAAAAAAAAACACCGTATAATAACAACACTAACGAATAAATACTGGGAACTCAAAGAAAGCGGACATTCGCCGGTAGTCGAATGGAAAATAATAAGACAAGCATCTAGTAGGCATCTAGACGACCCATGTAGATTATGCCTCCATGAAAAATTTGCTATCCTGTACTTTAAAGAACCCCAACATCTATTAAACTGTAGAAGAGAAATAGCAAATAACTGTGTTCACAAAATAAAATTTACTCTAGGATAGCGATACAAAATAGTTTTAAAACTAACAAAAACAATAGAAAATAAACAAATAAATAAATTAAATAAACATGAATATACATAAACGATCACACATATATGTATGTATATATATATATATATATATATATATATATATATATATATATATATATGTGTGTATATATATATGTGCGTATATGTGTGTACACATATATATATATATATCTATATATAAACTAACAAAAAAAAACACTAACCTAGTTTTAAAACAGACACTAACCTAGTTTTAAAACAGATCCTTTGTCCGATAAAATGCATGCCGATTGGCTGATAGGAAGGGGCGCGGTGTATACTAGAAAGCTGATTGGCTAACTAAAATCTCAATAGCAGAGGAGCATATAAAAACGATAAACAACCACAGAATTCGCGCATAAGCCTGAGGAGTCCCAGAGTGGATGAAACGCCGAATATTCAGTGTAGCTTAATCGCCATATATATTTTATAAATTAATATATATATATATATATATATATATATATATATATATATATATATATAGAGAGAGAGAGAGAGAGAGAGAGAGAGGAGGAGGAGGGAGATTTTCATCCAAATAACAGTTCTCAAAGTGCTTTCATATAATTTTGTGAAGATTTCTAGAATAAGAAAATTGGTGTTGGTTGTCGTTCTTTTTGCTCTCTTTGTCTGTCGCATATACCGAATGTAGTAGTGGCAAACAGGAGTTTGCTGAAAGCGTCTTGCTGTAATGAAAACCAGGACAATGAGAGGGTTACCTACTGTATGCATCGTCGGTTAAACTCCCTTTTTTTATGAAAATCGCTCTAAACAGGGTGTGAAATCAATTTATGTAAGAGGCTTAAAAAAAACTACTTCAAGATCAAAAACTAACCAACAATACGTATTAATTGGTTAAATTCTGACCCAGAAAACAGCAATTTTTATCCTTTTTCAGAAACATCGTTCATGGAATGTGAGGGCTAAAGAAGAAAATAAAGGAATTGAGAGTTGTTAGGCAACCTGTGATTGGTTCTTTCCGAACACACGAAAGAGATCGTTATAGAGTCTGATGTCTCAATAGATTTTATCTCCACGTATTAGGAAAAAGCAACCCAACAATTTGAATCTCACTGTTACTGCTTGTTGATATTCGTTTTGTCGTCTGTTGCACTACCCATCTGTTGTTGATATCCGTTACTTGTTATATAATGCAAGAAAAAAAATCTAATTGAACTGATTGCCTTTATTTCCTGAGAATTACATTTTCCTATTAAAAGAAAGCCAATTGAAATAGTTTAATTTCCGTTCTTTATATCACATTTCCTTAAGATAAAAAAAAAAAAAGGAAGAAGACTTAAATAGTTATTTTTACGTTGTCAAAGTTAAGTGAGACTGAGTAGGAGAGGCAGTTATGCCATGGGAGTTAGTTAATTTTTCTCTGTCAAAAGAAAAGAAACTTGCTATCATGTATCAAAGTGTCATGTCTGTTTTTCTAAGATTTAGAAGTCAACACAGCATGCAACGGCGTGGGGATTTCAAACACTGATTGAATGGACCGGTCAACCTAAGATAAACGATCCTACTTGGGACAGGAAGAATAAAAATTCACATTCACAGTGTAGTATCTGTTCTTCAGATGCTGCACTTAAATTTCTTGTTCTCTGTCAGTGGAGGAGAAATTCTTCACGACTGAGACAATTTTTATTTTTGTTCCCTTTCTCCACGTTAAAAAACGACCCTGGTGTCTAACTCTGTCCCGTGGGGAGGCATTGTAAATAGGATCTATCCAATGTTGTTTGGTATGTATGCAAATGGCTAGAGATTTTTATCCTGCACCGCCCCCTCACAAATGAACAGATTAGACTATTCCTGTAATTATCCAGTCCCTGTTGATTTTGCGTTAGTTATGTTCTGTGCAGTTCTATGAGGTCCACCCTCCCAGGCTTTGCCTTCTCTCTTTGAGAAAGGGGTAGTTTATTTCTAATCACTTAAGGCGTCCTCGCTGAGGAATGCCGACGTTGCTGTCCAGCCACTTTTTGCAGGTCAGGGTGCTCTTTCTCTCAATCCCACTTTCCGAACCTGGTGTCTAAGTTCTTGCAGTGGGAGAGAACTAAATAACTTAAGAGCGAGTACACATTTCATTTATACTCGTTAATCCTCTGTGTGGAAAGAAAATAAGCATGTCACCATTTATAACACACTTACGTACGTTCTGTTTCATTTCCTTGATACTTTCACATTATCTTATGTACGATTAACATGCACTTTTCATGAGTTGCACTGCACCTCCAGAGCACTGTAAACAATGATTTCATTATTATTATTATTATAAGACGAATCGAGTTAAACCGGAACAGAAAACAAACCAGGTCGAAATCGAAAACTCAGAAATTGAAAACTTGAATAAAAAAAATCCATGAAAAATGATGTATTTACAAACACTCATTTTTTAATCAGAAAACAGTAAACTAAACACTTTTATTTTTTTATATTTCGCCTTGGTTCGTTTTTCGTTTCGGTTTAACTCGATTCGTTTATTTGATCGGCAATGTCAAGGCCGTTATGTTCGATATAAAGTCTTTGCAAGGCAGCCATGATGGATAGCATTTACGTAATGTTTACACATTTTAATCGTGCATTTCTCGAGATTAGATGGGTTAAATGAATTAACTTTTTAACTCGAAATGACTCCTCATGTAATAATGTTTAACGTAAGAAACATTTTTAATGCTTACGCAGAATTATTTTCTCATATCACCTCAAGACTCTCTTTAGTGACTTATATATATATATATATATATATATATATATATATAAAGTAGTAGCGTTCGTGTGTGTGTGTGTGTGTGTGTGTGTGTGTGTGTGTGTGTGTGTGTGTGTGTGTGTGTGTGTGTGTGTGTGTACAATTCTCCTACAGCCCACACCACGGGACCGATCATTACCAAACCTGGCATGATGATGGTTCCTCCGCCTAAGGATGCATCACACCATTTTCCAAGGTAAAGATCAAAGGTCAAGGTCATAGCTTATATATATATATATATATATATATATATATATATATATATATATATATATATATATATATATATATATACTTGTAGCAGAAACAAATAGAACTCTTTTCTTGTGCGTCAGTGCCTCCCCTGACTGTGCGATATGGCACATACTGACCAATCAGAGGCATAGCGCAGGGACCTTCCTTACCCCCTAAGGAACTCTAACTGCTTCCGTTCCGGACGAGAAAAACTCCTCCCTTTTCCAGTCAGACGCCAAAGAGAGCGGACCTGTTTCCTCTCTCTCTCTCTCTCTCTCTCTCTCTCTCTCTCTCTCTCTCTCTCTCTTTCTCTCTTTCTCTCTGCCTACACCGGTATCGACGATTCCCACTTGGGAATAATTACCGGGCAAAGGCAGACAAGTTTCATCCTAGTTATATCTTTTTGGCATCTTACCCTGACTTGCTTCAATAAACCTTTCCCTTGTTAAATTTTACGAAGTTGTTCGTTAGTTTATTCAGTAGCTTGGGTCGAATTATTTATTTAATTAGGGAGTGCCTGAAAAGCACTAACTCAACTCCCTAAATATTCTTCTACAGTCCACACCACTGAATCGATCATAACCACACCTGATATAATGATGGTCTCCGACCTAGGGATGATGCACACCATTTTTCAAGGTTCAAAGATCAAAGGTTAAGGTCATATTTGGTGCGGTTCTTACAACATCCACTTACTACAAGGGTATCAACTAAACGGATACTGAGCGTACAGCAAAATCCTGCTCAAAGTGTGAGTATCTTTGTTAGTTACCATATATGCATAAAAAACTAAAGTACCCCTACCTATACACATGTATTTTTTTTTTTAATTTTCTTCTTTTGAAGATTGTAACGCTGGGTATGGGACAGCCAAACCAGCTGCCAACATTGCCCTGCTTTTTATTGAAACCAACCGAGAGCTCTTTTTAGTATCCTCGTTGTTCCCTTAAGTGCAATTGTCTGGATTTCTTTTGCACTTGATTCACCAGGAATATTAGTTAGTTAGGACTTCAGGTTCTTTTTAATAAGCCCTGTGGCACGTATAATAACTGGTATGATTGATATCTCTCTAAGATTCCAGTTTCTTTTCATATCATATATGAGATCTTGATGTTTGGTCTGTTTCACCCTTTCAGCTCTGTTCAGACCGCCATCATTAGGAACACACACTTCAACCAAGGTTGCAACTCTCTCTGACTTATTCCATATAACTATGTCAGGTTTCAAAGCAGCATTTTCAAGGTAAGTGGCTGTAGGGATTACATGGTCGTAATGTATGGTATATAAGTCATTTCTATCTGTTCTTTCAGGTTGATGTCCCCAGGATTTGCTGCCACATTGGATGTTTAATTTTTTACAGATGGTCCAGTGGAGGTACTTACATACTCCATCATGTCTCGCTGTGTAGTAGCCATCCTCCAAAAGAACCTTGCAACTTGATACTAGATAACTTACACTTTCCAATTCCGTGTGTCAGGATCTGCATATATGTGTATGTATACGTGTGTGTATTGAATTTATCAAAATGTGTTTGACAAACAATCTCTTATGTGTTATTCAATCACTATTGAAATGAACATGCTTATGCATCTTGAAAGCATTGCATTCATCAATACGATGTAGCTAATCATCCTTCATCTAAGAATCTTTATAAAATAGCAAAAATTTGGATCTTCAGTAATTCTTGTAGAAAACAGGTAAAAAGAAAATAAAACATGTTTTTATTAGGAATACGAAAACGGAATCGATGGGAATGGGGGTCGTAGAATATCATCATCATTATTATTATTATTATTATTATTATTATTATTATTATTATTAGAGAAATAGATAGAAAAGGAAGAAAACTTATGATTATCCAATGGATTTCTTTTCTTTGTATGTTTCCTATTATTGACTTTTGCGTGTCGACTCATTGGCATCAAAACCTGATCTCTTCATCAAAACTGCTGAGGACATCAGCCATAGACAGAAAGAACCCCCCACACACACACACACACATACATACACATTTTTTTTTCATCATGTACTAAAAAAGAAGTGAGTGATAAAAATGCTATCCATTCATACATCCCAACATGTAAAACATTAAAAATGGGAAAATATAAGAATTATAAAAATTACAAACGAAAAGAATGGAGGAAAAAATATATCTCTTCCAAATCATTCCTATCTGTTGCAACTTCTCTGTTTTGTCAGCAGAGTTTGAAGTACACAAGTCTGTTATCGTAAACTATTTATTGATTCATGGAAAAACCAAAAGGAAAGAAATTCAAAAAACGTAAGCCGAATGGATAAACAGGTCATCTAATCTTGCTCACAACTATAGCGGTGAAAAAAAGCGACACATGAATTAAAAAAATGTAATCGAGTGTTTATTAGCTAATAGAAACCTCTGTTACTTCAGCATAGTCAGAGTTACATCCCTTGAATAAATTTCAAGTTATAATCCCTGATTTATATTGGCCACTGTTAAAAATGACTCTTCAGTTTTTGAAGTACATAAAAAACTCTTATATTCGTAGCACGGGATTGGAAATTGATGGACTCTCTCTTTTCATGCCTTTGGCGGGAATTTGTACATGGTTGCGCACTAACTTTTAGGCTTTCATCGACTAGGTAGAAATTACTTCTGGGCGTCGAGATGGAACACCTCCAGACTACTAGCCATTTAAACGTGGCACTGTATATTATATTTCATGGTTAAGCTCTTCATTAATTACCTGGTAATTCATGCCTATTCTGCATTATGTTAGAGACTGTTAACACAGATTTTTACTTTGCTAATTATGTCTGTTAAACCGTAACCCATTTTTGTACATTATGTCTCTCATATGTTTCTCTTTGACAAATGTTTTGTGTGCGAATAAATGTATGTTTATTTATGTAAGTGCGGTCGTCTCTGTAGATTCCTCAGAAGACTTGAAACACCTGCAATTCCAGTCTCCATTCGCAACTTTTTGCCTGAATCTCCTAAACCGACATCTTGAGATTTTTATAGACCTGATACACCAATGCTATGAATGAGAGGAAGTGTAATGACATCGTCCAGACACCCAGCATCAGCAAGCAGTGTTAAATCAATGTCAGCAAAATCCTGGGGCATTGTCCAGATTATTCCTTCAATCAGGTTGGAAAGGACTCATTCTTTCTTGGAGATCATTGCATTTGCATATGAGAGTGGGGAGGGATGTAGAATCAAATTAACTTACCGGCATAAAATGCTCTAATATTTAATAATCAAAAAAGTTTCCTAAAGAGATTATCCGTTCCTGAACTAGCAGCCAATCAGAACTCAAGGAATGGACTTGCCCATACGAACATAATGAAACATTCCAGCTTTAATATAATCCAGCTTTCTCACGTACGTTTACATTTCAATATCTATATATTAATACGATAGCATATCTGTTATTTTGTGTGTCACGTTTACATCTTTTTTCTTCTGAGTGACTGTCGTTTAATTGTTATGACCTTCCATTTCTTGTAATAAATAATTTTACCAAAAATTTCTTCAAAAGTTTTGGTTTCAGTTTCAATTATAGCTGATGTCACTCAAGTCATCTATTTTTTTAATATAAATAATTTTACCAAGAATTCTTCATAATTTTTTTTTTTACAAAGGAATCACCACTTATCAAGGTTCGGAGGCCACTCAAGGATAAGGATTAATGGGTATACATTAGTCAATGGGATTATAGCGTAGTAATTATAAGTAGTGGAAATTTTAAGAACTTGTTTACGTTGGACTTGAAGACAATCAGATTTTAGTCAGCTGGAAAGCAGGCAAACAGAAAAGAGTTCCACAGGCGTGCAGTTCTAAGGAAGAAGCTTTGTTCATGGAATCTACGTTTAGTTTTAGGCACAGATAAAGAGTGTGGGAAATTATTGATAGTGATTTTGGCTAGACGAGTGTTTTTGTGAAAGTTTAGCAAGGGGGCACCATAGATTGAAGCTCAGACGAGTACTTGCCATGAAAATATTGATCAAACAGAGACAGGCTCGCAACGTCTCTTTTGTGGGAAAGAGGTTGCAGGAAAGAGAAAAGAGCATCCCCCACTAGGCTACGAAGTCTATTTTGAACTATGTAGCTCCTGCCCAGATGTGGCAACCATACTCCATCATTGGTAGTACCTGGCCCTTATATAGGTAGAGAATTGCATCAGTAGTGAGATATCTACTGGAACGGTAGAAGGATCCTACCATTTTTCCAGCGGCCTTGGCAATGGATTTGATATACATGTTCCATTTCAGATCAGGAGTAAATGTCAAGCCCAGAAGCTTGTCAAAACATGGAGCCTCCCTAAGACGAGAGCCATCCATTTCAATTGATGTCAGATGAGGATCAGAGCAGTGATGATGTAAAGAAGCTTGATTTTAGATGCATTAAAAGTAACCAGTCACCACTTTCCCCATTGTACTATGTGCTCAAGATCATATATGAAATCTGCAGAAATTAAAATATCATATTTAAGTGTATTTTATGACCGGGCTACGCCGGGCATTCCTGCTAGCTTAGATAAATACTTTTACAGTTTTAACAAAAGAGCCAAAAGAGCTACAATAATATCAGGGTGTTTCTATTTATGCTGAACATCCGCAGAATGCCAACATCAATATATTGCATATGAAAATGTCTACTGTGGAATTTCCACAGGTCCCGCTAGTTGATGATAATTGTGTTAAAATTAAAACATAGATATTGTTGGGGTGGGTAACTCTAAAACAACGAGTATGATATAAAACTAGTTTTAATGTAACTGCAATAAAGTTAAAATGTATCAAGACAAAATTACAAAATCAGTGATGTAATGTAAAGCAAGGTATCCGTTAACCACTCGAAGTATATTAAGAAAGAAAAAGAAACTATATAATTTAACATAGATTAATTGGCATTGTTTAATATAAATCACCGTCTTAGTGTTGTTTGTAATTCAATTGATCATACACCGAGCACTGACTATTAATTCAATAGTTTCTATATTGTTACTGGGTTATTTTTTATTGTTTTTTTTTTTCAACCATCGTTTTTACACAAAGAAATATTCATCCAAGATATTGGCTCTCAAGACACAGAAGATGTCCACTTTGTGAGTTGTTATAAAAATATAAGAAATGGAATATTCGATATCCAAATTGTACATGCCTAGTTTAACAAACGAAGAGGTCAGTCAGCCTATACAAAAATAAAAGTTTTGTCCATCCAAATTCGGATAGAAATGTTGGATAAACTGTTTAGTTCTTATGCTCTCGGAAAATTACGATATTTAGCTAAAAATTTGATCCATAAATAAGATCGCTATAAACACAACTAACATGATGAATAATAAATTTGAAAAACAAAGTCATATTCAAAAAAGAAAGAACCAAGATTACCCTTTCTCCTTTTGCTGGACAGTCAGTCCTGTGCCAGCCTTAACAGGGAGATGGTGATAGCTAAGTGGTTAATGACACAGATTGGCAACCTGGGTGTGCCAACTTCAAATCCGGTTCCTTCCACAGAAACACTTTCACTAGGGATGTTGGCAACCTTCACGTGGTCACTCCTGTAATTACCCAATGTCTTTTTATAAAGAATTCTAATGAATGCGAATAATAGTTATTTGATTCATTAAAAATAAATGAATCTATGATGCTCAGCAACAATCGCAACAACAACAACAACAACAACAACAACAACAACAACAACAACATAACAACAACGACAACAACAACAAAAGCCATTGACGAATTGAACAGATATTTAAACAAGAATATTTACTCCTTGAATAGGAACGTTTAGCACAAAGTAAATGACGAAACTTTCAGATATTATTTCCTGAACAATGACTAGACCAGATAGACAGACCACAAACCATTGATATCAATATATAATAACTCAATTAGAAAAGTGATTTTTAGAATAGCCAAACACAGTTTGGCTACTCAGTACCTCCCATCCATTCTAAAGTACCTTCCCAAATGTCATGCGATTATGAATGTTGGTATTCTTTCCCTATCGATCATCTAAACATAGATGAACAAAATAAATTAATATTTGACACAGCAGCCAAATATATGTTCAACTTATTGTTTTTGCAAATTAATCATAAGCTGTTATGTATGGAAGCACTATCAAAGCCAGTAAGAATGATCACTTTTATCAAAAACTAAAAATTACCATATGCACCAAAATCCAGAACAAAACCCAAAGAGATATTTATAACTTTTTGAAATATAAATTGGATACTATACGGTCTTGGAGGGCATAAAAAGGACGACTATCACTACCAGAGGCAGTGGGTAGTTTATTTTTGCAAATCAATTTAACTATACAATATATTTTAATTAAATTGGCCAATGATCAAGTGTGGAAGCTTTAAAGGCTGCCTATTTTTCACCACAGATATAGCACCCTACACCTCACCTGACAAGTCAATGCGTCACTAGGATAATAATGTTTCTTCATCATCATCATTATCATCAGCATCATCATCATCATCATTTTTATTATTGCTGTTGTTGTTGTTGTTGTTGTTGTTGTTAATAAAGTTTGAAGAAGTTCTTAAAAGCACGATTTATAAAATTAAACATTTTAAATAAACAGATAAACTATTTAAAAAAAAAAACAACACTTGAAAGTGCAAACATTTTATTTAATGAGAAAAGATAAATCAATTTTTTTTCTTAGTTCTTTTCGACATCTTTTTTTTCTTTCTTGTTTTGTAATTGAAATGTATCTTATTGATTTCGGATCCTAGAAGATCCATCATCGGAGACTGAACAGTTCTTTTTTAGTTGTTCTTTTTCCGTAAGTTAAATATCTGTGCCCACATGCTGGTATTATTTCATTTTGTCTATCAAATTTACGATACAACATATTTTAACTAAATTGACTAATGTCCAAATGAGGAGGCTTTAAAGACGGCCCTTTTTCCATATTTCGTCTAATGAGGAAGCCAGTCACTATAGAAAACAGGGGGCGATTCATTTTTCAAATCAACTTTACCATACATTTTAGTTAAATTAACCAATAACCGCTCTGATTGCAATTTCTAAGTTTGTACATTAATAAGTGAAACAACAAAAACAAAAACTTTTATACGTGTATAAATCGAATTTAGAATCGATTTATATATGATTAATGTTTTGGAATTATTTAAATGAGGATCGATAATTTGATAATTTGAATCTCTATGTCGAATTTGGGAATCTGTGTAGAACCCTTTATTTTATCTGCAAAGGTAGATTTCTCTTGTTTCATCAGCCATTTTTATACAGATTGTTAGTGGCGCTTGTATGCAGATTAAACTATTAACCTCCAGAGAACTGTCACTTAGAACCAATTATTACTTACCACTTTATCTGTTGCGCCATTGATTCATGTAGAACGAAAACAATCTACCCTTCTGAAATGGAACACATACATCAAATCTGTTTCCAAGGTCGCTGGGAAAATGGTGGGATCCTTCTATCGATCAAGTGGATATCTCACTGCTGATGCAATTCTCTACCTATATAAGAGCCAGTTATGTCCAACGATGGCGTACTGTTGGCACATCTGGGCAAGAGATGCTGGAAACACCTTATCCTGCCTTGACAGACTTCAAAATAGACTTTGTAGCCTAGTAGGGGATGCCCTTTTCTCTTCCCAGCAACCTCTTTCTCACAGAACAGACGTTGCAAGCCTGTCTCTGCGTTATCGTTATTTTCATGGCAAGTATTTGTCTGAGCTCCAATCTATGGTCCCCCCCCCCCACCAGAAATACTTGTCTAGCTGAAAACACTATTAATAATTTCTCCCACTCTTTATCTGTGCCCAAACTTAAATGTAGATTCCATGAACAAAGCTTCTTTTTTAGAACTGTGGAACTCTCTTCCATTTGCCTGCTTTCATGCTGACTACGATTTGGTCATCTTCAAGTCCAATGTAAACAAGTTCTTGATGAGCCGTTCCCCTTAAGTAATCCAATTTACCAAATTTACACTTCTAACGATTACCAGGATATTGTCCCTTTGAGTACTGTACACTCTTTAACCCTTATCTTCAAGTGGCCTCTAGGCCTTGATAAGTGGTGACTCCTATGTAAAAAAAAAAAAAAAAAAAAAAAAATCTACCCACGTGCATTAAATACAGAATTTGGTTCAAAATTACAGATTCCAAATTCAACAAGATGGTCGGATGAAGAAGGTCGGAGGTTACAGCGATTAACATCCAAGATAAGAACAGTAGTCTTAATGATCATAAAAAATACAAACATTTGAAACTAAATCATGAAAATAAAGACATTCCACTCCACCTCTTCCAGATTTTAAAGCCAACTTGAGGACATTATTGAAACTGATAGTTGTTATGTTGAATAATTACATAGTGTAGAGTTCTAGCGAGTTCATGTATTATAAATTTTCCTTACAAAAAAATGAACTAACAGGAAACCAAGAATATGTATATACAAAGCTAGCACATTGGAGTGGATAAATAAAGAGAGAACTGCATTAATTAAAGAAAAGATAAGAAGGGATGATTTCAGATAACTGCTGAACAATAACCTACCTACCAATTATGTGCAAAATCATACTAGCACAATTTATCAAAGAGATTTATCACTGTAGCGCAGTTGGGATGTTCCCCAATCCCCACAGTGAGTTCTTTTTAGTCAGCAAAATCAACTGATCAAGTTTCTGTAGTTACAGTGATGAGGTGGCAACCGAAGTCCCATCTCTCTATAAAGTTTATCATTTTGGTGAATTTTTTTTCTTGTAAAATAATGTTTTTAAAAAGTAGTGTTTATCCTCGCTCAAAAGTATAAGTCAAACAAACATGTTTCCATAAAAAAAAAAAAATGTAAACTAAAATTGTTTATATATTTAACACCAAAGAGTTTTGAATTTTTTTGCATCAACAAGTTTTATAACAATTACAAAATTCGGTTCTTATTTAGAATTCGTCTTAATTAAAACAAATAAAACTCCAGAAAAATCCAAATTTACGTTTTTTTTTGTGAAACAAAAAGTTTTAATTATTTTGAATACAAGCAAAAATCTAGTCAAATTGAGTATAATAGACATATTTATGAAAGCCAAAGTTGTTCGTCCTTGAATATTAATATATTCTAAAAAGAACATGGCGCTTCCCGGTTCCCTCGTCTCACTAATCATAAAATTTGATTTTCTTATTTAAAAAAAAAAAACTTGATCAATTTACGTGATTTTTGGAATATGACATCGTTTTGTGATGGGTACGTACTAGTGATGGGACGATTCCAATATTTTTACCGATTCCAATACAATTACCAATTCTGTACTAAATTCCAGATTCTGATACAATTATCGATTCCAATTCCGATTCTTTATAAATCCCTAAATATTTAATTATAGAGTTATTATTTTATCCGATTTCTGTAAAAAAACACACGTTAGATATGCAGATATTTTCCTAAACATAAAATTGCACTTGTGGAGGATAATCTATAGATTTTAGCTTCACTGGTATTTTAAAATCAATAAATGTTTATTATTTTACCATTATTACCCGCAATGAAAGATTTTTCTTTAAACAAAATTAAATAAAAAAGGACAATTAAAAGAATCGTTTTGGCATGGGAAAATAGGCACCAATTTTTTCGATTCCGATACTCCCAAATTTGTTGATTTTTCTGATTCCTATTAATCGTTCCAACACTAGTATGCACATCATAAAGATTTGTTTATATATATATATATATATATATATATATATATATATATATATATATATATATATATATATATATATATATATATATATAGTATTATTAAGTTGAATTCAAAATAAGAACGCAAAAATTCATTAATTAATCCGTTTTTGGTATTTGTGCTGAAAAGGGTCCATATTGAAACGATAACGTTATTATTTAAGAAACCCATTTTGTAAATAAACTATCCAACAAATTTTTTTATGTTGTTTTTAAAATAATATATTTCTGCCCTAGTAACTTTGTATTTAGATTATTTCTTTGAATTTAAATATTTGAATTAAAAATTTATTTTTCGAGTTGTTTGTTTAATTATTGTTTGTTCATTCCCTAAATTCATAATTCAATTTTTACGGTATTTGACTGTCTCTTGCTTCAAAGATACATAATTTCTTGCTATTGTTTTTTTTTTTAATTTATATGAAAGTGACTTTGTCTGTCTGTGTGAGGAAAGGCCTCTACAAAACTCTTCCGTCAATGTTTGGTCTACAAACTTGAAATTTGATATACAGCAGATTTGAACCTGTGAGACAAATTCGATTTGGTTTTTAGTCTGTAAAAATAGCTGTTAATGGGGTCAAAATTGAAAAAAAAATTGGAATTTATCAAACATATTCTACACATGATCCAATATACATTTATATTTTTTACAATGTTATTTCTTAAGATTTTATATTGGTAAGGACATAGTACATATGATAAAAGACTGATAAAAACTGGAGAGTTATACGCTTTGGTTTCGAGTTTTGCTGATGACACCCAAATCATATTATTTTTACTTTTAAGATCACTACTATATATTGGGTACAATATAATAATCGATAGAGAATTGGCTCTATAATAATAAATATGAAATCTGCATAAATTAAAATATCATATTTAATCGTATTTTACGACCAGACAACCCTGGGCAGCCTGCTCGTATTGAATAAAATTCAATTTCAGTATAAATCGAATCGTGTTTCTTTATTTTTTTGAATGCATTTTTTGTTAAATAAATAATAAACGAATTTCAGTCTTTTAAATCCATGAAATAAAAAAAAAATGTCTATTTACAGAATGTTGTTTCACAGAAACAACACACAACTTTTCTCTTTTGAATTAATATTCTTTTTTTTCTTTCTTTTTTTTAAGTAATATTGAATAGGTTCAATTTCAGTATAAATCATGTTTCTTATTTTTCTCTTTTTCAATGCAAGTTTTGAAGTTTTCGATTATGTTTGTAAAAAAGCTCTTATTTATTATCGACCATGACTGTTCATCAGGTCTTGCTTGCTTACTAGGACCTCAAGCATGACGTCATTTTTCAATGATTGGGCCTAATATTACGAAGGTTACGGCTTTTTTCAATTTTACATGCATAATACTAAGTGGATTTTAAATAGAAATGATTCCTCATTTAGTAACATATAACAAAAACAACATAAAACCATTTATAAGCTATGCAGAATTTTTTCTTATGTTCTCTGACCGTGACCTTTAACGCTTACCCCACTTCACTTAGGTGCTCTAACAAGAAATGGTGTATCAACGTGAACCAAGCGAGAGTTTCTAACATCCATAAGTGAAATTGGCACTATAAAACGGACCGGATTCGAACTTGGCATGTCTAGGTCTTCAGTCCATGTTATTAACTTCATCATGGCCACCTGCGCTAAAACCAAACATTTTCTGAGCTCTTTCTAATAAAGATCATCTGTTTAGCTAGGCATACTGATTCTTGCAAATAAAGGTGTATATTTCGTTAGTAAAACAAAACCTTGTTATGACCGAGGCCAGAAGCTATTATATATATATATTATTTTCTTTTCTAGGATTTTTTGAGTCAGCTGAAGGAACACGTGTGCAACTGCTGAATTTTCCGCTGCATTTAGTACACACTCGGAACAATACAGCTGTGTCTAATTTACAGGTACAATGCGTTGTGCTGCAGAGAGCATTGGATGCAAATGATTGAACTGGCCCCCAGCAAAGGAAACTCAGTCGGTGGATTAATATGCCAAAAGGAAACACAAACAATAAAAACGAAAATAAAGAAGTTGATGTTGTTAATAATAATAATAATAATAATAATAATAATAATAATAATAATAATAAGGGAAAATTTGATTTCTTGTAAAATAATAAAGAGTTGATCGATTTTTACTAACAAATACGAAGATGTCTCTACTGCAATACTTACTCAGTTATCTACCTTGTCTATAATAGAGACTTGGTATTTGTCTGTCTGAAACCGAAACTATACTATCACTCCTACCTCTGAAACTGAAACTATACTGTTACCCTTTTTAAACACTCAATTACGTTTACTATACTATCTAGAGGGGGGGGGGCGATGAAAGTGTCGCCCTAAAGAAAACAACATTTCAGTTCTATTGGACTTTTATTGAAAAAATCAATTCATGTAACTTGATTATTTAGTAGAGCTGACATCAATTAACTGTAGCCGCCTTCAGCTTCAATCATTGCCTTGATATAGGTCCAGAACTAAAAGTATGCCTTTTCCACAAGTCCCAGCGGGCGTTCGGTGAATACTCAGCAAATACTTGGCATATGACAACGATCAGGCTGGGTTTGGTCTTGTAAGAGGTCATCTTGGTGATGTTCTCGATGAATGACCAAACGAAGTAGTCCAGCGGGTTCAGGTTGAGGGAGAAGTGGGGCAGTGAGAGAAAGTTACAAAGGCATGACACTCCTTCTGAAGCTAAGTCTGGGTCTCTTTGGACTTGTGGACCAGCACCAAGTCCTGCTGCCACATTCAGGGACTGCCAGCAGCCGTCTGATTGCGCCAGGATATGACCATACTCTTCAGCACATCCAGGTACACTTTGGTGTTAACCATGAAGATGTGAGGTGGCATGATGTGGCCCTAACTTGAAACCACACCAAAGACCATAACCATGGCTGAAAACTTTGTTTTCATCACCCTGGCATCTCTCTGCTATTCGTGGCAATCCAGTGATGCATTTTAAGGGTGCTGGCAATGGTCCTGTTATCAAAACTTGGATCGGTAGAGAGTATTAGTTGTACAGCAGTGCATCTTTGATCTCGCTTGTTGAACATTGTATCATTTTTAGACATGATAGAGGGCTCCTATCGCTCTTGGGATTTGTACACAACTGTCCAACTAGTAGATGGTCTGCAACAAAAAAAGAAAACTGGTTTTCATCAGACGGAAATGGAATCATGTCGTCTTTTCTATGGCGACAATTTTATCATTCCATTGTATATTACATTTCTTTTAATCTATCTATCTGCCTGTTTCACTTTTCCCAGAAACTACTGGGCCGATCTGGCTAAAATATTGTATGGACCTTCGCTATAATAGGGTGTAACAAACTCAATATTTTCGTATCTGTTCAATACAGAGTTAGGGATTAATAGGGACTAATCACCACAATATCATATTTATTCTATAAGTTTTCTCAGAAACTAATGGTCAGATCTGATTGAAATTTTGTATGGATTTGTTATGATAAGATGCATCGAACTAAGTATATCCGTTCACTGCACAGTTAGGAATTGACAGGGATTAATAAGGATTAATATTTAATGTAAGAATGAGCACAAATTTAATCACATCCAATCATCAATTTGGCAAAAAATACTCATTCTAAGTCAACAGAATATAACTTTTGCCCGTTTTTAACAGGCTAAAACGTCTATTATCACACTAATATACAATCTTTCAATGCTCAATTAAGAGAGGATGGTAATGTAATATTTATTCTATTTTTATCATACCATCCTCCCAGGTATTATCACATCTTTTTTAGGTGGGTGAAATGCAATCTTCGCATAGTGTATCTTTTCCCTTATAGAAAAGTATACTGTAATATCTATTCGGTTGTCATGACATTGTAGCAGTTGTATGATTACCATATATTTTCTTTTTGTCCTAGTTTATCCTCACTCACGGAGTTATTAATATATTATTCAATCAGAAGATTTTCGTGTGGGAGGCACTTCCGCTGAACTTGTTCATTCCATTTTCCCACACTTTTATCAGTCGGTGCTTAAACATCAAGGTGACAAGGCGACATATTTTTGTCTCACCCCTAAGCCACGACTTGAGCTAGCATGAGATGACTGATTCAAACACAACCCGTATTCCCAGCACACGTACGTCAACATATAATCGTATTCTTGTCTACATAACTCTTTCAAGCTCGTGTCTGTTTTGTTGACGAAACTGTATGAATAAAATTGATTATTTGGACTATTTTGACTACTGTTCTCACCTTGAGTGTTATTTTCACAGCGTTTCGGTTGATATAATCTCATATAACCTTGTTTAGATTCTTCAAGATTTAAAAATCAACCAGTATTTTTAAATATCTTTAAATAACACTTACGTTATGTGACATGTTGCTTCATATTTAAAAAATAATTTGCATCCTGGGCATCATGTTACGAACCTACCTTTAAAAAACTAGACTGAAACTGAAAGATATTTTTAAGTGTGTAGTCAACAGGTTTGCATTTAATTATTATAGTAAAAAAAAAAAAAAAATAATAATAATTATATATATATATATATATATATATATATATATATATAACTACTTCATTTACTCACATAAATTTAATATACGAAAGTATAGATTTATGCGTAAACTTTAAGTATTTACTTCAAAAGTGCTCAATACGTAGATAGAGCTAGTTAGTAATTTATAAGTCGCCATATATATTTTATAAATTACTATATATATATATATATATATATATATTTCTGTAGAAACATATTTTCTTATAATATATACCAATCTTTATTTACGCAGCTCAGTGTAATTACAGAGCAATATAGAGAATAAATGACCAAATACTATATTCCAAAATTCATGATGTTGACCATCTTATAATTTATTCCTTTAATTCAGTTGACTTTTACAATTATTGACATGATCTGTTTCGTAGCGCAAAATCAATCACTTAATTATCATATCAATCAGTGAATCTATTATGTCATTAACTCATCAGAAGAATTAGCAACAATCATTCCATCAAAATGAAATAAAGTGTGATTTGACATGATTAAAATCCGAAAATTGGATGAGAAGCTGCATATATCTTTAATATGCTTCCATTACGCCATTTTGAATTTTATCAAACAAAGTCACTAAACCCAACTATTCGTACTAATTATCTACATTAATTTTTGAATCTTCTACCAAAATGTTCTATTTAATAATTAGTCAATTTATTAATTCTAATTTGTGTATGCATACTTATAAAAATAACATCAATAAATTATAAACTATTATACATGTTTGCATATATGAAACTAAACTAAACTACAAAAAAAAAAAATAATAATTTTTTACTGGTGCTACCAGATCAAGCTGTCTGAAGATGTTGGCTTCTTGACCTAAAATACACAAAACATTGGTATTATTATTTTTTTACTTTCCGTTTACAAGACTTAATTCTATTCTGCAAAGCCCCCCTCACAAAAAAATAAACACACACACACAACTAATTTCCTCTATAAAACAAGAAAATTAAACACCATGAATAAATATTCGAAAATATTAAGAACTTGAAGACAACTATTTTTTAATCAATTAAGATCAAATTCTAACTTTTACGTTACTTTTTGAATACCCTTATTACTTTTGCAACTTTTCATATGGATTTTTTTTAATAGGTTTTCATTTACCTTTACTAAAAAGGTTAATTTAGGGTTAGGGTTTAAAGTTTAGTTTAAGGTTAGGATTAGGTTAGTGCTAGGTTAAGAAATGCGGGAGTTCCCCAAGGGTCTATCCTTGGACCTCTACTGTTCCTGATATTCATAAATTACCTCCCCGACAAAATTTCCTCTGAGATGGGTATATATGCTGATGACACTACACTCTATAACAGGCATGACAGGAAAACAAATGAACACATATCTAAAGAAATGGCAGAAACACTAGAGGATGACCTCCAATCTGTAGTGGAATGGGGACAAAAATGAATGGTCACGTTCAATGCCGCCAAGACTAAACTAGTTTCATTCAATAATTACAAGAAACCTTCTCTACCACCTATAGCAATGGCCAACGACTCTTTATCTGAGAGTACGTTTTTCAAGCTTCTTGGCCTAACGTTCACAGGAAACATGAGTTGGAACAATTACATCGAGGGCATTACCAGGGCCGCTGCAAGGAAGGTGGGCTCTCTCTACCACGCTAGAAAACTACTAATACCCGAAAGTATCCTGTACCTCTATAAGGCAACCATTCGCCCATGTATGGAGTATTGCTGTCATATTTGGGCTGGTGCATCTGCTACTAGTCTCTCGCTCCTTGACAAGGTTCAAAAGAGAGTCGCAAATCTGATAGGCCCTGAACTGGCATCTAAGCTTCAGCCTCTGTCCCATCGATGAAACGTTGCAGCCCTCTGCCTGTTCTACAAGTATTTTAATGGTGAATGCTCTAATGAACTGCAAGCACTTGTGCCCCCACGACGTGAACACCCTCGACAGACCCGACAGGCTGCAAAATCCCACCCCCACACTGTAGAGATCCCTAGATGTAAAAGATCTTTCTACTCCAGTAGTTTCTTCCCCAGAACCGCTAGACTTTGGAAATCCATTCCAGGTCCCTGCTTCCCCAACTGTACTGACGTGCAGAAGTTCAAGTGCAATGTGAACCGACATCTTGCTGCCCAAATCCCTACATAGTACCCTAGTAGTTGTTGCCCCTTATAGTAGCCCCCTACACCAAAGTGGCAATTTGCCTTGTTTGGGGTGAAAATGTAATAAAAAATAAAAACAGTTCGATTTGGTGCGTAAGTACAGAATTAACATTACAGAATACACTTACATACAAGATAAAATCGGTAGTTTCTATCGTTAAATAACTTCTTAGCAACATTAGTTTTCAGGCCAAGGTAACAGTATAGTATCTGTTCTGATGCTACAGTTCACCTTTTCAGACCTCCGTCAGTGAAGGAGAAATCCTTCATGATCAAGAAAATTTTAATTTTTATTATTTCCCAGAGTGCTCATTTTTGGGGAGCTTGATTTTCCCGACTTTAAAAACCACCTTGTGTTTAACTCTGCCTTCATGGGGAGGCAAGTATATAGGAATTTCTTAACAAAAACGTTTGTTCAGTGAAATTTGTTAACGTTCACCAATCTTAGGATTGATGACATAAGTACTGAAATTTTCATGGATAGCTATTCCTAAAAAGGTATTATTTTTTATCAAGAAGGATCACTTGGGCATAAAACCAGTTTTGCTCCATAGGAGATATGAGAAATATATGTGTAAAATATAAAATATAGATTTAAATAAATTTGTTATGCAGAAAAAACAACAGTTAGTTTTGAAAAGAAGCAACCAGCAGGTTCCAGTTAATAAAAAAAGGCCACAAACGGGCAGTCAAGGTTATAGGTGAAAATCTTTTTTTAAATGTGAAAAGTAAGAAGGGAGAAAGACTATGTTACGATATTGAAAGTATATATGTATGCAATGTTAACTGCTGGTTTCGTATTATTGGATTCGGATTGGATTCAAAAGAGTTAAAGAAATGTCTACAATTATACAAAGTGACACCTTTTATTTTTAATCACGCCCTAATGGATCAAAGGGATTGCAAATTGCATTATTATGATGATTGAACTGATGCATTCATGGCTTGAAAGTTTCATTTCTCTGTTGCAGATACTGACAGCGTGAAACTCTTTGAAAGCAACCCTTGTCATGGGCATGCATCAGAAAGAGATGCATCATCGAATTCCTCCATGCAGAAAAAAAAACTGAACCGATGAACATTCACCAGCGATTGTTGAACGTTTACGAAGCCGATGTCGGCCCAGTTAGGAGATAGCTTCTTTGATTTCAGAGTGATGACAGAGATGTGAGTAATCTGGACATCAAAAGAGGCAAAAGTGCATTGGGAATGGTGGTAACTATGTATAAAAATAAATTCTGAAGCACAAAAGGTTGCTCGTTTTAATGGTCTCACTCCCGTCTTCGTAGCTCTTCAACGTTTTAGTTTTTGAGTTTAAAAAAATAGGAGGCCTTACTTTTGGAACAACCCTTTTAGGTTATTAGAGATTTCTATAATTAAAAAGACAAAACAATGCGATTTTCATAAAGAAATGCATGTGGAGATACGGTATGTTAATTTATCTAAAAGAGTGACTGTTTTCTCAATAGAAAAATCCAATTAATTGAAGAATCATCCAGATTTTGGGCTTGACTGCATGGTTCCAAATGTTCTGGAATAATGAGAGAGAGAGAGAGAGAGAGAGAGAGAGAGAGAGAGAGAGAGAGAGAGAGAGAGAGAGGGGGGGGGGAGAACTTCCGCTAATTGATGAGATACAAAGAAAGTGTGAGACAGTGAATGAGAAAGGGAGAGTGTGAGATGTAACAACAGACTAGAGAGGGGGTGCAAGGAGGGACCTAAAACATATAAAGAGAGAGAGAAAGAAAGTTAGTTGTAGGGAATGGCGTTAAATCGTTAGAAAAGGAGACAACGTGCATATGAGAGATGGGAATAGAGAGGGAAAACCAATAAGCTGATAAGAGAAAAGAAATAAAACGTGTGGAGAGAAAAATAGAAAGAGAGAGAGGGGGGGACAGGAAGCGGGGGGGATCTAAAAATATGAAAAGGAGAGAGAACAAGCATATGTGAGAGATAGATAGATAGATAGATAGATAGATAGATAGAGAGAGAGAGAGAGAGAGAGAGAGAGAGAGAGAGAGAAAGAAAAGGCCAGCAGAAATTCAACTAATCTAGTTGATTAGGAGCAAAATGTAGTATCTGTTCTGATACTACACTTCATCTTTTCCATTCTCAATCAATGAAGGACTTTGTCGACTGAAGCAATTTTTATTTTTGTCTCAATCCAGAGTGTTTGTTCTTTTGGAAACTGTATTTTGCTCACATTAGAAAACCACTATGTCTAACTCTGCTCTCGTGGGAAGGTTATTTAATGTGTATTAGAGAGAGAGAGAGAGAGAGAGAGAGAGAGAGAGAGAGAGAGAGAGAGAGAGAGAGAGAGCAAGTTGGAAAGAGAAAGTTGATAAAAGAAAGTAAAAGAGAAGGAAAGAGAGGAAGAGAGAAGCAGAGATTGTGATATAGAAAGAGAGAGAGAGAGAAAGGGGGGAAGATATATAGAGACAGAGAGAAAGATAAGAAAATTTGCGTTTGAGATTGGGTCAATAAAAACAGTTAATTCGTTATCGTTCTTCCCATTTGTGAATCAATCGATAATCTCTAAAAGGGTGCATACATAAGAAGTTTTTACTGAAACAAAGATTGCACAATCCCAAGTAGCACTTCTGACCTGGCGTAATTAAGTCTTGTGAAGAAGCAGCGCAGGGGTAAGTGAGTCTACCAAAATTCAAACACTAGTCTGCAAGCATTTATTTATGAAAATTGAACTTTATAATTACAGATAGTTCAAATAACCTAATTTTTCTTCATTTCTCTTAAACACTAACCCTATCTAATAATACAAAATCAGCAATGATAATAGCTTTATAGGGTTAGAGTAAAAAGTAAAAATGTAACTGACACCAACACATGCATTTGTAAACGAGTTATATGGGCAGATGGACAAAAAAACAAAACAATTAATATGGAGAAGAAGTCAACAACAGTAAAATCTCTCCCCCCAAAGTTCAACCCTTTCCCATTGTAGTAGGATCAGCAGCAAGATGGTAGTGTCAGAATTTTGTTATCTGGAACTCCGGTTTCTATAGTAGTCAGTGGTTGTTTCTTCAAGATTTAGTTTCCTGTTTCACTCTCTATCTTTCTCTTTATTTAATTAACATGAGGATACTTGTTTGTCATTCAGTTTTGCTTCAATAGTCTGAACCGTTTTCTCTTTTTTTTTTTTTTACACAGTGATCACCACTTATCAAGGCCCGGAAGCCACTCAGGGATAAGGGTTATTGCAAGTACATTACGTTAGTGTGGAGATTTGATGAAGTGTTTAATTAAGGGGGCGGTTCATTAGGAATTTGTTAACATTGGACTTGAAGACATCCAAGTTGTAGTCCGGTGGGAAGCAGGCAGACGGAACAGAGTTCTACAGGCGTGCAGTTCTAAGAAAGAAGCTTTGTTCATGGAATCCGTGTTTTGATTTAGGCACAGATATAGAGTGGGGGAAATTTTTCACAGTGGATTCAGCTAGACGGGTGTTTTTCGTGAAAGATTGGCGAGGGGGGACCAGAGATTGGAGTTCAGACGAGCACCTGCCATGGAAATAACGATAAAACAAGGATAGGCTCGCAACGTCTCTTCTGTGGGAGAGAGGTTGCGGATACAGGTTTGACAGCTTGTCTGGCTGTTGTTTCTGACTGATAGTACAGGAGCCCTAACTTTTACATAGTGTTAAGAGTGTCTGCTCTATCAATAGTTGTATAATATTAGAGTAACTGCCATGGCATATATAGAAAGGGGCCCTGCATTTATTTCTGGTGGGCCTTCCTGAAGTCACAACACTATAGATACAGATACAGATAAAAACAAAAACTACTTGTGTGCAATTTGTTTTTGTACATTCAATTAACACCCACATTATCCAAATCTATCATATCAACCAATAATGAAAATGCGAAATAGAAGAACAAAGATCAAACTAAGCGCCCTAGAAAACAGAATTTCCTCCTCCTTTGTGGCTCTCCTTCACAAATATTTGCATGCCTGAAACAAACCTTGATGATGTAGAATACTTTCTACACGTAAATTTCTAGATATCTTAGCACTATGAACACTAATGTAAATTCCTCAGTCCATAATTAATTTGATATACCCAATTACCTCCCCTTCTGTTGTAAAAACTCAGATAAACAAGATAAGGCCCATTTGTGCTTTTAATTAATTATATAATGTAAGGTTAGTTACCTATATTTTCTCTATAGTTTGCTCTCAGTCCAGAAATGTACCTGAATTGATTACACCTCCAGTATTATCAATACAGCACTTTCTTTGGATCCAAGTATTCAAATCTATGTGCTTGGGGACTTTAATGCTCACCACAGTGATTTGCTTGGTTTCTCAAACTCCACAGACCCAGCTGATAAGAGGCGTAGCTTCTCAATTACCCATTTCCTTTATGTAGACGTTTAACTTTTCGACCAAATTTTGATGATGAGCCAGTCTCGCTTCTTTACTTGTTCCTGACAACAATATCTGAGACTTATATGATAGAATCCCATAGCTCACTATGTTGATCACCCCATAATATCACTATAAAGCTGCTAAAGCAAGGAGGTTTTACTAATGTGCTGAATAGGAAGGTCTCACCAGGGATGCATCTTGCAGCAAAATCATCTCTCTCCTTTCTGAAAACATGGCACACATATAATAGTCACAGCTAAGAGTAGGTATACTGAAATGATTAGAAATCGCATTAGATCTCAAAAATTAGGAAATCGCAATTTCTAGAAAATCTATGATTGTATGGTGAACAAAAGCAATCAACAATTCCACCAATATCAAACCATCATAAAGCCACTTCCACAGCAATGCAGAAGGCTGAAGTTCCTGACTAACAGTTTGTCTAAAAATCCATCCTGGATTCCACAATCTAACCCCTTCCCAATATTTTTTTTATTACAAATGGAAATAGCACTAGATGATTTGTTCATTATTTCTTTCTGTATCTTGGCGATTATAAAAGACTGTGACGCCTAAATACAAAATTTAACAAAATGAAAACTTTTCTCCGATAAGTGCTTTTATTTATAATCTATATATCTATTCTATTTATTCTTCTATTTTAAAGAGCTCCAAAAATAAAAATTGGTGACGTCATAGATTTTAAATTATATATTTTTTTTTTTCAAATTGCTTAACTGTCTAACGCCACAACATCTCCAACAATCAACAAATATCAAATTATCATAAAGTTACTTTCACAACAATGGATAAGGCTGAAGTGCTGGCTATTGTAAAAGATTGAATACAAAATTTAACAAAATGAAAACTTTGGTCTAGCTCTTTTATTTATTCTTCTATTTTAAAGAGTTACAAAAAATAAACAGAGGTGATGTCATAGATTTTAAATTCATTTTTTTTTTTTAAATTGTTTAAATGTCTAACGCCACAACATCTTCCATAAAATTCAAACGGGCCATAAAGCTAATGGCTTTTGATTTTGATATCAAATCTGAACAAGTAAATGCTCTTTGCCATGCTGGTGCATTATCCAGATTACATTTTAAAAGTGGACAAAAAGACAAGAGATTAGAAAATATGGATGATGGAATTGTGCATTGGGTGGAAACTGATCAACTATTGATAAATCGATTTGCCTGAGGAACAATACACGATCCAATATCAAGTCAAGTTATGTCCAGAGTAAAAGAGAAAAAAATAAAATAATTGTTCAGAAGCTGAAAGGCTACACAAGGAAATAAACCATAAATTAACAGTAAAAAATGGTGTGATAGCTAATGGAGGTTTTAAATTAGAAGTGTGGAAAGGGTGGATAATCACACGATGTTTGAAATCATGTTTAAAAATGTCTGAGATATGCTGAAATTTAAAATTTAATATATATATATATATATATATATATATATATATATATATATATATATATATATATATAGTCCTGCACATTCGCTGATAACTGGGTCCAGGCTGTGGGGCCCCGAACACCTGCCAGACCAGACCCTGGATGTTCCAGAGGCTTTATTTCCATCGATGCCTATATCCGCATCAGTCCTCATTGAGTGTCCATTTGCTGCTTTAGGCTACAGTCAACCTTTTTGTTATCGAGATACACACTGATGGTAAAATGTGTATTCCATTACATATCAAGTAATGCCTTTGCTTGAAGCTTTTTATAGTAAGGAAAGATTTGTACCGAGACAATCCCACTCTCTGAACAACTGCCACACTGAACCAAAAAGAAGAGCACGTCAACATCATTGGATGCAGCAGTTACTGCAGGTTTTATATCAGAGTTTTCCTTCTCCTAGAGAAGTTGCCTTCACCACGGCTTACAGAGCCCTCTCCACCAATCATGCCATTTAGTCCATGACTGGGACTTAGGTTGCTGGGCACCAGAGCATATTCCATACACCGGTGGGTCATGTATGCCGCAGCTTACAGGGCCTAAGCTCCTCTAGAGGTTTCTGTCAGGGTTACATCACCCTTAGCCTTTGGTTAAAAGAACCTTGGCTCACAATTGCCATATATAAAAATATATATGGCAATTAAGCTACATAGAATTTTCTACATTTCGTCCTTTGGAAAATTTTGCATTTCATCTGCGAAGCTTAAATGGTATATATATTTTCATAACTTACTACCAAGCTCTGCTTATATATTGAGCACTGCTGAAGTAAACACTGAAAATTGATACATAAAATAATATATTTCTTCATATAATTTTATGTGGATACATGAACTAATAATAATAGTAATAATAACAAATATATACATACATACATATATATATACATACATACATACATACATATATATATACATACATATATATACATACATATATATATGCATACATCTATATACATATATATATATACATACATATACATACATATATATATATGCATGCATGCATATATATATACGCATACATACATATATATATATACATGATGATTGCAACGTCTTGTCAGACGAGTGCCACTCCCTCAGACACTGAAAGTTCATGAGCCCGAAAAAAGACGTATAGTCCTGCCAGCGAATTCACATGCTCAAGCAGACATGACACTAAAGACGGTCATTGTTATACATACATATATATACACGCACACACATATCTACATGCGTACATACACAATATGCACACATACATATACATACACACACACATGCAAACATAAACAAGACGGTCATTGGTATACATACCTATAAATATATACATGCATACATACATACATACATGTCTACAAGCATACGCTCATATATACATATACATACACAATGCATAATACACAAACATAATATACAAACCCACATTCATACATACACATATACATACATATACATCCACATATACAAATACATACACACATATACTTACACATACATATACGTACACATATGCACATAAATATACATACACTTACCTACATATACATACACATCCATATATATGCATTAATACACATACACACATACATGCACACATACAAATACATATACATACACACCTGCATACATACACATACATGCATATACACACATACATGCATACAAACATTTATAAATGTATATATGTACACACACAAACATATATACACATAGACACATATACATACATATACACATAGATATAAATACATATAAACTCACATGTACATATATAAATATACACACACATACATATATAAATATACATACACATATACATACATAGATACATATAATGATGGCAGAATAATTGTTACATGTATCCAGCATTACAGGCGTACACACGTCACAGCTTTTTTATCGCCACAGGACTTTTTCTTTTTTTTTTTTTATAATAGACAAATACCTGAGGGAGTATCTATACAAAGATGGTGTTACAGAGTTTTAGCTTTGTACGACAGCTAAATCTCTCTCTCGGTTCAAAATGTTGACATTCAGCAACAAGCAAGAGCAAGATAGCCAGCAACAAGTCAAACTGCAGACCAGCTTAATGCGGGTACTGGTCTCCCGCTTTGTTTTTTTTTTTTAAATAAAAAGTTTGGTTGAGACAAACACTTTTGGAATAGTAACTGACGATGATATAAACAGATTCACACATTTTTTCACAAATAAACTCAGCGACGTATAGTCAAAATGTAAACAGTTCACCGACATAAATCAAAGACGCTTACTTTTTTTTTTTTTTTTTAAATAAAAAGTTTGGTTGAGACAAACACTTTTGGAATAGTAACTGACGATGATATAAACAGATTCACACATTTTTTCACAAATAAACTCAGCGACGTATAGTCAAAATGTAAACAGTTTACCGACATAAATCAAAGACGCTTACTTTTTTTTTTCTCGAGAAACTTCCGCCTATTATTTTTAAAAATATATATATATACATACATATATATACATACATATACATACATATATATATATATACATATATATATACATATATATATATACATACATATATATATACATATATATATATACATATATATATATACATACATATATATACATATACATATATATATACATACATATATATACATATACATATATATATACATACATACATATATATATATACATACATATATATATACATACATATATATACATACATATATATATACATACATATATATATGCATACATATATATATGCATACATATATATATGCATACATATATATATGCATACATATATATATATGCATACATATATATATATACATACATATATATATGCATACATATATATATACATACATATATATATATACATACATATATATATACATACATATATATATGCATACATATATATATATATGCATACATATATATACATATATATATATATATATATATATATATATATATATATATATATATATATAGAGAGAGAGAGAGAGAGAGAGAGAGAGAGAGGGGGTTTTCTAAAAGTTTTGGGCACATTTTACATTGAATACCTCGAGAATTATTAAGGATATAAAAGAACATCTGGTATATTCAGAAAGCTTGTAATCTCAATTTTGTCATGGAATATTCAAAGGTGTTCAATGTGAGCACCATTGGTCACACAACAGACATCAAGCTGATAGTCCAATTCTTGCCAAACGCGTCCCAGCATTGCGTTGTCAATGGTTGCAACAGCTGCTGTTATTCGGGCCTTCAGCTCATTCACGTCTCTTGGAATGGGAAGCACATAGACCAGTTCTTTCACAATCGCAGGGTGTGAAATCTGCAGATCTGGGAGGCACGTTGAACAAGTGTCCATGATTTAGTTTTTTTCAAATTTCAGCACACAAAATGTCTTTTCTGGTTAAGTGAACGCCATTACTGGATCTGAAAAGAAATAAAAAATCAATAGCAAAATTACAAAAAACTTAATGTATGTAGCTTTCAAATAGCACCACATTCATCTTACCACCATTCATAGTTAAGCAGACATTAGAACTTGAAATGTGCCCAAGACTTTGAGAACATCCTGTATATATATATATATATATATATATATATATATATATATATATGTGTGTGTGTGTGTGTGTGTGTGTGTGTGTGTGTGTGTGTGTGTGTGTGTGTGTAAAGGCTACTACATCGCTTTCACTTATATCCTTCCTACGGCATTGTTTCTAACGGCCCAGGACTTCTTTTTTGCTACTGAACTCAAGAAATGACAATTCAAAAATGGTGTGGTTGGGATTGCGCAACTCTTGCTTTAATATAGATTTTCTATGCCAACAAAGAGGTATGACTGAAAGAAGGCCTTTGATATATATATATGTGTGTGTGTGTGTGTGTGTGTGTGTGTGTGTGTGTGTGTGTGTGTGTGTGTGTGATGGTATTGATTTTCTAGAAGATAGCAAGTGCGAAAGAGAATGTTACATTTTATTCTCATCTGCATTTATATATTTATACATTTATATATTTATACATTTATGTATTTATATATCACTGATTATTTTTACTTTTACTGTCAATTATTGATGGCTGAAGCTGTGAGTGTGGATGTTTGATCATGCTGTGGGGATGAGACCATATCCCACCTCGCTCTACGTCCTCCTTTCCCCCAAGCAGCTAAACCAAATATTTTCTTTCTAAAATATCTCATCAGACAAATGGCCCAGACATCACGAGCAGCAGCCAAGGCCAGAAATAGCTGTCCGTCCCCCAGCGCACTTGCTAATGGCCGCCTGACCTTTTTACCATGCCAGCTTAATGCTTACGTCCATTACAGCATTTCTATTGGTATCTCAAAATGTAAATACTATCAACGAGATTTATTGCCAAAAAAAAAGGGAAGAATAAAAAATGTGGTCCCTTATGAATTTATGAATCTCAGAAAGATCCGATATGAGCAAATAAATGTATAATGTTTCTCATATATTGTGCGTACACGTCTACATGTTGCATATCAAGGCCTCCATAGTTTTCACATTTGATTCAGTTCTGTTTGCTTGGATCCAGCAGAAATCATAAAAAGTAAAACGCTTTTTTTTTTTTAATTTAATAATGGAGACAACGAAAAGAACTCTCATTTTTAACATTTAATAAACAGCTTTATTTGTCATCTTTGTTAGTAGCGTGTACACGAGAGAAAAGGGTTAGTAGGAGAGTTCAGTGTTCATATGCGCTTGTATTTATAGTAGTCGTGAAAAGAAGTCCTGACGTGGAGATGAAGATTAGACATTAGTCAGGCCTGTTGAAGGGGAAAGAAAGAGAAATGTATTCAGTGTGTTTATGTGTTGTCATGGGTTTGTGTGTGTCGTTGTATCGACGAGAGCAGTTCTGTAGCATGATAAAGAAAGTCTGTGTAGGTACCGCACGTGGAAATAAATGGGAGGTTAAAGAGAGCCATATTTGTTGTTATACTCACTTTGGCTGGGGCCAAAGCCTCTGGCAGTGTGTGCTGCTGGGCAGAGTAGGGAGGAAGAGACTAAGAGGGAGAGCGTTCTTGGTTTTACCTTTTACACACGTGGTCACATGATTGAGAGCTGGCTTGTGATTGGACAAGCAAGGGAGAAAATGGATTTCAAATCTCGAGCCGCGAGAATTAGCTCCTGCCTGTGATTGTAGCAAGTTTCGACTGCTATAGAATATTCAGTCGATGTTGCATGTGTGGAAATGTATTGCTGGTCTGAAATAATTTAAAATATAGTCTCTTATTTGAATATTCTGTTAACATATATAGTTCTATAAAACACAATCACTGACATCATGCTTTAATTTATTCAGATTTCATATTTGTTATTACAAAAACAATTCTCTATTGAATATTATATTGTATCTAATATAAACAATGATTTCAAAAGTAAAAAAAAATGACTTGGATGCCATCAGTTAGAATCGAAACCAAAAGATTGAATCTTGGTTGCTACTGTTTGAGTTATCGACAGATACATAAAACAGGTTAATAATTAAGCCACTTCAAGGTATGAATATATATTTCCGCATGTGCAGAAGTAATAGGTTTTTATCGATTTACTCCTACTAAGGCCAATTGTTTTTTTTTTAATTTTGACCCCTTAGCAGCTATTTTACCGGCTAAAAATCAAACCGAAATTGTTGCACAGGTTCAATTTCCCTATATGTCAATATTTAAGTCTGGATAAAAAAAAATGAAAAAGAAGTACATAAGTAAATAATAGTAAAACATATAATAGGGATAACTAAGAAATAATTGATTCATTAAAAAAAGAAAAGAAAAGAAGAAAAGAAGGAATGGGAAGAAAGAAGAAAAGGTAGAAAAAACTAGGAATGGGGATAGAGAGAGCAGCTAAGAAATATGGAAATATATATAAAACAGAAGAAGGAAAAAGAAAAAATTATGAAAAGAAAATGAAGGAAAGAAAAGTTCAAATTTTATAAAAAAAAAAAAGAAAAGTTCACTGTAAAATCTTTAAAATGTCAAAACTTTATAAATTATTAATTCTTAAAAAGTGGTAGTAAACAGGCAGGTTCGAACCCGTACCGTGAAGGAGGAAAAGAATATGGAAAAAAAAACGTGACGTCTTTGCCGTTGCGTCCATCGCAAAACCAGAAGTGGCGAAGGTTTAAATTAAGGCTAAACAATTGAAAAGAGGAGATGACTTTCGACAATATCGGCGAAAAAAGCGACTCCCCCCTGTAGAAATGTGCCCAGTTGAAGGTGAAGGAATTAATGTTTTTAGCCATTTTTTTTATATTTGTCGTCCGAAGGATCGTGCTTCAAAACGATACCGATCTCGTGAAAATCCGTCGCCTCTGTCGAAAGTTTTAGGCATACATACATACATACATACACACATTTAAACAGACAGGTGAGTTTTATATAATAGACTTTTATATATATAGATAACTATAACTACGATGAGAATCTCCATTATTTTTGTCAAAATTGGAATTTGAGTGTCTTTCGCCCATATCTTTTTAAGAAGAATAACTTTTTGATTTTGCTTTTAGTTTGATAAATCATAACTAAGATCAAAATCTACATTATTTTCGTCAAAATTTAAAATATTTTCAAATTTTCACCAGCTATAGGCAAATAGCTCCACTGCCTTGTGGATGCCTTGAAAATGGCAATAGCTAAGGGAGTAAACCCTGACAAAAATCCTGTTTAGAGTCTTGATAGGCGGATGGTGAAGCACTGCAGCACTTTTTTTTTTTGGCAACTCCTGCAGTTGCGCTGGCTTTGACCGTATTGGCTTGCAGAAGTTACAACTGCATTTTTTTTTCTAAAGTTGAAAGGAATTAAGTAGAATGAGTATATGTCGGCTGTTGATAGTTTTTCTTCTTTGAAGAAGTGTATATCGTCATGTGATAACAGCATGTTTGTATAGGCGTCTTAATTTGTGACTGTCTGGAAACTCTCTGTCTGGGTTTGCGAACCCTAAAGGTTTCAGGATGAAGCCATGAAAAAGTCTGGTAGAAAATATTACTCTGAATAATTTGATTGATCATTGTGCGATCGTAGACTCTCATTAGGATTACTCTTTTCCAGAGAAAATATCACTGCTACAAAAACAATGGTTCTAAACAAGAGCTTTCTCTCTCTCTCTCTCTCTCTCTCTCTCTCTCTCTCTCTCTCTCTCTCTCAGAAAAATAGAAAGATTGATTATCTTATTTGCTACGTGTCGCTAGCAACTTCCTGTTTGATATGATATCCTGTTTTGTAGCCGTAATTCTAAACTTTTCACTTCTAATGGAAATTTTCACGTTTTTTCTTACTCTAGCCTCACGTGGACAAATACCGATTTAAACATCATTTTTACACATCTGTCTATAATCTTGCTACAAAATAACTAAGCGCTATTCATCATTTATAACTTTTAATTAAGTTGCGATGGAAATACGGCATCTATGGAAACATGGAAAGAGAAAATATTTTTAGATTAACAAGAGGATGTTTGAAGAAGGCAAAATTTATGACAAGTGAAAATTATGTCGTTAAACAAAATGAAAATGAATAGTATGATGTTTAATTTAAATTAAGATAACTCATCCAGTGTCTATTTCATCAACATTTAATTAATTTGCAATTTCTTGATCACGCACTTGAAAAATGATATATTTTAGAAATAGAGGCAATCAAATTTGTCTTGGTTTAGACATTTATAACATCAATTTGACAGGATCGATTTTAAGCCAATTAGACAGTGTTGTTTAAAATGGGACCCACGCGCATGCTCACAAGGGAGACACTATGATAAATTAACGAGTGTATAATTGAGCAATGCTATCTATAGTAAATAATATTCACAAAAATACTTGACTTAAGCTTTAAAATCTTTCAAAGCTGAAGTCAAGTATTTTAATACATACATATATATATATTTATTATTTTTAAAAACAGTAATCTACGGACACACGTGTTTCGGAACCCTACTATGCCATAGACAATTTACTGTTTAGTTTTTATCGTTTATCTGTTTACGTAGTTTCTGTTGATTTTTTAAACGATATTAAGGTTAACGTCTTCGCCTCAGAGATCCGGTGTTTTTCTTAGAAAGTCGCCCATTCTTTATTTGGACGTATTTTTTTATTCATTTATTATTTTTAAAAATAGTAATTTAAAAACAGTAATCGTGTTTCGGAGCCCTACTCCTCTTCAGCGTAGCTTGACTGTTGCTGGAATTCGAACCCCGAACCTTATGTATTTCAGTCCAGCGCTCTAACCCATTATGCTATGATGCCATAGACAATTTACTGTTTAGTTTATATATATATACATATATATGTATACACACACACACACACATATATATATATATACACATATATATATATATACACACACACACACATATATATATATATATATATATATATATATATATATATATATATATATATATATATATATATATATATATATATATATATGAAAGGATCTTTGTGTGTTTTTGGGTTCATTGATAACCATGTTTATTAAATTTTTATCAATTTGCCAATTTCTCCAAGTTTTTTAGGCATTCATATGTTAATATTTTGACTTTAATTAATCACCCTTGTTTAATTTTAAAATTATAATTCTAACATTAACTTCTCTATACTAATCTCAGTTCCTGATCAGCATCAATGATCTAAATCACATCCTAAGATCATTCATAGACATTTATGCCGATAATACTACCATCTATGGCAACACTTCAAAGACCGTTAACGACCAAGTTCTATCCGATTCTCTCTCCTCTAATCTTGAGCATGTGGTACAATGGGGAAAGAGGTAACTGGTTACTTTTAATGCATCTAAAACCAAGCTTCTATCTTTACATCATCAACGCTCTGATCCTCGCCTGGCATCCATTGAAATAAATGGCTCTCATCTTGGGGAGACTCCATGTTTTGACAAGCTTCTGGGCTTGACATTTACTCCTGATCTGAAATGGAACACGTACATCAAATCTGTTGCCAAGTGGTGAGATCCTTCTACCCCACCAGTAGATATCTCACTGCTGATGCAATTCTCTACCTATATAAGAGCCAGGTACATCAAAGAATGGAATACTGTTGCCACATCTGGGCAGGATAAGCTGCTTCTAGCAGCTTATCCTGCCTTGACAGAGTTCAAAATAGACTTTGTAGCCTAGTGGAGGATGCCCCTTTTCTCTTCCTTGCAACCTTTTTCCCACGGAAAAATGTGGTGAGCTTGTCTCTGCTTTATCGTTATTTTCATGGCAAGTGCTCGTCTGAGCTCCAATCTATGGTCACACCTTGCCAAACTTTCACAAAAAACACTCGTCTGGCTGAAACTATTATCAATAATTCCCCCCACTCTTTATCTGTGCCTAAATCTAAACGTGCATTCCATGAACAAAGCTTCTTTCTTAGAACTGCACACCTGTGGAACTCTCTTTCATTTGCCTGCTTTCCAGCTGACTACAGTTTGGTCATCTTCAAGTCCAACATAAAAAAGCTCTTGATGAGCCGTCCCCTTAAGTAATCCAATTTACAAAATTTCCACTAATGACAATTGCTATGATATTGTCCCATTGAATACTGTACATTCATTAACCCTTATTCCCGAGTGACCTCCAGGCCTTGATAAGTGGTGACTCCTTTGTAAAAAAAAAAAAAAATTTGAGAAGGAAAACAATTATTTAAATAAAAAAAAACACACAGAGGTTTAATGTAATATTAAGATAGGCAATTGATTGAAATATAATTTAAAAAGTAAGTAATTTTAACGTAATATTAATTGGTTGTAATATAATTTAAAAAGTAAAAATACGAAAATAGGGCGATTTATAAATTCCATGTCTAACAGAAAATAATTAAACAAAAACTTAGAAGAGTAGGGTGGAGCTAGGTTCAACTGCTTGATCTCTTAAACAGAGATTAGAAGAATGTTCATATATGTATAAATAATGTATTTCGCCGTCTGAAGAGTGGCTATTCTGGAATATTTTTGAATGACATGATGTTTGAACTTGTTCGAATGGTCACCAACAATTATAATGAATATGAAAATATACAATATGATGCTATCATTTTTTTTTCATTGTCTTGATTGTGTGAAAATATTATATATATATATATATATATATATATATATATATATATATATATATATATATATATCCTGTTGGATTTTGTTTTAGTTTGATTTCTACGCCTATTCATTTGTAAAATAATGTGTAAAATTTGTCATCATCATTGTGTGCATCGGAAGTTTGAGTCTTATATACAAACATTTTATTTAAAAAAAAATGTCCAGCTGTTTAAACGCTGATCTGTTGGATTTTGTTTTGGTCTGATTTGTACGTCTATTCATGTGTAAAGGTGCACAAACACTCCAACGAGTGACTGTCTCTTCTGCAAATTGTGTGTATTGGGCTGTTTTTCTTTTTTTTATTTATGTTAAATTCATTTAATCGTACCCATCATCATCACGGTCATCCTGATCATTGAGGATTTATGATGTTTGGAATGCTCGTTCATGCATGTATGTGTATGTGTGTATATGCATATATGTGTATATGCGTATGTATGTTTGCGTGCATTTGAATGTATGCATGTATGTGTGCATGCATGTGTTTATTTGCATGCATATGTGTGGTGGAGAGGGTTCCCTTAAGACATGGTGAAGGGAACCCCTCTAGAAGAAGAAAATTTCAAAACCATAAAGTGGAAGACCAGTATCCGCATTAAGTTGGTCTGCAGTTTGACTTGTTGCTGGCTATCTTGCTCTTGCTTGTTGCTAGATCTCAACATTTTGAACTGAGAGAGAGACTTAGCTGTCGTACAAACAAACAACGGGCGTGACCTGTAAGCTTTTCGAGATTGTTTGTAGCTGGGGTCGCCTAGGTTAGTGAACAGTGTGATGAACGAAATGTCAAACGATATTTTCTAGGGTCTGGGAGCACCGACATTTCTTTGACTTGAGAAAGAGATGAAAGAAAAGGAAAAGGTATTAATTTAGAATTCTCTCTCTAGTTTGGAAAACAAAGAAAAGTAGAAAGGAAAATTGTTAATTTACAGTTATCTCTAATTTAGAAAAGAAGGAAGAAAGAGAAAGAAAGGTTATTGGTTTAGAATTTCTGTATGAGAAAGGGAGGGAGTAAGCCACAGAGATTATCAATATAAGCAAAGGAAAAACACAAGTTAGAGAATTCACTTCTGGTCGACCGAGGAGTCTATGCCATTCTGGAATAGCTGTTGGATTTGGAGATGCTGTCACCAATTAAACCCGTTTAAAACTTGGGAAGTTAAGAATCACAAGGCCACTCCCAAACCACTTAAATAGAAGGTACAATTATACATTTTTTTTTTTTTTGGTTAAGTCCCAAAATTCAGTACACAAAGTTAAGACGCCGGAAGTGGACTCGGTTTAGCTAAAATATGAAACGGGACGGAAATCACTGAACATTAAACGAAATACGAAACCATATGGAAATAATTTATTTAAAAAATTTATTTTAGTTTTAACTTTCTTTGTGCTATCATGAAACAATAAAATAATAATAAACTTCGATTTTGGTTTCATAATTCAATTTAAGGTATCTATTTTGTTTTATGATACATTATTTATGACAAAATTATGTGATAAAATTTGTGAAAATTTTTTAATTATTTCCATAAGAATATATCTTAAATATTTAGAAAATTATTTAAAGAAATGTGAACTATGAAAGTTTAAATTATTTTTTTGAAATAAAATATTTCCATATGAATAGTAAAAAAATATTTATAGAAATGTAAAAAAATAAAAGTTTATTATTTTTTAATATTTCATGATAAAACAAGAAGTATTCATGCTTAGTGAATTTCGTTCCATATTTTGCTAAACCGAGTTCACTTCTGGCGTCTAACTTTGTGTACAGAATTTTTTAATTTATCCCACTTTTTCCAACTCAATTTTGGAACCTTTATTCAAATAATTATTTTCATACAAAAAAAGAACAACTGTCGAATTGTTATTTATTTTTCTTGCCAAAAATTACTTTTTTTTTTTCTTTTTTTACAATTTTTCGAATATAAGCTCCATGCATATGTCTGTCTGCTTCCTTACAGCAAAGTGGGAGATAGCCAGGCATGTTAAAGTGGTTAGAGGGGATGGAGAAGTGTAGGTTAGTTTCACTTAGCTCCAAGATATCCAGGGTATTTGCTAGGAGAAATGATTCAACATCATCTAAATTAGTTCTAAGCCCGCGGATATTCATGAATGCAAGCCTCAAGAGAGAAGGCAAATTGGTTTTGTTTTAGTTTACGCCTGGTTTGATCATAATCTTTGATTGAACTGCCATTTTATTTTATTTAAAAGTTTCACTTTAAGGGTGGAAGGTGCTTGACAAAGTGGTTCCGTAGAATACCAAACATGCAACATAAGTAGACCATCAGCCGACTCTCCATCTACAAGATTGTTGCCTAGGAAAAGCCTATTAGAGATGCGTACAGGGTTCCATTCCATGCATGACATGGCACTATAACCATCCCAATATTATACAACTGATGATGGAGCAGTTGCTCTAAATGCTACCATTGAGTTAGGGCTCCTGTACTGTCAGTTGGAATACAGCAACCAGACAAACTGTGAAACCAGTACCTTCAACCTATCAGACAAAAATACACCCAATCCAACTGCATTGCTATATATGACACTCGAGCACCCTCAAAGCACCCTCAATAATGCAATTCTGATGACTAACACCGGAAGATTGCCATCATGATCTTGATAATGTGAGGTAAATGATAATCTGATGGAACGAGACTCTTTCATGTCTGCAGTCTTCATCAGGGTGGAAACCTTTTTGCAAGCTGGTACCAAAAAAAAAAAAAATTTAATAAAAAATTAGAAAATTTAATAAGTGCCCTCCCCTCGCACATTGCGATCTCCTTTCTGGACACCTATTCCGGGTGTGTTTTCCCTGTTATAAAGTCTATGCTTTTGATCCGTTACTTCATTGAAACGCCAGGAAGAGGGGGCCCTATTAGTCAGCATTGATTTTATTGTGAATATTTGTCTTGTTTTCTTATTTATCTCTTTCCTAAATCTTTTTGACAAATATACTATTATTAACCAATACTTTTTCTTATATTAACCGAGAGAGAGAAAAAAAGGCTCCCACGAAATTGAACATTTCCCAAATTATATTTGCATATTATCTGAACTCCAAAACACGTGGCTTTTTTTTCTTCTTCTACTGTAGAAGACAGAACTTTATTAAGTAGTATACTTAATATCTGCAACTACCATATGCTTGCTTGTATTAATAAAGTGGCCTCCATGATAGCCATACCAAACCACTGAACATAGCTTATAATTTAACTTTTACTATATTTGTAACTGAAATATACAGTATCTTATCTGTGATACTAGGGCTATTTTTCTGAGTAGATGCAATGCTCTGTGCCTGACCTTAATGTCTGCCTATAAATACAGAATAGGAATTCCGAATCACCATGAACTAGTTGTTCTTATTTTAACTGGAACAAAACATCTAACGGCTAGCTACGAAATCCCAATATACATTTTACCTCCATAACAACTACATCTGTCTAACCTGCATGCCAAAAAAAAAAAAATTTTTTTTTTTCTTCAAACTAAACCTTACCTGAAACTCTAATCCTAATGGAGATCTACTGTTATTCGTAAGTAAATAACCCCTGTCTCTTGAACGCTAACAATCTGCTCCTTCCCACCAAGCCACCACTTAACTCCTATATTGCACAGCATTTGTAGTGGAATCTTTAACTTCCAACCCCTAACCCTCACATGCTAACTACTTAATCACTAAACATCTATATATTTCTACCTCTTAGACATGCATTAGAGTTCATTCCTATTCAGTTAGGTATTTAACAGCCAAAGTGTGTACTCGGAATCAAAGCGATCTGCATTACATAACTGTCTTCTAGATAGTTTTGCAACGATTAATACGAAACTGAACCGATACTCCTTGTTATGCTACATGTTCATGACTCTTACTTGAAAGCTGAAATTATCTTCCCTCAATAATAGAAACACACTTTATACCTACAACTTCAACTTTATTCGCATCTACTGAAAACCTGCCCATATATCTATTTACCTAATTATACATGACTTGAAACGTACTGTTTTATCCATACTATATTGCACTCACATCTCAACTCTCCTGTCATCAAAAATATAGTTTGGGCACAACTCGTAGTTCAATTCTTAATGCCTACTCATACTGTAACGTTATCCTAGACCTAAGCTAACATAAATAAAATAAAAAAATATAAAGGGAAAGCCTCAAATCATATTATCTCCTTTCTAACAAGCCTTCTTACAATCTTAGTTGCTTACACTGCATGAGCTCTACTCACCCTCTTTATCCAGTAACAATGAAATAGCAATGTCGCTAAATCACTTTGAGGAGTGTAACTATTCAGAAGATATATAACCTCTACAAACTAACCCAGTAACATTAACTAACCACGCTGGGTTGCAGAAATACCTGGATTAGAATCCAGGTGCGGAGCAAACCCTCTCAGTGCTGACAGACCCAGTAGATCTTCCCAGATCATCATAAACCAAAGGGGAGAGAGAGGCCTCTTCAATCTTGGATGACAACCTTCCTAGAGCTGGTGACTCAAACAAATTACCGGTTTGCAAACCTAAATTGCTTAAGGAGTAGATAGGTTCTGTCTATCGCCCGGCTTCCATACTCCTTCTTTGCCTATTAGTCAGGCGCAGAGACTGAATCACAGTGATTCGACAGAAACACTCAGTGGTAGATCTTGTTTCTTGTCTAGGGCAATGAACGCCGTTTTCCCCACTCCCGACACACACCCACCCCTAAAACTAGACACTTGAGAGTGCTTGAGTACCATATATGTTTGAGCAATTAGATTGGGGTGACCTTCCTCTGATGGTTGAGGGTACCGGTTTGACAGTTCCTAACTCTTTGTTAGCGCTTAGAGTGGCTGCTCCATCAACAGTTGTAAAATATCGGGATGTTTGTAGTGCCATGTCGCGCATGGAAAGGGACCCTACACTCATCCCCGGTGGGCTTTCCTGAGGCCATAATCCTAATTGAAGAAAGCTCAGCTGATGGTCTACTTGCCGAATATAGTTATTTTTAGGAACGATTTTTAATGGAGTATATTGGTTTTTTAAGTCGGATTCTATTTAAGCCATAGTTGGGACCCTAACAAGTACTACCATTCCGGGTCAGAGTGGACCTGGGAGCAATGGCAATTAAAGGGTGGTTCCACACTCCCCAAGGCCCGCAAGGTGGGGCCTCACCATCGGATATAGTTTTAGGTCATATCTAGGACCGACGTTGTCCGGGATTGTATGAGGATCAACAAATGTTCCAGCCTTCCATACTCTTATTGTCAGCAAAATCAGTGAAATCACCCATTTTCTAAATCAAATCAATTGATTGCTTACTCTAGTTATGGGTCCATCCTTCCACAGTGTGTCAGAATGAAGCTTCACATGCTGCAGTGACGTAGTCCACAATATATTGTAGTTCACATTGCATTGTGGAGAATCTACTGTTGATTTTATAAAATTATCTGTAAATAATGGCTTCACTTAAAGTTAAAGATACAAAAGTCACGTATCATGGTTCAATTGTGCTCTAAAAAGAAGCATTCATTTCGAATGCGCCCCTGTCTTATAAAAGAATCTACAGTTAGTATTATAGGTTGGGCCTTTCTGCGATGATAAAACTTCTCAAATGAATTTGTGATGTTAGGTTGTAATAAAAGTGGTACCTTTGGTCAAAATCAAATTTCCATCTATAATCGGATTTTTTCGATTAGCGATTTTTGATACTTATCAGATGGTCTGATACTAAGCCTATATAAAAACACTCCCAGACACGTCTAGTACCTTGGTGTGAAATTAAAAAATGACCCAGCTGTTTCCGAGTCCATAGGGAACAAACTCTCACACACACACGCACACACACACACACACACACATACATACATACATACACAGACAAATTTATTTATATAATAGTAGAGATAAGATTTTTTTATTTCGTGAGAACATCAATACGTATCTATGAGGTAAACTTCTGAACTAATGAATTATGGGATGCATATATTTTAGGCAACACGGTAAGTAATGTGGGTACATTAATTTGTTTCTTAGTAAATCTTACGATTTACTTGGTGTGCCCTCGAAATCGACCTTTAACATCTCAAAAATAAAAAAATTAAAATTATAAACTAATGATATATATGTTGCTTATACCCTTCCTGGGACGGGTATTCTGTTAGTAACTCTATGAAATCATTATATTTGCTATTCCATTTTTATCATTTTTTTCTGGCATGCTTGTTGGAGTACTTTTTAACAATTTCAAATAGCTGTAAAATATCACTAGTGTAGAAAATTTTGGGAATGAACATTTTTTTTAATACTGATTCATTATCATTTTTCAAGGCCATTAGCAATTCGAGGATAATATTTAATAAGATAATTGCTTGAATGATGACCAACACTATGAGAGGACTGGGAATGATGGGATGAGATGGGCAGAATCTGACTAGATAACAAGATAGTTTGACAGGTATTTGTTGACAATAGACTTGAAGGCGACCATGTTGTAGTCTGTAAGGAAGCAGTACTGTGGTATTGTGTTTCACAGATGGGAAGTTTTTTGAAAGGAACTGTGTTCATGGAAATTCCATTTGGTTTTAGGTGCACATAGAAAGAAAGGAAAATTTCTTATAGGTTGTAGGTAGACGAGTTCTTGCTGTGAACGTTTGACAGGGAGAACCAGAAATTGGATCTCAGTCGAGCACCTTCCACAGAAATAACAATAGAGTAGAGAAAAACTGTAATGGAAGAGAAGCTATTATCCCCCACTCGATTGTGAGGTCAAAATGAATTAAGAAATAATGGCAGAAGAATAAACTTACAATAACATTTGTTTGGTTCTATCTGATGAAATACAAGGTGACCCCCCCCCCAAAAGAAAACGGGCCCCAACTCTAATTAGACCCTGTTTTTAGTGTTTTGTCCGACTGAAATGAAACTTTGGTCATAACTAGTCTATTGCATTCAAAACATCACATCAAAACACTAGGGTCTTTGGTCTTTTTTTCTCCGTTCTACAGCATATGTTCTAGATGGCCTCGATTTAGCTCCATGCATTTCTTGAGGCGTAGCACGAAGTTGTCCATGATGTTCTTACAGACCGAATTGGTAATGGCTCTCATCTCTTCTCTGATGGCTTCCTTGAGTTCCGTGATGGTTCTGGGTTTCCCTGCGTAGATTCTGTCCTTAAGATAGCCCCAAAGAAAAAAATCTGGGGGCTTAGGTCCGGGCCATGGGGTGCCCACTCAAAATCAGTCTTCAGACTGATCACTCGGCATCCTAAGTTCTCTTTCAGCCAATCTCGGGACAGGTTTGAGGTGTGAGAACTTGCTCCATCCTGCTGGAACCAGAACTTGCTCATGAGTGACCGGTAGATGGTCTGAAGCTCACTCTTGAAGGTTTTGAGGACCTCCACATACTGCTCCTTGGTGATTCACTGCTGTGCCAGATTCTTCGATGAAGATTGGTCCGATGATACCTCTGGCCGAGATTGCAGGCCACACCGTGCACTTAGGAGAGTGCAGTGGCTTGGTGGCTACTTCATTGGGTCTGGAGGACCCCCAGAAGACATTTGTCTTGGAGTTCGCCTTTCCATCAAGATGGAAGTGGGCTTCATCTGAGGTCCAAAGGAGGTTAAGGAAACTTGGTGTCTCCTCGATCTTCTCGAGCATCTTGACTGCCATAGCCCTCCTCTGCTTCTTGTCTGAGGCTGTAAGGGTCTGCAGCGTCTGTATTCTGTATGGGTAAGCCCTGATATCGTTCACCAGCACTCTCCTGCAAGTCTCATGGGACATACCAAGGGA
>NC_136497.1:59485240-59797740 GCF_053919585.1 Euprymna scolopes
ATTGTGGAATTTAGAGGGGGGAGAGGTATTAAACGACGCTGAATTATGTGGTAAAAAATTTACTGATTTCTGTATTGCCGTAAGGAATAAAATAAAACAAACAAATGAAATCTTTTTACCTCCTGGAAAATGGTGAATAATAAATAAATAAATAAATAAATAAATAAAGCCAACAGAAAATCTGTGATCTGGCCGCTTCTTATGACAAGACTCGTTTTACTATTGGTCTTTTAGTTCAAGACAAAATCCACTTGAAGAAGGCTGGAAAATACAACGGCCAAAAGACGAATAATATAATCGATCAAATTCATTTTTATTTTGTCCCCCCCCCCCAAGAAAGAATTAAACTTTAGCGAGGCAAAGTCATTCTTCAGTCAGTGAAGATCGGCTAAAGGTGACTATTCTATGAGTTAAATGTGTTATACACAAAATGATCTACTGTAACCTTTCACTGGTAAATCTTACGTCTTCAGTCTTTATAATTCAATGGAATGGCGCTCCCCTTCCAACCAATCCTAACCTGGCATTGTTTTGTAGATTATTGATTTCTTATTGTATTTTGTCAGCCTCTCAAAATGAATTAACTGTTTTCCTATGAACGCAACAGCTGGGCTTAACTGTTTGGTTATTTCACTGAGATTTTCTTTCGGCCAATTTTTTTTTTTTTTTTTTTTTTTTAGAGATTCTTGTAACAGAATAAACAGAATGAATAGCCAATGGAAGATAGTGGTTGTTGAAATAGATGATTTGTTTGTTTTGTTTAAGGGCATATCAACCTTTTTCGGGTTATTTAATGTTGAATCTAGTAATTTTGAAAAAAAGTTCTTATGCTTCAAATTGTTTATATCTTCATATAGGACGTCAACATTTCTGGTAGCTCCTTCATCCCACCTGGCTTCCATCTGCCTCAACTCTGTTCTGCCACTGGACCAGGTTGGTTGGGACGGGAGAGTGAGGCTGGCTCTGCGCAAATCAACTTTATTTTCAACAAACTTCCAGTACGTGTCATCGTTCATCTCTAGGATCATCGGATGGTCTTTGCCATTCTGACATATGGACATTATTATTTTCAAATATTTATTTACGGTGTTTGGTTTGGTTATTTTGTTTTATGACATATCAATCGTTTTTAGGTTATTGTGCTAACCAATATCTGGACAGACAGATCCATTTAAAAATGCACAAAGAAACGACCCCTGCAAGCTTTGATATTCTCAATTGCAACACACGGAGTATAATGTTAGGTCTTGAAGAAAGTCAACAAGAGGAAAATTGTTGCTTTTGAATTGTGGTGCTACCATAGACTTCTTTGTTTAAACTGGAGTGGACAAACATACAAACGAATGGGTCCTGGAAAAGATTGGATCATGCGGAAGACTGCTAGACAACATTGATGACAGGAAATTGCGATTTTTAGGACATGTGGCCAGAACAGGCGACCTAACAAAAGATCTGCTCTTTGGTACAACCTCTGGCAAAAAAGGACGTGGAAAATCAAAAACAAGAATGTCAAACAATGTGAAGGGCATCACGGACATTAGCATAGCTGAGATGATTAGAATAATACAGAACCAGTGTCAATGGTGGTGATTCATGAAGAGTGCCACGACTGGTCAGTAATAACCATTCTGTCAAAAAGAGAGAAAGAGAGAGAGAGAGAGAGAGAGAGAGAGAGAGAGAGAGAGAGAGAGAGAGAGAGAGAGAGAGAGCAGATTAAAGTTATGCAATGCACTAAATGTGACCCATGTCAAAATTCACACTAGTTAACTTAATCACCACTAACATATGGTCTCACCCTAAATTAGTATTATGGATAGTTTTTTTTACTAAGTTAATTGCTTGATATAGTACATATAATTTATTTTAAGCTTTATTAGATAACAGTTAATGAGTTGCTGAACCTTTTATTCAATCCACAGAGGTAGCTTGTTTTCATTCCGTCAGTCATAACCAAGTAAAAGTCTTAAGTAATCGGTAATTTTATTTTTAGTAAGATTGAACTTTCAACCTCTAGAAGACTGTCATTTTGAACTGATTATTATTAAGCACCTGTATCTGTCATGTTGCAGTTCTGAAACATAATGGTGTTTAAATTTATGCAGATTTTCTGTTCATTACTATACCTAACAAATATATGCTCATTCTGTTCGCATATTTTTGCTAGCCTGGCAGAATGGTATCATGATGAACGAACATATACTACCCTACTCTCCCAAAGAGAAGTTAATGCCATGGAGGATGATATCATGATAAATGGATATATAGTATGTATACCCCTACTGTCAACAGAGGAGATAATGCCTAGGAGAATGATCTCATAGTAACAGAACAGAATGCTACACTATCTTTTTAAAAATGAGGAGGTAATGTCTGGGAGGATAGTATGACAAGAAAACAGATACTGTACTACCCCCACCCCTGAATTGAGCATTGAAATATTGCACATTAGTCTGAAATAGTATAGTAAACTGGATTTTTCTTTTTTTCTTTTTCTTTTTTACTTATATTCACTCCAAACGAGACACTTTGGCATTGAGACAGATTTATAATAGGAAATTGTGTGATGAGTTTGCTCACAATATATTTAAATTTCTGCATATTGGTACAGTCATGGAAATAGAGCAGAAAGGGGATTCCAAAAGCAAGTAGTCTAAGGATATGTAGCGTTGAGTTAGCAGCAACAGTGTATGACAGCTAACATATGCAAATGATCAAGCTGGCTGCATGATGTGACGTCACAGCAGATGACAAAACAAAACAAAACAAAAAAACGCTTTAAACGGGTACATATTGCATGTATGTTTATTTTTATGCATATTTATTTATATGTATATGTTTTTTTTCTGTTCTTTTTGTTACAAAACTGCATAATCAAATTCAAGAAATGGCTTCTTTTTCAGATACCGACCCCTTTTTAGGTTAAAATACCTTCCATTTCTTTTATTTCTCTTTTCTGTACACATATATCTGTTTTGACATTTGAACACAATTAAAAATGGCGTCTTGTTACATGCTAAAATTCTAAGATCCAAATGATTTCTAATTTTTGTTATGTATAATTGAATATAAAAATATATATTTATTTTTGAGCAGAACGGACACAAGGGACTTCCCCATTATAAAAAATAGGGGCGGGGGATGTTGCAATATTTTGGATGTATAATGGGTATGATCCCACACAGTCGGGCGATTCTATTTATAAATGATGCTGTTAGGAACTGACGAATCGAATTAATTCACGTTCTGCTACCAACCAATCAGAAACCAGAATTGCTCCATAAATATTAAACCACTCACCTCTCAAGACTTGTTTAGAACAACGAACCATCGGAAACTGTTCTGAAACTAAACATGGCTTACACTTCTAGAGCAGAGGTAAAAAGAAACACGTGGACGGAGAGGCGGTTTCAGAGAAGCATGTGTTTGAAACGTGGCCAGGAAGGAATTGCATGCTGGGAGAAGCACATGTTCAAGTCATGACCTGAAAATAACAGCAAGCGACACGCATGTGGAGAGAACATCTTAAAAAGACGTGATGCAAGAAATAAATTGTTTAAAACAAGATGCAAGAAATACCAAGAATAAATGCCTTTTGTTTAAAACTAAAAAAGCAAGTCGAATTTCTCTCCTTTTCCTTTTCCCTGTTTCTTTGCAAGACTTTAATCTATGTGTTGGATCCATAAAAATGTCATCGAAGATTATTCTGAATCGTTAAAGAAGTTGTACAATGTTACAGGAAGAAGCTATCAGAGTAGAAACTCTTCCAGCATCGAAGTTAACTGTTGACAGATTAAAAAACTTTCTATCTTTCCTTTCTACACTTGTCCAACTTTCTTCCACTTATACTGAACAATTTAGCTAAATAATTAAACCCTTTTGTTGTTGTTTTATTGAAAATGGTCCAGTTGACAGACAGGAGAGAGAGGGAGGGGGCGTTGTTTCTTCATTGCTTCAAGGGTCCTCTCTGCTGATTAAGCGTGATTCCCAAAGGAGTTGGAAGTAGATGAAATTAATGCACTCTGCAAGTTGATTCGTCAGTGTGTAACCAAATTGCCTAGCAGTAAAATTTTATCACAAGAGAAAATAAGGCTTTATAACCGCAACATGTGGCAGTAACATTGTATCCATTTCAGGGAAAACGGACCGATTATTTTCGAAAGAAAAATCCGATAATCTGTCAAATCTCGAATCTGTAAATATCTTCTGTCACCACCAGATGTTGTTTGCTAGTAATTTGGAAGTTTTAATATTTAAAATTCGAAGAGTGGAAAAGTCCTGATTGTACAAATTGTTTAATTTCTTCTTGGTGAGAAATTGATATTTTGCTTTGGTTAATTTTGAATCAGTTCTCATCAAAGAACCATGATTAGTTGCTTTAATACAATAATAGCGCGATAAAAAAAAATACTGCATACAAAGCTCTTCACTTAGTCGACAGTGGTATCACTCTACTAGTTAGTAATGGTCGATGTTCGCTGAACTTACTCTACCTATTCTTAATTTCTACAATCATGTTAGCACCTGTTTCAACCTTTGCTTTAATGGCATGGCCAAGGTAACAAAACTACTAAACAACCTCAATAGTTTCAAAAGTAATTTTTCTTTTTTTTTTTATCAAAGTGTTGTTAAACTGAGTGTATTATAATCTATATAATACTAGCCTAGGTGCCTAGCGTTTCCCGGGTGTTTGGAGGTGTGTGTTGAGCAAAAAAAAAAAGAAAAAGTTGTAGTAGACAGGCAGGCAGGCAGGCAGGCAGGCAGGCAGGCTCGAACCTGTGACGCAAAGGCGGAAAAGAAAATGGAGGTGTGTGTAAGAGTGTTGGTTGAGCAAAAAAAAAATAAAAGAAGGAAAATTGCGAGCACACAAAAAAAAGTGGTGGTAGGAAGGCAGGCTTTAACCCATACCGTGAAGGAGGAAAAGAATGTGAAAAAAAAACGTGATGCGTTAGCTGCTGCGTCCATCGTCAAACCGGAAGTGATGTAGGTTTAAATTAAGGCTAGAAAATCGAAAAGAGGCGATGACTTTCGAAAATATTAGCGAAAAAAGCGACCCTTCCCTGTAGAAAACTGCCCAGTTGAAGGTGAAGGAATTAATGTTTTAGGCCAAATTTTTTGATATGTGTCGTCCGAAGGGCCAAGCTTCAAAACGATACCGATCTCGTGAAAATCTGTCGCCTCTGTCGAAAGTTTTTGTGAGACATACATACATGCATACATACATACATACATACATACATTTAAACAGATTTTTGTCCTTTATATTATGGATTATGCGTGTTCCTTCCTTAGTTGGTCTATATGTTATGATTTTAAACAAGTCTAATACAATCTTTGAAGGCCAAACTGCTTCAAAGAAGGCCAAATTCGCAAAATTTGGCTTCAAAATGGCCAATCTGGTAATCTGGCAACCTTGGACAAGAATATGAAAGTGACCTTCCTTTGATGTAGCCTCGTTTTCGAATATCATTATAATATGTGATCATTGTTGTACTGGTGTGAGAAAGGAACTCAGTAATTTCATAGTGGTTCTTCACTGAAGACAGAAGTCAGTGAAACGTTACATAAAAAAGGGAACATTCGAAAGAAACAGAACAAAAAAAGAACATTGTCTTCCAAGAGATGCTGGACTGAAAGAATAAATTAAAGATTGTGTCTTACAATATGATTTTATTATTTTTATTGAACTATGTAATACAATACTATTTTCTGAGTATTTATTAGAACTTATTAATTTATCTTATTTGGGTCAGTTCTCTATTTAAAAAATACAATGGACACTGTTTTCATAGAAATGTTAATAAATTCATATTTTCTGCGTGTTATTGGTTTTTCTGTCCAAAAAAGAAAAAAAAAAAATTTTTGTGTTATCCAGAAAAATATCAGCTTTCAAAACATATTTGTTGATTAAATATATTTCTCATTCCATGGAATGTTCACGGGTCCTGCTAGTATAAAATATTCTAGTTCTTTAAAATTAAGGTCAAAGCTGAATATTGGTTCTGAAACTAAAGAAAGATCCACCATTTTTTACTCTAGTATCGGTTTGACCACTCCTTTATTTACAAGACATCGGAGGCCATTTTGAACAAACGTGGGCTTTAAGCCACGCCCCACAAACCTAGACCTTCGAAACATTTTAAATTTCTACACCCCTTTCCTCGCACCTAGTCAAATACCAGCATCTTAATGTTGAACAAGAACTACATAAATACAATTGATCGAAATCTTAGATACTTTTGACTGCAACAAATTCGGTTGTTAATTAATTATAATTAACTGATTGTGACACAGGTGCGTTGCTGTTAATAAGGCTTCTCCTAAATAAATTCAGTAAACTTTGACCAGAAAAGGCAGAGCCTACTGGAGGAGGGGGGGGGGCAAAAAGCCAGAAAGAACCCCCCCCCCCCACTTCAGCTGCATGGCCAGTTGTTAAGTCCGGTTGGGGAAGACCATCAGCAATCAGACTGGACAACATACAAATTACTAAAATGTGATTTTACACTTTGCTGCCTTGCTTCATCCATCTGACTCCAGCTCTTCTCTCCAATTCCTACTCTAACTCTTGCATTTCCAGATCCAGTTCCAATTCTGACTCCTGTGCTTCCAGCTTGAGTTCCAGCTCACTCTTGCACTTCAAGCTTCGGTTCTAACTCACTCCTGCAACTCCTTTCCTAACTTACTCCAGTGCCTCATGTTCCACCAACTTCCAGTAACAGCAGCTCCAACTCCTTCCTGCACCAACAGTTTCTATCTGTAGATTCCAGCTTCCTGTTTCAGAGGCCGTTGGTAATGTCCGGCTCTCTATTCCAGTGATGATACCCGACTCCAGAATTCAACCTCTGTTTCTATCAATCCAGTCCTTGACTACATCCACATGAAATGGACCCACCTGAGACATCTCATCTCACCTCAGGGGTATCCACTTGAATCTTTATATGACATCATTCCATGCTGTCCAGAATCCAGTTTTCACATCCCCAGCTTTCCAGCTTTCCAATGTCTCACATTTCTGTTCATCTGGACTCTGCTATTGTCCAAATACATTTGCGGTCCTTCAACCTTCCTGTTTCCCGAATCTTCATCAATCAATTTTTTTACAATTCTTCTACATTTTCCTCTGGTATTTTCAACTATTCATCTGTGTATATCTTCTTAGTTGTATGGTCAATCAGCATCCAACCGATCTGGCCTACTGCAACAGTATGATCAAAGCCAATCTTGTTTGATGACAACTACTTCGAAAATTTTATCTTATTATTGGAGCAAAATATCAATTTAATACCAAGAAGAGATTAAATAATCTAATTATACAATTAGGACATTTCTACCTTAGTTAACTACAATCTACTGAGCAAGAAAAACATTTTTTATTAAAATTCTCGGTCTCTTATAGGCTTGGCTTTGTCTTGGACCAAATTGTCCATATGTTGTTTTTCTCATTTTTTAGCCTCTTCTATTTTTCTAAAAATATTTCACACTTTGATAAAATTCCAATTTTCTTTGGTCTGAAAATGACCAAACTTATAACGTGTGGGTGCAACTAATCAATATGAACAAAAAAAAAGTTGATCTTCTTCCAAACAAATTTGTTTGTTTTTCATTCATAGAACTTAATTGTTTCAAGTTGCTTGATTAACTTTCTTGATTTGGAAGTTTGAGCGCCATAAAAGGTTATTTGATCAGAAGAATTCAAGCTCATTCTGACAGTAGCATCGAAACTGATTAGTACAATTGTTGAGTTTCCCTTGTAAGATTGCAGACGCCGAGTCATAATTTTCTTATGAATAATCATATCTTTGGCAAGGTTTTCTCTCTCTCACTCACTCACTCACTCACTCACTCACTCACTCACTCAGAGAAACTATCAAGAATAGTCAGCATCTACCAGTTCAACTATATATATATATATATATATATATATATATATATATATATATATATATATATATATATATATATATATATATATATATATATAAAATTTAATATAAATAAAATGAAAATAGTTACATATGAATTTATGTGCCAGGTTAATAGGGAACAACATCACATAGAAAGAGGGGTTATAAACGCTCTTTATATCTAGGCATTTCGAAGCCTAATGCTTCTCCTCAGAAGAGAAGGAAGCTAAGTTACAGATATAGGGAAATGTGACACCTAACTTAGAATACATTAGGATGGAAATGTAAAAGAAAATGCATATAGGTATATATGAGTTTATTTGTCAGATCAATAAGGGAACACATCATATAGAAAAACGGGTTATATTAATTTTATTTTATCTTAAATTTCATTTTATTTTCATGTTATGCCCAACCCTCAAATATTGAGCTTCATATATCTTGATGCGTCCCTATGTTAAGAATCTATCTATATTCTTTGAACTATATATATATATATATATATATATATATATATATATATATATATATATATATTAGTGATGGGACGATTCTAAAATTTTTCCTGATTTCAATGCAATTACCGATTCCATTCTAAATTTCCGATTCTGATTTCGATTCTTTTAAAATTTATAAATATTTAATTAGAGATTTGTTTTCTTTTGTAAATTTTCAAATAATTACATAAACCCCCGGGTAATTTTTGCATATATTTTTTCTAAGATGTTTTCCTTGTAATTGATTGAAAATTGTAAGACATCAAAAGATTAATTTTGACTTTAAAATAAAAACAGATTATATCAGTTCGTCGTTAGTATACAACATGCTACTTTAAAGTTTTCATAAACAGTTAAAATAATCCACGATTGGTAGACAAAATGAGAAAACGGTGTAAGAACAAAATATTTAACAACGCCCCCAACCATTTTTATGAACGAATTTCTAAATAATAATGTTACTATTAAGAAAACCATTTTACATGGGGAGGGCATGAGCTTTGTTAACTATTCTCTGCCTTCTCTCTATGAATGAAGTTAAAGTTTTATTGTAATTATAAAAATTTGGTGGGTCCTTAAATTGATTTGATTTGCTGTGAAAAAAAAAAAAAAAAAAAAAAAACGAGATGCAAACAATAATAATAATAATAATAATAATAATAATAATAATAATAATCACAATCATAATTATGTTATTAATAATAATAATAATAATAATAATAATAATAATAATAATGAAAAATTCGTAGATTAACATTCTTAGTTTTATAAGTTTTATAGATGACCAGCCTGAGTGCCCGGCGTTGCCCAGGTGGTTGGAGGTGTGTGCTGAGAAAAAAAAGTGATAGTAGGCAAGCTGGCTTGAATCCCTACCATGAAGGAGGAAAAGAACATGAAAAAGAAATAATGTAATGTCTTTGCTGTTGCGTCCATTGCCAAACCGCAAGTGGTGAAGGTTTAAATTAAGGCTAGTCAATCGAAAAGATGGGATGACTTTCGAAAATATCAGCAAAAAAAGTGACCCCTCCTTGTAGAAAAGTGCCCAGTTGAGAATGAAAGAATTAATGTTTTTAGCCAATTTTTCGATATTTGTTTTCCCCAAGGTCCCAGTTCTCTTTGTACTTATCTTTATATCCCTTTAACAGAACTATAACAGAACCGTAATAGGAGAAGCAAAAAGAAGGATCTGGTATCCAAACATAAACAATCTAAGTGTGAACAGCAGTAAAAAATTTTTTTAGAAAATTTGAAAAATCAAATAATCAATGAAGATGTATTCAATAAGATTCACAATGAGTAGCAATTTTCCCCACGTGTAAAGAGATTATCTTAAAATCCAAAAATTAATAAGTCTGAAATTTTACTCCCCAAGGTCTAAAAATCATCATCAATGTAATCCGATGAGCGATTGCGGAATAATGAAATAAAAAAAACGTTCGAACTAAGGCAAATAGAGAAAATTACATCCTTGCAATACGGAGGGGGGGGGTCAGATTAACTATTATTAACAATAATTTCACATACTCACATTTGGTATTAAATACTGAATTGTTTTTAACGCCAATACACCACACATTAGTAACTTAAACTCAAATAAATTGTTTGAGACTTATTTTCCAACTTTATTGCCATTCAAATCTTTTATGTTGCCGATAGTAACATTTGTCCATTTCGTATTAATTTCCTCAAATATCATATTTTCCTGGTCAAGACCTAAACCGTACAAAACGGCGAAGAAAAAGAAACCTCACACAGAAGGTTTGTCAAGAACAAACGTAAGAGAGACATTGTACAACATGATAGATGATTAACAGCCTAATTACTAAAAAAATAATTCCCTGTAAATGTTCCATTACATTCAAATGCATGAATTGTCAGGGTAAACACATAGAGAATGCATAGGTTATATAAAGGTCATAAAATTTACTTTAATAATGTCTTAGGCTGTTCTGCACAAGAATGCTACGACTAATGGTGAAAGTGCCATGTTGGAATAGCTAGCTGGCTGTGAAATCCAGTCTAAACTGCCATGAAAAGTGAAACCTGTTGACACGGAATTAGCGATATAAAACAATATAAGATGTACAGCTGAGGTAGAACATATCGATCCACTTTAAAAGCAAACTAAAATGAGAACAAACCTTGCTTTTTAATCTCGACGTCTGTGAATCTTTTTGTACTTCAAAATTGAAGAGCTCATGTTCACTTGTTACAAGTAACAATCAGGGGGAGATATCTTAAATATCATTTAAGAGGCATAACTCTGAATATACTTTCATTCAACCAGTGCGTTTTGTGATGAAAATTATGAAAATGTTTTTGGTGAAATGTATTTGGAGTTATTTCCCTCTAAAGTTTTTTTTAATACTTTCAAAACTCTAGAGTCAATGAAACACAATTATTCGAAAACATTTTAAAACAATTTTTTGAAACATGGTCAGCTACTTTTAAAATACATAGAATTATTGAATAAAATCGTTTAAAATTATAAGACACTTATAAAAGTTACTTAAAATGTTATGTTTACGTGTGAAGACAGAAATTTTTAAGTGAATTTAATTATTAAAACCGTATCTGAAATGGAACAAAATTTGGAAAAAGTCAAATAAAAAAAAAAAGGATACAGTAAATAATGAAGTAATCGAACATACAACTCGCAATCTTAATGCAATTTTAAATCCTTGAGTGAAATTTTTAAGAATTAATTTTTATAAATAACTAATAGAATATTAGTCACGAGAGAGGAGCAAAAAGTAATTATGCCCAATGGAAATGTTCCCTTACGAAATAAACAAAATCAAGATATAATGATATAAAAGATCTGGTTACTCAGAAGAATTCATAAAATAAACACCTTTAAAAGCTGAGAATTTCAAGAATTTAGTCATTAAGAACGGAATGTGACCTTTGTGACACTATTAACTATTACTTACCTATATTTATGCATATTTCTTATTACTTATCTATATATAAAAAAAATACAAGTCTTTAATGTCTTTTTCTTTCGAAAACGTTTTAAATTATTACTTACTTAAATGGACGTATCTGATTGGCCTAATGGATATTATGTTTCGGATTTCTTTTTAGATGAGGATTGATAGTTTGGATTATTTGGATTATTTAGACTACTGATCTCATCTTGGATGTGATTCTCACGTTTCGGTTGATGTAACCTCCCATCCCCTTAAGGCATAAGAGTTTATAATGAGAACTATATTTAGTTTAATTTAGTTCTATTCAGAGACAGTTTGTGAAGAGTTAGATACCGCCACTTGTTGTGAGAAATTTTAAGAATAGGTATCAGACATCAATTAATAAATATTCTCGAAATTTCAGTTTCTTTGAAATATTTCAATAGGTTTTTAGGGAATATAATACGAGTATTTAAAATTTAGTTATTTAAAATTTGCATTAATTTCATATGAATCAGATAATTCTATTGTTGTCATTGGTTCTCCCGATATCTTTCTAATGAGAATTCTTTCTAGAAAGACATTGGGTACTTATAGGAGAAACCATGTGAATGTTTCCAGCATCCTAAGTGAAAGTATTTCTTTGGAACAGACTGGATTCGAACTTGGCACACCCAGGTCATCAGTCAATTAACCACTTAGCCATTGTACCTCTCATTCATCGACATTAGACGCAAGATTCTCATTATTTCAATTTATTCTGACCACCTTTTAAGCATAAAGCCTTAAATTTTAGATATTTCTCAAGAATCAAAATCATGTAATGGGGTTTGATCGAAATTGGAATGAAGATTCTAGACACAAGGTTTAGTGTCATTACATCTTGATTTTAATCTCTTTATGGAGATATAAAAGTGGTTCCAAACTGTTCTGTTTGACAAATTAATTTTACCTACCCCATACTTAATCTGCATTCTTCTAGTTCATAACAGATTTTAGATAACTACAATGGTAAATGTTATAAATCTAAGCAAAAGCACAAGACAAATTTAGACTGAGAGTTTGGAATTCAAATTCTCTTGCTATGAATGATATGTTCGTAGAAATGGAAAGGTCATCGTTGTAAAACAGGGCTACCAATTAAGTGGGGGAGGGGACTGAATAAATGGACACCAATAAGGGAGAAAGAGAGAAGTGAAAAATGGCAGGTTTAAAGAAAAAAAAAAAGGGTGACCAGAAAAAAGGAGAGCAAAGTAAAAATAAAAATAAATAAAAAGGTGATGAAGGAAGAATAAAGGAATTCCAACGAGGAAAAGAAGGATATAGAAATAAAAGCTAAGGGACATCAATCTTATTATCATATTGTTTTACACCAGGGGGAGGGGGCGATCCTCTGATGGGGATCCAATAATTAACAGCATCCACCCCTCCACTCTGAAAAAGCTTAACTTCCAAGAAAAAATGTGGAAATTTCTCTCTCTCTCTCTCTCTCTCTCTCTCTATATATATATATATATATATATATATATATATATATATATAGATAGATAGAGAGAGAGAGAGAGAGAGCGAGAGAGTATATATATATATATATATATATATATATATATATATATATATATATAGAGAGAGAGAGAGAGAGAGAGAGTAGTCCGGCGAGATTAGCCGCGTGGTAGAGGTTTAGGCTTCTTATCACGAGGTGCCGATTTTGAATCTCGCTAGATTCAGCCACTCTGACGAGTCGTGTCAGTGGATAATTATATTTTAAAAATAATATATATGCCGCTCCCCATTAAAGGGGGTACCAGATTGGTCAATGGGAAAATTATTCCCAACAAGCATTTAGGTAAAAATGCACTTTCGTATAAATACTTGAATTCATTCAAGAAAGTATTGCTAAGAAAAACAAATAAAAACATCTACGTAAAAGTGATACATTTAGCAGTCCGGCGAGGTTAGCCGCGTGGTAGAGGTTTAGGCTTCTTATCATGAGGTGCCGATTTCGAGTCTCACTAGATTCAGCCACTCTGATGAGTCGTAGACGAAGAAACACGTGTCAGTGGATAATTATATTTTAAAAATAATATATATGCCGCTCCACATTTAAGGGGGTACCAAATTGATCAAAAGGGAAAATTATTCCCAACTCGCATTTAGGTAAAAATGCAATTTCGTATAAATAATTGAATTCATTCAAAAAGTATCGCTAACAAAAACAGATAAAAACATCTACATAAAAACGAGATACATTTAGTAGTCAGGCAAGGCAGCCGCGTGGTAAAGGTTTAGGCTCCTTATCATGGGGTCCCGACTTCGAGTATCGCTAGATTCAGCCACTCTGATGAGTCGTAGACGACGAAACACGTGTCAGTGGATAATTATATTTTAAAATAATATATATGCCGCTCCACATTTAAGGGGGTATCAAATTGGTCAAAAGGGAAAATTATTCCCAACTCGCATTTAGGTAAAAATGCAATTTCGTATGAATAATTGAATTCATTCAAAAAGTGTCGCTAACAAAAACAAATAAATATATATATATATATATATATATATATATATATATATATATATATATATAGTTAGTGCTGTTGTGGTCGTTATTCTTCTTCTCGTCTAGTGTTTCAACAACAACCACAACAACAACAACAACACTTTCCTGCCCAGAAAAGTATAAAATTTTTCCCCTACTCTAAGTACACATACATATACAATTACATGCATACTTATATAATGGTTTGATTTGTATATTTGTGGCGCAAATGAGGAAAAACGTGACTTACATGAGCAACGGCGCCTCTGTATCGGGTGACGGAATCAAGAAAGGAAAGAGAAAAGAAAAACTTTCGTCTATAGATGATTTATTAATATACATATTGCATTAATTTGCATATGAGGACAACGACTGCTGTGAAAAAGGATGAAAGAGAAAGCACAGGGCAGTCTTCTTTTTTTGGGACAGCTGAGAGAGAAAGAGAGAGAGAGAGAGAGAGAGAGAGAGAGAGAGAGAGAGAGAGAATAGTCGGTGAATATTACAGTAAGTCGGGAGTTGGCACAGAGTTTAAACAAATATTTATTATTATTTTTAATCTCAGTTTCATACACTATCTAATGACATACGAGGGGCGTGCAATAAGTAATGCTCTAACCCACTTCCCATAGCAGTAGAGCAACGAAATTTGGCACAGTTATTAGTCTTAGTCTTAGAGTTATGCATTTCTCCCATCATTTGATACAGCTCTGGAGACCGTTTTTGTAGAACACACCAGGTTGGTCCTCCAACCACGACGTGACTTCAGAAATCAAGGCTGCATCATCTAGGAAACGATTTCCTTTCAAAAACAACTTCATGGCTGGGAAGAGGTGAAAGTCAGGGGGTGCAAGGTAAGGAGACTAGGGAGGATGGGGAAGGATTTCATAACCACACGCCCGTGATTCTGATCTGGCGATATGTGAGTTGTGGACCGGAGCATTGTCCTGCAGGAGGAGGGTACCTGTGCTGATCTTGCCCCGCCTCTTGATTTTGATAGCTTCCCTTAATTTCCTCAAAAGTGAAGCATAATAGGCTCCTATAATTGTGGTACCCTTTGCCAGGAAATCTGTCATCACTACTCCGTCCTGGTCCCAGAAGACTGTGAGCATGACCTTGCCAGTGGAAGGCTGCACCCTTGCCTTCTTTGGAGGTGGTGAGTCCAAGTGCTTCCACTGCATTCACTGGGCTTTGGTCTCTGGATCATAGTGATGGACCCAGATTTCATCTTGTGTAATCAGTCTTTTGAAAAACTTTGACTCATCTTCTTGGCACATCTTCCAATTCATCCTCGAGCACTCAACGCTTTCTCACTTCTGGAATGGTGTGAGCAACCTGGGAATCCATCTGGTAGACACCTTATGCATATGCAAATGGTCATGAATGATAGTTTCCATAGACCCTGTATTAATCTTGACATCTTGGGCTATTTGGCGAATAGTAATGTGCCGATCTTCCAAAATGGCAGCCTCAACTTGACGGACAGATGCCTCATTAATGGCAGGAGGGGGGCGACCAGATCTGGGAGCTGTTTCCACAGACTTCAGGCCACGTTTGAATTCATGATGCCAGCGTTTTACAAGGTCATATGATGGGGCATTATCACCATATGTTTCTTTCATTTCATCAAAAGTCTCCTGTGGTGTGCGTCCTTTCAAATACAAAACCAGATCACTGCTCGACATTCAACAGGATCCATTTCACACCTGACTCAGTTCAAACACCTGTAAAACAGAAACCACAATTAGTTCAGAGCTGTAATTTGCCACATAACCCGTAAAGATATAAATCATTGCACGTGCAAAATTTCAGCTAGATCAGACAACTGGAAGTGGGTCAGGGGCATTACTTATTGCACGCCCCTCGTATACTAACTCTTTCTTGATATTTTCTGTCAAAATACAAAATTTATTGCAAACGATTCACTCCAACTGATTAATTGAACATAAACTAGGTATGACAGAAATTATTGACAATATACGATATACCTTTAATCTTTTATGAAAAATTCAAAACCATATATTTATGTGTTACAACTGGTTATTCTGCCAATTATTCAGTTCCCACTTTGTGTTTAAAAGATCTGCAGAACTTTAATGCTTATTCTACAGAGTTGAATGCTTAGGTAATATTATAATCAATAATTTCTCTCTGCCTCGGTCTGGGACAGTGTCGCCTTGATCTATGGGTAAGCTGTTTCATTGTGGTATCTGACTCTGGTTGTGAACAAACATGATGGAATAAATTTTTCTGTAGAATATGACAAAAGCATTCTTGTCTTTAAAAATATATACTTTATTATATCTTAACTAACACGGTGGGTCCATTCCCTAATTAACATTGATACTACCAGATCAGGCTGACTGAAAATACTGGCTTCCTGATCTAAAATGAACCAAATATTGATTTGATTGTTTTTTTCCTAACTCAATCATGTTCTGTAAAGTCAAAAACAACAAATTTCCTCTACAAAATAACAAACCAAACCAAATCAAACATGAATAAATATTTGAAAATACAAAAGAACTTGAAGCATAACATCTTTTCCCAAAATTACTGGATTTGATATTAACCTGAAAAGAGTTGATATGCTATAAAAAAATTTTTTTTTAATTCCATGAATAAATATTTGATGGTATAAAAAATTTGAAGCATAAAACTTTTTTTCCAAAATTATTGGATTCGGCATCTAAATAACCTGAAAAGGGGTGATATTTTGTAAAAACAAAACAACCAAATAATAGAATCCCAAATTAAGAAGCTCAAATTCTACATCTTTCCTTCTTCAATTCTACCCCACTCCCACGTCACATGATCCAACCAACTACAAGTGTGCCGAGACTCATAAATTGTCTTTAAAAGTCCATAAATAAAAATTACTTTTCAATATTGCTTTGTTTTGATAAATCAACGCATATTATCCAGAATTTATTCGGTCTTTGCTCTTCGTTGCATGTGAGAGATATGACACCTCAAAGTATTTGGGGAAAAAGTAATATTCTAGTCAATGACGTCATGTTTGCATTTATTTTAGTCTTCTTTTTTTTTAGGCTTTAATCCCGAACTACAGCAGGGTTTGCAATGTTAGATTTTATCTCAACTTGACATGACCACACGTTTGATCGAGGTGAAGACCGGTTTTACAGAGATGTTTGTGCAGGGTGTCTACGCATCTCATAATCTGGCGACTTTTAATGCAAAAGTAAGTTTCGGGACAGCACTGTTGTTTGCTCACAGCACATGTCATTTGAGCTGCCATTTTCTCAATCGGTGTGATTTACATTTATTATACGCTCTTGATCAAAAATTTAAGACCACTTGAAAATCTTAAAAAAAAAAAAAAAACTTTTTTAAGAAAAGATTTTAAAATCTTCCCACTCAAGGTTACCAATACTACAACCGAAAAGGTTATGGAGAAAAAAAGAAGCTCTATTCCAAACATTTAATTCAGAAATTTACACTTTTTATAAAATGAGGCATCAAAATTATCAATCAAAATCGATCAAAATGATAAAACCAGAGGTATAAATTCTACGAAATTGTACAAAAAGTGTATGAAAATATTCAGCAACCAAATTTAATAATGAGTTTTATCTGGTTTTGATGACTCCAAAAAACCTTTGGGCATGCCAGAAATAAGCGTTTCCATTAAGATGTGGGGGATGTTGTTCCAGCTTCTAAAGATGGCTTTACAAAATTCATCTTTTGTTAAATATTATTTGCCATCTATCCCCAGACGTTTTCGATTGGGTTCAAGTCCAGTAAGCATGTAGGATATCCCAAGAGATGAGCCCCATTTTCTTGTAGAAAGATGAAGATCTGTCATGCAGCGTGGATTGCAGCATTATCCTGTTGGAATAACCATCCATCCCCACATAAACGATGGCCCTCCATCACCAACGATGCTTTTTGTAGCATGCTAACATAACCAGTCGCTGTTTAACAATTCTGCAGCACCTGGAGCTCCACCGTCCTCTGTAAAAAAAGCCACCCCATACCATTAGGGACACTCTACCACTATGACATGTGGAGAAAATTTCAGGAGGTATGTTTTTGTTAGGCTAATATCGTTGGAAACCATCAGGACCATCTAGATTTAATTTTGTCTCATCAGAAAACAGGACTTTCTTCCATTTCTCAACGTGCCATGTTTGGTATTCACGACCACACCTTGAGCAGTTCGCCTTGTGACGTGGAAGCAGGCAAGAAATTTGTTTATTATGCTTTTTATTTACCCTGCCTTTTTGTCGTAAGTGTCATCTGATGGTTACTGGACTGCAATTAGCATCTGTGACTGCCTTAATTTGATAAGACGAAAGTCCCTTATCTTTCAGAAAAAACAGTCTTATTCTCTTTTTTTTTGGGGGGGGGGCTACCAGTAGATTTTGTTTTTTCATAATTCTCATTGTTCTTTAGAAAGTTGCAAATCACAGTTTTACTGTGATTTAACTTAGCTGCGATCTTCTTAGCTGCGATCTTCTTAGCTGTGAACCTTGCTTATGGAAATCTAAAATTTGAGCACACTCAACTTTGTTAAATTTGCTTGCTTCATGCATGGTGACACCTTTATGCAGTGATTGCTAATCTGTAACAGAACTAAAAAACAATTTATACCCCTGATCTTATAATTTTGATCAAGTGTAAAATGCCTCATTTTATAAAAATGTAAATTTTTTAATTAAATGTTTGAAATGTAGCTTTTTTTCCATAACCTTTTAGGTTGTAGTATTGGTAACCTTAAGTGGGAGGATTTTAAAATCTATCCTTAAAAAATAGTTTCTTTTTAAAGATTTTCTGGTTTAAATTTCATTAAAATTGGATGTACATATTTGAAGTTTTTAGGAAGTTCTGCCCCAATGGTCATTGAAGGTAGAAGCCATAAAGAGTAACCAACATAGAGATTGGTGACAACTTCCATTGTCTTCCCCAGAGAATTTTAAACATATGATATAAATTTCATAAAAATTTGAGGTTTTAAGGGGGTCATCATGCCCTCATAGCCCCCGTTGCAATCTCCAACAACACCTCTCCTGAATTGGCACTGCCTGAGTCCAGTGGCAAGAAGTGTTATACGACTGGAAACAATGCTGAGATAAGCAGAGAGTACATACAGCACCTGGAATTCTTAAATGGTCACCCTTTTTAGTACTGACCAGGCTCAACGTTGCTTAACGTTGCATCAGAACCCAAGTGTGACCATATAACGGTTTTGGAATTCATTGATTGTAGGTGGAAGATGAATAAAGATGGATATAAAAAAAGCATGCACGGAACATTCACGATGACATGTTATTCACCCTCTGACCAAATTACCTGGCTGGGTGATTTGTTGCAGAATGAACTTCTATTAACATATCTTAGATAGTCAGATATCTTTATGCTGCGACTGTTTGAGAGATGGTGTACGACTTAGCTCAAATCTCTAGTTATGGAGTACTGTTGCCACATCTGGGCAGGAGCTGCTTGGCACACCTTGTTCTGCCTTGATAGAATTCAAAACCAGCTTCGAAACCTAGTAGGTGCTGCACTTTTTTCTTCTCTGCAGCCTCTTTCCCACAGAAGAGACGTTGCAAGTCTGTCTTTGCTCTATCTTTACTTTCATGGCAAGTGCTCGTTTGGGCTCTAATCTATGGTCCTCCTTGCAACATTTTCACAAAACTCACTCGGCTACAACCATTATCAACAATTTTCTCCCACTCTCTATCTGTGCCTAAATCTAAATGCAGATTCCACGAACACAACTTCTTTCCTAGAACTGCCCGCCTGTGGAACACTGTTCCATTTGCATGTTTTCTGTCCGACTTCAGTATGGTAGCCTCCAAGTCTAATGTAAACAAGTTCTTGTTGAGCCATCCCTTTAAATAATCAATAATTTACACCATCAACAATTACTACATTACCACGTTACATTTATTAACTCTTATCCTCAAGTGACCTTTGGGCCTTAATAAGTGATGACTCCCTTCTAAACTAAAAGAAGAAAAAAGTTCCTTCTTGGAAAATATTCACAGTAAAAACTTGTTTAATTATGTTAGGTAAACGCCAGGAAACACCGGATATAAGCATTTAATTGTCTGTTATCTATCTATCTATCTATCTATCTATCTAGCTATCTATCTAGTGGAGTAAACAACAGATTGAATCGAGGGAAACAATAAGTTAAGCAGACATGTAGGTGCAGAAAGGGTCAAAGGGTCATATTGTGACAGGTATCAAACTAGAGTGACCGATCAAGTTGCACCAGAAAGTATGCAGATGGGGACTGGAAGTGACATGTCAGGGGTTCCGGTTTAAATAAGCTGAATTATGTTTAGTGAGTTAAATTTGAGACACTGAAGAAGCAAGACAGGTTAAACAGGTCTCCTCATAAGGGGGCGATGGTCTCCAAATGGATGCAGAGAAATGCCAGAAGTCCGAGATCGTCGATTTGACTCCATGCTGCAGAGGACGAGGGGCCTGGGAGTGAAATAAATCAATATATAAAAACATATATCGTCTTGTGTCTGTCTTGCATGCAGCTTGTTATAGCAGAATTCAGCTCCCCAAGATGTTGGCAAATCCCCCAGGCAGCGGCCAAAAGATGGAAGGCCACTCAACAACAGGTATGTACTATGAATTATATGTAATACACACACACACACACTCACGAACACTAGATGAGTCATGAGCCGTATAGACATTAAGGAATCTGAGCACAATAGTCCATTAAATACATTATTAAATAAGCCATTAAATATCCGTTAAATACACCGTTAAATAAGCCATTAAATATCCGTTAAATACACCGTTAGATAACATAGTTAGAAACACATAGTTAGATGAGAACATATAAAATATAACAGTTACCACAATTAAAAAATGCTTTCCTTTTTTCTTTCATGTCAAATGGAATTTACATAGACAAAGTTTCTTTGAAATAACTTCTCAACTATGGAACACTTTACCGTGGGACTGCTTCCCTCCAAATTTCGACATGATCGACTTCAAATCCAATGACAATATCAACAGACTCATGAGTAATCAAACTTACTTCATTCCGTTGATTGTTCCTTGTCTTTTAGCTGACAATCTTTCCATCTCATTAACCAAAATCCTCGAGTAACTCATGGCCTTGATAAGTGATGGCCCAATAGTAAAATAGAAACACACCAACTCTAACTTTTACAAATATCGTCTGTCTGAACAAACAGGCGCCATTTTTTATGTAATAATATCATGCAAGGCTTATTCTGCAAATTATGAAAGATGTGAAAAATAATGATTATACCCACCCATCGATCGAAATTATAATATAAAAGATCAGATAACCATCAGTCGCAGACACACACAGAAATATCTGCTGGCCAATGTGGCACCTAATTAGCATGATGAAAATATGTACATCGCTAAGGAGAGATTAAAAGCAGGGTTAAATATGCTAGGTAATTTTAGGTTTATCAACTAGCTAAGAAGCCTTATACTAGTGGGCAGATTGCTGAAACAATCTTTCACTTGGTGATACAAGCACCAAAATTGAAATTTGTCAGGTTTGCTTCTATAGCCATCTTAAAAACTGGCAGCCATCTTGAATTTTCTGATGGCTAACGTTCTTTTCTTAAAATATATATTTTGGTGCTTGTATCAATAAGTGAAAGATTCTTATGGAATATTGAGATAACCTGCCCCCACTATACTTGGAAAAACTGATTTTACGATTTTTTAAATGGTTTTGTGAATTCTTGTAATACATTGAGCAAAATTCTTATTCTGCCTTTTATTTTATTTAAAAAGCAAATGTCAACTTGCCATAGTATTATGTAGATTTCTTCATAATGCGATTTTCTGTCTGACCGGGTCGATGTTTATAACAATCTTCTAGATATGTTTGCTTGCAAATACATAAATTGACTTTAATTTTCTTCTGCTGCTAAATTGACCACATAGTCCTAGGGGTTCAGACAAAAGTTAAAATATGCATTTGATTCTAAGGTTCGAATCGTGTGACTGGCAGAACAATCATCTTCCATACTGATGATTCCTAAAAAAGGGCGAAACATGTGTGTATATGGATAATTTTTTAAATATTTATTATGTGGTTAAAGTTATGTTCTCCGTGATATAAATGTTGTTTAAATTTTAAAATGAAATATGTATGATATACGTCAATGAGCCAAATTATAATGCAATATTTTGTAAAATAAACAAGCATTTAGTTGTTTAAAATTAATATTTCGATGTAATATACCATCATCAGAATTCTCTTTCTTGCCATGGTGGTAGAATTGATTAGTAGAGAATCCGTTCGTTGTTTTTCAACAGTGATATTTTGTAATGGCAGGAAGATTACACTTAGCATGCGTAGTCTGAAAGTTAAGGTTGTTTATCATGAAGAACACAACATTAATTTTCAGACCCGGCATGCCAAGCATAAAATAAACAAAAATTTATTTGTTTAAGATTATTATTTATATTATACGGCTGTGCCACGTCAGCACATACAATGCCGAGTCAAACACAAATTCAAGTACACTCAACATCAAGTACACTCAACATTGTCTTACCATCAATGCTTATCCTGTGAACTCGGAGTGTGGGAAATTCCCATATGCACAAAACAAAATCACTGAAAAAACAAAAATCCCTAAGGTAAGGATGTCGGAATTTATCTTGCTTCCAGATAAATTCGACGCTAAAGTAACTAAGCTGAAAAAAAAGCATGAAACAAAAGAGGGGGAGGGGGTAAAAATGAAATCTAAAGGTCTTGATTTGAAACAAAGAAGAAACTTTATTTACAATAAGTTGCAAATTTTTCCCTTTGCGGGCATTAAACTTAAACACCAAGGTAACATATTAAAAAGTAACATGTAATGAAAAAAATAACAACACTGGTTCTTATAAAGAAGTTGTGTGTATCCATAAACGAATACAATAATAATGTACAAAATAGTAGTATCTCCTAATCACACTCGCATATGAAATTAATTTTAGGAGCGTACTCACAATTGAAAGCCAGTTAGGCACGTGCCTTTTTCTTTTTTTTGTTTAAAGTCTTTTTAGAATTTCCTTCCCCTCCATGTTCGCGTGCAAACCATAGAGACACACATGAATTTCAGGAGCAAGACCCCGTTGCTTGTCCGGATAGGAAATTCCAAAATTCCTTGTCACGTAAAAGGTATTTTCTTTAAAATAATTTAACTCCTTGTAAAATACGTGCAAAACCGAAGCTATGTAGTTAATTTTCAGAAGTCTGTCTCGTCACAGCCGGGTATTGATTTCTTGCTGAGTTTACTTCTTTGAAGGAGGCTCATCAAAATTCCATTTTCAGCGCCGGGCAATGAACATGTTCACTCTCCACGTCCACAGAATTTCAAAAGAGGACGAAATACGCACTGGGCTCGTGACGTCACCACAGAGCTAGCATTTCCCTTTTCTCCAAATTAAAGGGAGTTTCGTACAAACCGAAAATATACAAAACTAAAAATCATAATGGATACAAAATACAAAAAATCATATATAAGAACCAGGTAAACAACAATAAATGTAAACAAGGGGGATGCACCATTATTGGTATAAAAAAAATTCCAACAAGGATAATGAGTAAATGTTGGATAAAATGATGGTTAGGATTTGAACCTGGAATCTTCTGATCCATAGCGCCACAAGTTCTGTCAATATGCCAAAAGATGTTACCGCGACTGTATACAGACAGTGCTACATTCCGTTGACATCGGCAGGTAATTTTTTTGACGAAAACGAAACGGTCCAAAACCTTTCTTTCAGGCTTTTTGTGTGACTCTGTGTTATTCGTTACGAATCATATATAGATAAGGACAATCTAGGGACTCACACCGTTCAGGGAAAAAAAGAATTTTTCAATTCGGTGCATCCGTTGGAAAGTTTTATTGGTATATATACACACACACACACACATAAATAAATAAATAAATAAATATTTAGAATTTTATTAATAGTATAGATTCCGACGTAATATGCTTTCTGGAGAATATTTTTTCCTTTTCTTTTTCGTTTCTGTTGTTATTAATGGAAAACATTTAGTAGTAAAATCTGTAGGTTTACAGCCTTAACCATTTTCAACCACATGCACCAAGTGTCACCTCCTACACATAAAAAATATATATCATCGTTGTAAAGAACCTATGGGTTTTTATTACTAAATCTTTCCCATTAATAACAACATAAGACGGAAAAAAAAGAAAAATATTCTGAAGAAGGAGTATTACGCCGAAATTATAAAGATGTTTATTTATTTTACTAAATCTTCGTGTTGAAATATGGCTTCAATGTATAATATATATTTATATATATATACACGAGGGGCGTGCAATAAGTAATGCCCCTAACCCACTTCCCATAGCAGTAGAGCAATGAAACTTGGCACAGTTATTAGTCTTTCTCTACATAGGAACCACCCAGAGTTATGCATTTCTCCCATCGTTTGATGCAGCTCCGGAGACCGTTTTTGTAGAACACCCAATGTTGGTCCTCCAATCACGACGTGACTTCAGAAATCAAGGCTTCATCATCTGGGAAACACTTTCCTTTCAAAAACAACTTCATGGCTGGGAAGAGGTGAAAGTCAGGAGGTGCAAGGTCAGGAGAGTAAGGAGGATGGGGAAGGATTTCATAACCACACGCCCGTTATTCTGATCTGGTGACATGCGAGTTGTGGACTGGAGCATTGTCTTGCAGGAGGAGGGTACCTTTGCTGATCTTGCCCTGCCTCTTGATTTCGATAGCTTCCCTTAATTTCCTCAAAAGTGAAGCATAATAGGCTCCTGTAATTGTGGTACCTTTTGCCAGGAAATCTGTCATCACTACTCCGTCCTGGTCCCAGAAAACTGTGAGCATGACCTTGCCAGCAGAGGGCTGCACCCTTGCCTTCTTTGGAGGTGGTGAGTCCAAGTGCTTCCACTGCATTGACTGGGCTTTGGTCTCTGGAGCATAGTGTTGGACCCTGGTTTCATCCTGTGTAATCAATCTTTTGAAAAACTTTGACTCATCTTCTTGGCACATCTCCCAATTCATTTTCGAGCACTCAACGCGTCCTCGCTTCTGGAATGGTGTTAGCAACCTGGGAATCCATCTGGCAGACACCTTATGCATATGCAAATGGTCATGAATGATAGTTTCCACAGACCCTGTACTAATCTTGACATCTTGGGCTATTTGGCGAATAGTAATGTGCCGATCTTCCAAAATAGCAACCTCAACTTCACGGACAGATAACTCATCAATGGCAGAAGGGAGGGAGGTGTGACCAGGTCTGGGAGCTGTTTCCGCAGACTTCCGGCCATGTTTGAATTCATGATGCCAGCATTTTACAAGGTCATATGATGGGGCATTATCACCATAAGTTTCTTTCATTTCATCAAAAGTCTCCTGTGGTGTGCATCCTTTCAAATACAAAAACCGGATCACTGCTCGACATTCAACAGACTCCATTTCACACCTGACTCAGTTCAAACACCAGTAAAACAGAAACCACAATTAGTTCAGAGCTGTAATTTGCCACATAACCCGTAAAGATATAAATCATTGCACATGCAAAATTTCAGCTAGATCAGACTACTGGAAGTGGGTCAGGGGCATTACTTATTGCACGCCCCTCGTGTGTGTATATATATATATATATATATATATATATATAATGATTGAATGACAAAGTCTATATTCCATTTTTCATGATGTTGACCATCTTACAATTTATTCCTTTAATTCAGTTGACATTTACAATTCTTGACAGTATCTGTTTTGTAGCACAAAATCAATCACTTAATTATTATATCAATCAGTGAATCTATTTTGCCCTTAACACATCGGAAGAAATAGCAATCATTAATCCACCAAAACGAAATAAAATGCGTTTGGACATGATTAAAAACCTAACTACTTGTTCTGATATATATATATATATATATATATACACTATCAAAAGTACCCGTCGTTGATTGGGTTCAAAAACAGCCTACAGAAAATGGACTCTGATTTATGAAAGTATTATAGGTTATGAAAAGGAAGGGTTGTAAAGAGATAACTTCGAATTTGTGGGTATCAAAACCAAAGAAAAATATGATGAAAGTAAAAATAAAATAGATAAACCACATAATTTATTATACCATACCTGTTCACACTGAAACACTTATCGCAATATTCTGTGGATCTATATAAAAAAAACTTTGTTAAACTTTGTGACTTATTTCCATTCTATGGAGGTCAGGAACGAACGAACATCCCATAATTTTATTATGCAATATTTCTTCAAACTGAAACATAATTATCAAAGTATACTTACGCAGATAGATATGAAAAGTCTTTATTAAAGTTTTTGCCTATTTCTATTCTATGGAGGCCAGGCGCGAACGCAGACCCCACAATTTTATTATACCATCCCTATTTAAGTTGAAACATACTTATCAAAGTAGTCTTATGTACATCTATATCAAAAACACTTGTAAACGTTTTTTTTTTTCATTTTTAAATTTTTTATTTCCATACTTTGTGGACCAGGCGCGAACGCAGACCCCACAATTTTAATGAACCACTGTTCTGCCAGATCAAACATACCCATTCCTGTGTCTCGATACATCTTCTATCATTATATGGAATCAGTTTTTTAAAATAGTCAACCATATAGGAGCCTATTCGTGACCACACACACACACACACACACACACACACACACACACACACACACACACACATTCAGCTTTATATTATAAAGATATATATTTAAAGTGATGATTGTGTAGTTCCAATGAGAGAAAAAAATGTATATTTAAAAGAGTGTAGCGATCAACAATTGTGGGGTTTTCAGCCGTTATCATATTTTTATTTTAAAATATTTTTATAACGTGTTTCAAGCTTTGTTTCGCTCTCTTCAGATATTTTCATAAAAAGGTTTTGTTTTTTTTGCTTTTTTTTCAAATTTTACATCTGCTGATACTAAATGTGTTTTTCAGAGTGATGTGGTCTTAGACATTCTGTCTCCAACAGTAAGTGTTGGTAGTGTCCAGTCAGAGTTAAGTTCAAAGAGGGGGCTTTTGGTCCATTTGGTGAAGGTTTTTATGGGTTTTTTTAATGACTTTCTTTCCTCATGTATAGCACACACTCACACACAATCGCACACACATACATATACATACATGTACATATACATATACATATACATATACATATACACACGCATATGCACGCATGCAAGTATATACACATATATACATGCATATACACAGAAATATATGTAGGAGCATACATATATACATACCCACCTACACACTCACACACGTACTCACACACATCCATCCACTAATATATCACACACATATTGGTTAATTTTTTTGTTTTTCCCAATCAAAACACGCATGCATACATGTACTTAATCATTCAAACATAAGTACATGCACACACACACAAGTAAGATGGAGAATAGGTAGGAGATGATATATGCACACACACGCACACACAATCACATACATACATATACATGCACACACACATATATACATACATGTATGCACATACACACTCACATACATCCACATACCTATGCAGGCACACACACATACATACACGATGATGCATATATATAGAGACATATGCAGGGGCTCACACATACGCATACATCCATATACACACATACACACACGAATGCATTTACCCACCCATATATATGCATACATATATATATATACACACACACACACATACAGATGCATATACATGCATCTACCAATATATATATAGACACACGCACCCACAATCACACACGCACATACATATTCATACACCCATACCTTACATATATATTGGTTGAAGTTTTCTTTCTTTCCTAATCCAAGCACATATGCATACATGTATTCAGTCACCCAAACATAAGTGCACGTACACACACAAACAAGATGGAGGATAGATAACAGATGATATATATACACACACACGTATACACAATCACACACATACACGCATACATACACATACACACATATATATATATATATATATATATACATACACATAGGAGTTTGGCAGAGTTTTCAAAGGTCAAATCGTTGAACTTTGACCCCTTGACAGCCAAATTTCTGTCCGAAAACCGATTAAAAAGATTTCCCCAAATCTCAATCCCCCTTATGTTAAATCTAGAGTCTGTAGGCTGAAAATTGACAGAGTAGTTTGGTAGGGAATTGCACACACACATACACACACAATTTCACTTTTATAGATATATAGATTCACTGCCTTGAATTTAACAACTGTTTCTGTTTCCTCATTCATTCAACCATGGAGTATCCTTTTTACACTATCATTAAAATTTTAATTTTCAATTTATATGCTGATAAGCAAAATTTATAATTATCCACATCTATTTTGCTAATAACATTTCCTCTGCTGAGATGAGCCATTCATTGAAAATCCAGGTTTAAGGAAAAAAACTTTTAAATTATTGTACTCCTTGTAAAACAATAAATTTTGTTGTAATTCTACATGATTTAATTTAGAATTTATATATATATATATATATATATATATATATATATATATATATATATATATATATATATATATATAAATTAATCTAACCGGTTTTGAACAACTTTATAAATTGTTTTGCTTGATTAATTTATCTCTGACGATGAATCCTGAAGGATTGGAAAGTACTCGCACTTATTATAAACATGATGATTACATCAGCCAGTTCCCGCCAGAAGTGAAGACTGTTATTTGGAAGTTGGAAAGAATCGAAAATCGAATTAATAGCCAAAAAGACGTCTATCTTATTTAATTATTTATATCATAGACAAAAAAACATATATGTGTGTATGTGTGTGTGTGTATATATATATATATATGTGTATAATAGACAAAAAACGTCTGTTTTATTTAATGAAATATGTACATATGTGTGTGTGTGTGTGTGTGTGTGTGTGTGTGTGTGTGTGTGTGTGTGTGTGTGGTAGTGAGTTGGAATTATAAAAAGTTCATGGGAAATTGCTTCTTTGACCTTTACTTACTTTTGACATTTGATGATCTTCGGGATTGGTGTTGGTCAACTTTACAAAACCCAACAACACTTCTTCGGTCACAGATTATCTACATGTCAACTTTATTTGAAATCCTCCTACGAGTTCTAGAGTGGATAAAAATACATTACTTTTTTTATTACTAGGAAAAAAAAAAACGTCAGTAATCAAACGAAAGCAAATTCCGTCACGTTTGAATATCACCCAAAAATAAACTACAAAATTGATTATTTTCATTTGAGCTGTCTGTTTTCAGGCATATCAACTCCTTTGAAATTATTTAATGCAAAAGTATGATACCTATTTTAAACGATTCTTTAATTGAACAAAATCTCTATACTACTCATATCTGTGGAAGGGTGAGTTCATACCTGTTCTAATAGTATTACATTGCAAATGGATTTAATAGATCTGACTGAATTCTAACGTTTGTGTCAGTTGATGCCACAGTTGGCAATGCACATCCACTTTGCCTAGCATCCCTCACCCTAAACTTAAACTATAAAAATGACAGCTCAATCCAAAATAACGATCAAACCAGAAACACACTTTAACGCTTCGCCTCCTCCCTTGGGGCTTGCATTTACAAATATCCGTGGACGTAGAACTAATTTAGACGAGGTAGCATCATTTCTCCTAGCAGACTCCCTGTATATCTTAGTGCTAAGTGAAACTAACTTGCACTCCTCCATCCTTTCTCATCACTTTAACATGTTTCGTTATCTTCCACTTTGTCGTAAGGACTCTGACAGACACATGCACGGACTTGGAGTCTATATTCGTAACACCCTCCCCATGACTAGGAAATATAAACTAGAATCAGACGACCAGGCCTTCATGTATCATAGACTAATTTTACAACATAGCTACTTATAATTTCTTTCTCGCTCTCCCTCGACCCAAGACTGTACTCTAATCAATCATATCTCTGATAGTATAGATGTAGCACTCTCCTTAGACACTAGCACCCAAATACATGTATTTAGTGACTTTAATGTCCACCACAGCTGTTGGCTTGGCTTCTCTAACTACATTGACACAGCTGGTAGCATCACACATAACTTTTCTATATTCCATTCCTTGACACAGATAGTAACGTTCCCGACCCATCTCCCAGATCGCCAGGACCAGCAAGCCTAACTTCTGGATTTATTTTTGACCACCTTTCCTGAGGATTGTGTAACAAATGCCCATTGCTCTCTTGGGAATGCTGATCATGCTGTGATAATGATAATCACCCTAAACTTTCAACCCTAAGTTGAAAAGCCATTGTTCAAAACGACATGATGCTACAATAAGGATAACTGGGATGCCATTATGGATCACATTAGAGATACTCCGTGAGGAAATATTTTTTCTTTCCCTGTGGAACAGTATACAAATGAGACCACTGAATGGTGCAAAACGGCAATTGAAGCACATGTTCACACACGTAAGTTCTATAGCAAACTCCACTCTCCCCAATGGTTCTACTTGCGCAGCTGACATTGCTCAAAGGCAACATGCATACTGCAGATTTATCCGACATAAATCCAGTACAAATAGACAAATGTGTGGCACTATATCGTAGTGCCATGGTTGGTAGTTGCTTACACACCCTCCCCCTGCATGGCTAGGTGGTAATTTCGCTGTAGGATGAAGATGTCATCTTGAGAGAATGAAGGAGCCACACACCCACATCCAACATCTCAGGTATACTTTTCGTTGTGTCTGCACAAATAATTAACAAGAACACGGAAAGTAAAGGTATACAATAATATATTAGGAAGAAAAGTTATATACATATTTACATGTCTTCAGATATACTTCAGTTGGAGATATTCCGGCAGGTGGCGTGTTGCATGTCTTACTGGAGGCAGCATAGGCGTCTTGCCTATTTGGCGGCCGTTCCAAACTCCCCCGGTATTGGTGATTGATACCTTTATATATCTCACTCACCCGCCTATGTTAATTAGTGGGCGTCTCCACAACAGTTTTCTTCTTGATACACATACCCTAATGACTGGCACATCTTCATATCTTCATGAGGCCGTTTCTAAGACTTCTAACCATGTCTTTATCGTTGGGATATCGTTTATTCCCCCGGGGAGCTGGTTGTGTTCCCAGGACGTTCCTCAACCAAGTAACTCTTCCTGGGGAAGCGATAGTGCCATAAAAGTATATACAAGCTAGAAGTAATTGTAAGAAGGAAATAACCAAAGCCAAGAAAGAATATACCGAAACCACCAGACAGTGCATTGAAGCACAGAATTTAGGAACTTTTGATTTCTGGAAAATCTATAACAGCGTAGTAAATAATCAGCAATCAACAATTCTCTCACTATCCATCAATCTTGAAGTTGTTTGCACAGGAACCGAGAAGGCCAATCTGCTTGCCCGGCGGTTTGCCTGCAACTCTACTTTAGACCCAGCAAATTACTCCTTCAGATTTTCCTCTGTGGACAGAAACCACACTAGATGATCTGAAAATCACCCTTTCTGAAGTACATGGTATCATAAAAAACCTAGACACCTCAAAAGAATGTGGACCTAATCTCATCTCGGCTGTACTATTAAAAAATGCTCCACTAAGGTTACTCCAGTTCTCTCCAAACTTTTCAGCAATGAATCTTGCTTTCCTGACTGCTGAAAAACTGCTTCTGTGGTACAAGTTTACAAGAATTTCTGCAAAAGAAGACCTATTAAATTATCATCCCATTAGCTTCCTTCCTCTTTTCGTCAAAATATTTGAGTTGCTAATTAATCAAGCTCTAGTCGATCACCTCACAGCTTCTAAACTTCTATCCAACAACACTATGGGTTTAGACAAGCCCGTTCTACTGCAGATATTCTAACTATAATCTCTAAACATATATACAATGCACTGGATAAAGCAGGGCAGTAGTCTACAATATAAACCTCACCTGTCTGTTTAAATGTATGTATGTATGTATGTATGTATGTATGTATGTATGTATGTATGTATGTCTGCCTAAAACTTTCGACAGAGGCAACGGATTTTCACGAGATCAGTATCGCTTTGAAGCTTCACCCTTCAGACGACACATATTGAAAAAATGGCTAAAATCATTAATTCCTTCATCTTCAACTGGACATTTTTCTACAAGGAGGGGTCGCTTTTTTCGTCGATATTTTCTAAAGTCATCCCCTCTTTTCGATCGAGTAACCTTCCGATTTGGGGATGGCCGCAACGGCAAAGATGTCACTTTTTTTTCACATTCTTTTCCTCCCTTGCGATATAGGTCCAATCCTACCTGTCTACTACCACTCACGTATCCAAGGCAATGGCAGAAACCCTAGAGGAAACCTCCAGTCTGGTGAAATGGGGACAAAATGGATGGTCACATTAAATGCTGCCAAGACTAAGCTCCTTCTCTTTAATAACTACAAGAAACCTTCTCAACGACTAATAGCCATGACTAATGATACATTACCTGAAAGCAGCTCATTCAAACTTCTTGGCTTTATATTCATAGTGAACATGAGTTGGAACAGATACATTGAGTGCATTGCCAATGCTGCTGCAAAGAAGGTAGGCTCTCTCTACCATGCTAGAAAGCTACTTATACCTGAAAGTATCCTGTACTTCTACAAGGCCACCATTCGCCATGTATGGAGTATTGTTGCCACATTTGGGCTGGTGCATCTGCTACTAGTCTCTCCCTCTTAAACATGGTTCAAAAGAGAGTCGCAAACCTATCAGCTAAGCTTCAACCTCTGTCTCATCGATGAAATGTTGTATCTCTCTGCCTGTTTTACAAGTACTTTAATGGTAGATGCTCCGACGAACTACAAGCCCTTGTACCCCTTCAACATAAATACCTCTGACAAACCCCACAAGCAGCAAAATCCCACCCCTACACAGTACAAACGGAACAACCTTATTTGTTGAGGGACATCACGTCCCTACGAAGGATGACCCGCTTTTTTTCTACATATATTAGACATTAAGAGGAGATTATAGATAGATATATAAATTCCCGTTCACATACACCTTTCAGGATAAAGCTAGAACCCAGAACTAGATAGAATCGAGCAATTGCATCGACAACGGACAACGCCAGACCCAAAGTGGGTTTATTTGTTGTTCCGTAATCGTGTCTGGGGAGTCGGCTAATTTCAGTTAATGTTTGTAGATGTGATATCTACCGCCTGCATACCAGCAGTAACTATCTTAGTTGTATATGACGTGTTGCTCGTCACATCGTAGAATGTAGAACTGGAGAAAAATATAAGAATTTAAAAATCGAGGCATAGTCAATAGATTGCGCCTTGGCCCATATCGTAAGGTCATCAGTATTGCACATTTCATGAGTGCGACGACCTGGGTTCGCGCCTATGTCGGAGCACGTCACTGATGAGATGCAGTACATCGAAACCCACTTTGGGTCTGGCGTTGTCCGTTGTCGATGCAATTGCTTGATTCTATCTAGTTCTGGGTTCTAGCTTTATCCTGAAAGGTGTATGTGAACGGGAATTTATATATCTATCTATAATCCCCTCTTAATGTCTAATATATATATATATATATATATATATATATATATATATATATATATATATATATATATATATATGGAACTTTCATACATAATAAAATGGAAATAAATAAAACATTGAAAGCATTAGAACGAACACCAGAAAGCAAATGCTACCTAAAACATAAACAGAGTTTCATAAATGAAAATTGGAGAAATACGAAATTTTATAACAAAACATTTTTATACAAGAAATAAGAATATAAATGTTATTTTCTATAAAAAAAAATGTTCATAGTACGACACGTGTTTGGGTAACGAAGTTGCGTGAATAGTTATTGTAAATCAATATTTTCATAAAGTGAATATATGCGTTTGTAAGTATTTGTCAGCGTGTTGTTGTGTGTGTGTTTATGCTTCTTCTTGTTAGAATATGGCGTGTATAGATGTGCGCGAGCTGATGAAGGTTGGATACATGAGTCATTCAGTTGTTTCGCTTTGCAACCCCCAGCCCCCAAGCAGCACTGGGTAGTTTGTAGAGAATACATTCTTGCTGTTCAGGCTAAGATCATAGTGTAGTATTTGCTCTGATGCTACACTTGAGTTTATTTGTCCTTAATCAATGGAGGAGAAAACCCTTCTATTCTAAGGCAATATTTTTGCCTACTTCCAGAGCCCCTCTTTTTTGGAGAGCTGGTTTTTCCCCACATTAAAAACAACCTTGTATCACATTTTGCTTTCGTGGGGAAGCAAATAAATTTTTACATTCTTGGGGTATTTCTTGGGCCGGCTGGTGAAGTCTTATCGGAATTCTATGGTTGTTAACAAAATTCGACTTTTGTATAACAAGATGAAAGAAAGGGAAACAGGAAGAAAATAAATACAGACAAAAATGACCGAAAAATGGTAGCGTGGTTGTGATTCAATTTTATTAATTTTTATTATTAACGTAAAAGGTTTTATTAACCTGAAAAGGGCTAGCTGCTTTTATTAACATAAAAAGGTTAGCTGCTTTTATTTTCCTAAGCAGACTTAACAATGATAACCAAAGTAACATAAATTAATTATAAAACACAATTGGAAAACATAGAAGAGTTGCAAAAGAGTTTTTTGAAAATACATATCGTTGTACATAACAATAGAAAAGGGAATTATTCTTTTTTCAATACAAATTCTTTGGGGCTTACTCAACAAAGCTAAGACGAAAGGCAGGGGAAAAAACAAGAAATAAAAAAAATTACATACATTTAAACTCTTCCCCCCTCCCCCACCCCGGTAGACGAAATCTCTCTCAGGATCTCTGTACCAGTTTTTCTTCTTCACACCTTTCTTTGTGAGTTTCCCTTTCATTCTGCCCTCCAAAGGTCTTTCTTGTTCTCCAACTTCTTTAAAAAGGATTCCTCGGAATCTTCTAGAGCTTTCCTTTGGAATAAAAATGGTCCTTTAAATAGTATTTCAGCAAATGAATTCGCCTTCAGTATAACCTTCTTGCTATTTAATTGAAGGTCCCATTTTAAAGAATATTTTCTCTAACACTCTTCTAATTCCACCTTTGGGTAAGGCCTTTAGCGTTTAATCAAAGGGGAATTATACTTTGAAATTTCAACAGAGCACCCAACATCACGTCTGGTCGGCGAGGCTGTCGTTCTAGGTACTAAAGAAATCGTAGTAACTGGAATTGGAGGAAGGGAACGAGCAAAAGAAGCAAGGGGCGTGCAAAGGTCCCTCAAGTACATTATCGTCAAAGCCCTCACTTTTCCCTTGCAAGAAAATACACAATGTCCTAATAGCTAATCCTGACACTGGCAACATGTTGATCTCATCCCACTTTATAGTAAGGAATTAAAAGGGAATAAAAATTCTCAAAGTCTGTCCCAAAACTGATTTTTTTCGACCAGGTCTTATAGGAATTTCTAAGTTGGCCCTGACACTGTATGTGTTACATTCTGGAGTTTGGAAAGATTCGCATTCTTTGAAAATTTATTGAGTTAGCACCATCATGTCAAAAAATTGCTAGCTTTAGGAAATGATGAAGAGAACGAGAACATATCCAACCAAATGAGAGAAAGAAAGAGGGTAAACGATTAGAATGATTTGTGTTTTATCATTCATGTGAATCACATCTTGATGTCTAATCTACCACATATTCATCACATGATCTCGTCTAAATGTGTTTTGTAAATGTATTTGTCCTTTGTCTTCCTTCTCCTTGTAATAATAAAATGAAAATAATCATTGAATAAGAAAAAAACAAAAAAAACAAATAGTTAATTAATGAGAGTTCGTTTTGCAAAGCAATATCCAAATTAGTTAACCTTTAGCTACTGATCGGCATTTTGATTAGCAGCTAGCCTTTTAATCTCACTGCCCGTGCCACAAATAGCTCAACTTTCTATATACTACCAAAAATATGCTCCCTCTAGTCGCATATCTTTGCTAGTATATATGACAAATGAATATATACTACACTGCCCTCCAAAGGAAGAGATAATGCTTGGGATGATCATCTCATAACAACAGAATAGATACTACACTATAAAGTAATCATTGAAAGGATGATATCATGAGTAAAAAACAGATACTACACTGCACTCTTCCCCCAAAAGGAGGAGATAATGCTTAGGAGAATGATATTATGGCAACACATATACTACACTATCCCCGCTCTTTTGAATTAATCATTGAAAAATATTGCATTAGTATAGTAAATTGAATTGAGAATAAAAACATAATTATAGTATAGTTTCGACTTCAGACAGGCACCAAATCTCCATTATTAATCGATACAAATATGTAAATCCATTTTTCCATCAACAAAATGGAGCAATAGAAGTGTTTATATCAAATGACTTTCCAGTTTTCAGACAGTTTGATTCGATTTTCTGTTAGACTTCCATAACTGCATCTTGTAATAATTTTGTGCCACGCCTCAGTTGAATCAAAATGACATAAAACAATATTGATTTGCAAACAAACAAGAATGGATATTCTTGAATTGGACTCATTTAACTTGGGTGTTTAGTGCTGAAAACGGTGTTTCAAACTTAGGCGGGACAGATCACTCAAAATGCTATTTCAAACATAAGTATGACAGATCAATAAAATTTCTGTTTCACACTTAAGTGTGGCAGACCATTGAAAAGCCTATTTCAAACTAAAGTGTAACAGACCAACGAATATGCTATTTCAAAGTGTGACAGACAAACGAATATGCTATTTCAAAGTGTAACAGTGAATCAGATGAAGATTGACAACATTCATAAGTGAAAATGATGTTATGGAAATAGTTGGATTTGGACTTGGCACACCCAAGTTGTCAGTCCGCATTGTTATCCACTTCACCACAACCATTTCTATACATTTAGGAGCGACAGACTGACGGAAATGCTATCTCAAGCTTAATTATGACAGACTGACGAAAGAATTATTTCAAACTTGCAGGTGACAGGTTATTTATCTCCTTCCTAAGGTGGGAAAATGTGGCACAATGTTTGGAAAGTTGAATTGAAGAGCAAGCGCCCTAGAGGAAGAGCACTCTGGCCCATAAAAAATGTCCGGGCAGCCCTGTCGGCATTTCATGATAAGGATTTCCCAGGCGATAAGAAATAAACTAAAAGAGAGAAAGCAAATCCTATAAAAGGTGACCTCCAAGAACTGCACAAGATCAGCAACATACTGTAGTCAACAGAGAAAAAAAAACATTTCAGAAATGTCTTGTTGGCTGTGGAGACAAGGCAAAAAATCTCTGACTAAGTTTGCAATGAAAATACTTATTTAAAGCTAAGTGTAGTAGGCAGACGAAAATATTATTTAATACTTTGTTGCAACAAACTGAAGAAAATGCAATTTTAAACTTAGATGTGACAGACTAATGGACAGAGCATCTCATTGAGATGCAAAGACGCATATAAAAAGAAAAAAAAACTATGAATCAAAAGAAAATAAATAAATAAACGGATTGCCCAGAGTTAACTTCATATTCTTGGCAACGCGATCAAATATTTGATGTTAATTAATTTGCAGAATGATATTTGCAATAATTCTGACAGACCCGTTGGGAAACTTCAGAAAAAGCAAGAAAACCTTTTATTACTCCTTTTCATTTTGTTTTTAACCCTTTGTTCCCTCCTATTGCCTTGCTGTTTCTTTGGGGATTTTTTTTTTTCGCACCAGAAAAAAAGAAGAATTAAAAAGAAAGAATTACGTGATAAGAATTTAATGAGGTCTGCTAATTAACATCAGAAATAGGATACAAATGAATGTTCGAAAAGTTTGTAGTTCAGTTTGATGAATCAGAACAGACTTTAACTAAAAACAAAAATGTTGGGAATTTAAAATTTTGTTCAGAATATAAAATGTGTTCAAAAAGTTATTATCATGGCGACTTATAGGATACACAACAAAATTATGAATAAAATAAACAACAAATAAAATACAATAGTGGTTGTAAACATAACAAATATTTTTATTTAGACACAAAACAGTGAGTGTGTTGTTTGGCTAGGAGTAAAGAGTAGTAACTGTTTTAATGCTGCATTTCATTTGTACTGTCCTCCGTTAGTGAACAAGAGGCCCCATCTCCTTCTAAATTTAAGTATTTTTTAGTTTTTTGTCTCTGTTGTGGACCGATAAGGGTTTAGAAGAAAGACACAACTCGATATTAACGGAAATGAAAGATACTAAAAAGAAATACAAATAAGGAGTGTGATTATACGTCAGTTCGACTGCCAAGTGTGTATAACTTGGGCATAATACTAAGAGACATATCCTCCCGGTTTTTATAGTAAATGGAAGAGATTTTTGTTATCCGATAATAAAATAGCTTGCACATCTCAAAAATATAAAGACTAAAATCTTGCTTACTCAATGTTTGCATCTTTGGTTGTTTTGGACGACTTTCACTTGTTAGCGTGCATCGCTGATCACTTTGAACACAGCTTTTCATTAACAAATGTTTATGCAAAATGACGAATACATTGCCTTCTAATGTCTTTAACTCCTCTGCTACCTCATACAACTTCAATTTATGATTTGCTAAAACGAGTTTGTGGACTTTTTATGTTTTCCCGGACAACTGCCGAATTTGGGTGAATTGGGTGTTTAGCCATCATTTGCTTCCGTATTACCGGTAAGGTCAGTATACTACCCCTTAACCGCTGTATCTGGTTGAGCAGAGTTCGAATGACACTGATGAAGCCATTTCTTTGCTTGGACAGTACTTTTACTATCAGAAAGCAACGTTTTATTAACATATGGATTTTTTGATTTGCAACAGTAGCTTCATTCAAATGACTGTAATTTGTAAATTAATAATCCGATTGAGCTCAAATTTAGTCTCATTTGAAGATTAGTACTTTATCAAAAAAATATGAATTGTTTTAGTAGTGGTGCATCTATATATCAGGCGCAGATTTATTGAGTGATGTGTTTCATACACTATTGTTATACATTTTTTTCCTATTTGGGACCACAATTTCAACTTACCTCATTCCACCCTTTCTTGATCCCTAACATAACTGCAACATTATGTTATCATTTTACTCCCTTCATTTTCCTGATTCACGATATAATGGTTCTTTTTGCCATTATAAACCGTCTGCCTTTCCGTATGTGGGGGAAATTTCACATATTTTTCCTTGGTAGATATTCGTAACCAGCCATTCCAGGTTCATGCTAGCTGAACAAAAGAAAGTTTTCATGTTCGTTTAAAAGCCAGTCCATACTATGGACACCGAAAAAAATTTTCAAAATAAACTCATGGTCAGAAATTATTTGCCGCTTACCATAAGATCAATCTCTTCCAAACATTTAAATATTATTTCTATACACTGACTAACAGTTTAAAAATTTAATGTATCTTCATTAATGTTTTTTTTTTTTTTTAAACTTATTAATTATACGAGATTAGAATTATCAAAGTACCAAAGTATGAACTCCGGTATTGTAACTCATATAAACAACAACGACAACAACAACAACACCAACAACAAAAATACTATACAATTACATCAAGTCGCAACAATAGCAACAGTTTTTCATTTTGATGCATATAAGGCAAAGCAGCCTGCGCATTCGTTTATTTCCAGATTTCAAATAATGGATAAAGAATAAAAGTTTTATTTGGTTGGAAAAGAATTAGATTCATGCATGTGTTTGTAAAAATATATATTTAAAAATATATATTTAAAAATATATATTTAAATATATACATAATTTGTAAATAAGTCTCAGAAAGTCAACCGTCAAAGTTGAGATGACGATGATGAAGGTGTTGAGCCGGAGGCACAGGCTGAGTCTCTTTCGGGACGTCATTTGTAAGCATCTGTAAGTGTATAAAGGGTTACTAGAAATGCATTTCTGTTCAATGTTTCACATTTGGGCAATGCCAAAAAAATTCGCCGTTTTTTTTTTTGTTGTTTTTGTTTTTTGTTGTTTTTTTTTTTAACATAAAACTAGAAGGGGCGCCCGCCGCCCGGCCTTGACCGGTCGTAAAATACGTTTAAATATATTTTAATTCATGCAGATTTCGTATTTATTATTACAGAGCCAATTTTCTATGAATATTATATATATAGCATATAAGCGACGCTCTTTGTGTAAACAAATCGAGCGGAGGTATTTCGGACGATATCAAAACATCGTTAAACTCACTACGCGTTCAAGTAGCCGCCAATAGCGTAATGGTTAGGAGCCTTGACTGCCGTACAAACGGTCGGGTTTCAATCCTAGCTTGAGGTAGTTGCCTGTCTAGCCGCACTGATGAGCTGTGAAACAGCGTAGCAGTACTGTTTGTGGATGACTATATATATATATATATATATATATATATATATATAAGTTTGGTGGTTAAATTTTAAATTCTGAAAAAAAAAACAACATATAGACACATATATTCGATTTCAGAATTTACTGTTTGACAAAAGGAATATATAGAAGAGGTTATGTTAATTTCCTTAATCCATTTTTTGGCTTGGATCACCTTGAAAGTATATCTCGCTTATATATATATATATATATATATATATATATATATATAGTTAGTTAGTTAGTTATAAAATATATATGGCGATTAAGCTACACTGAATATTCTGCGTTTCATCCACTCTAGGACTCTTCAGGCTTATGCGCGAAAAAAAAAAAAATCGCGCATAAGCTGACGAGTCCTAGAGTGGATGAAACGCGGAATATTCAGTGTAGCTTAATCGCCATATATATTTTATAACTAACTAACTAGCTCTACCTACGTATTAAGCACTTTTGAAGTAAATACTTAAAGTTTACGCATAAATTTATACTTTCGTATATTAATTTTATGTGAGTAAATGAAGTAGTTATGTATATATATATATATATATATATATATATATATATATATATATATATATATATATATATATATATATATATATATATATACTGTTGATTTTCGTAAGTTAAAAAGAAAATGACTTGGTGGGCCATTAGCGAGAGTCCAAACCAAAACATTTAGTACTTCAGCTGCAATCCCTACTATTTGAGCTATCGGCAGATAAATAAGAAAGATTTTAAATTAAAAAACTTCATGCTATGAATAAATTCGCGCATGCACAAAAGTAATAAAAATATGTTGGCAAGTTGAAATGAACAGTTTGCATTTCAACTTGCTGACATATTTCTGTACGCATTATTCATCCATCCAAACAAAGATTATGATTGCTATTTCCTGTTAATTTCAGATTTATGGGACCAGTAGTTTAAGAGTTTATCGGTTAAATATCTTCACACAGACGCACACACATATATACATCTACTGTTTTATTTGTATAGATTAACATTTTTCTTTGTGTCTTTTGTTTAATCTTTACGGTCGTTTCTGTGCTTGAGGCTCTTTATAAACAGAAGACAAAAAGTCCAATGTGTGTAATGTAAAACTAAATTTAGAATCTAAACATGGTTTTTGTGACCATATCGTTTAGCTTGCCAGGAATACATAATGTGTGTGTGTGTGTGTGTGTGTATGTGTGAGAGAGAGAGAGAGACAGAGAGAGAGACAGATAGACAGAGAGAATGAGAAAAGGAGAGAGATAAAGGGGGAAGAAAGAGAAATAGAGAGACAAACAGAGAGAAAGAGAGAAATTGAAAGAGAGATAAAGAGAATGATTTATATCTATATATAAGTATTTTTCTTGTCTATCTTGCTGTCTATCTTTCTCGGAAACTATTAGGCTGACCTGACTGCAATTTTGTACAAACCTTTGTTATGATAAGGTACAGCGAACTAAGTATTATGGTATCTGTTCGTTGCACGATTAGGGATTAATAAGGATTAATAGGGATTAGTATTTAATACAAAAATGAGCACAAATTTATCCGTATTCAACCATCAGTTTAGCATAAAGCACAAACTCTAAGTTAACAGGCTATAACTTTTGCCCGTTTTTAACGGGCTAAATAGAGATTAGTCACCACAATGCCAAATTTACTCTTTAAGTTTGGCATAAAGCGCTCATTCTAAGTCAACGGATTTTGCCCATTTTTAACGGGCTAAAAAATGTAGCATACACCGGGGTATGTTTCTTGATAATGAAGTCATGGTGGGATTAGAATCCTTCAACCAGCAATGATGCGTCATCTTCTGCACTGATAATTGCAAAAGCATGAAACATTAGTGCCTGTAAGTATTAAAATAATTATTTATAATTTATAATCATATATATATATATATATATATATATATATATATATATATATATATATATATATATATATATATATATATACTAGCTGGACACCGGCGTTGCCCGGCCTTACAATACGCTTAAACATGATAATTTAATTTATACAAATTTCGTATGTATTATTATAGAATAAATTCTCTATTGAATATTATGAGGAATAATTTGCCCGGTGGACTAATTCACAAAAAAAAAAAAAAAAAAAATTTAAATAATAATGTTATTCATCAAATTCCATCTGTGTTTGTTTACGATATCACGTCAGCTGATATTTGGGCTTGACGATCTTAAAAACAGTCTTTCTTCTTTTATAGATAAAAAAGAAGAATTTTTTACAGAGGAATGGTTTACGTTACACTGGCTAAGTTTACACCGGTGCAATGTAAAATATTCCCTTGTAAAAAAATTTTTTATCCATAGGAGAAGATAGATTATTTTTAAGATCGGATTTTTTATATTTTTGATACTTATCAGATGAATTTCTGTACAAAACATATCTAAGAACACTGCCAGACATATAAATTAGCCTTATGTGAAATTTGCAAAAGATAGGCCAAGCCGTTTCGGAACCTATGAGGAAGGAAAACACACACACACACACACACACACACACACACACACACACACACACACACAAAGTGGCTTTTATATAATAGTAGAGATAGAGATAGAATACATATATATAATTCATAATTATATAATTCATACTTATATATATATATATATATATATATATATATATATATATATATATATATATATATATATAATAAAAATTACAATTAAATTTACCAAAATGATCCAAGATGGTAAAACTAAAGTATATTATGAATATTAAAGAATTAATATTTATAAAGTAATCTCAACCAGATGTAAAAGCTCGATAGAACCAAATAGGAGATAGAGCTTATAATAAGAGCCAATAGTTAATAAAACATGTTAAAAAACACTTTGAAAAAGAGTTAAACATATTTAATTTGAAAAGGAAACACTAAATAAATGAATAGTTCTTAATCTGTGGAGTTTCGAAGAAATACTTTCCTTCTCATGAGAGGGTAGGAATTAGCAAAATGCATGCAAAAGTATTTGATGAAACTGCAAGTAAGTCAAAGATCTTACTTGATAACAAAAAGTGAAGCATAGGGTATAGAGTGAAGAAAAAGGTGATTACACGTGAATGGATATTCTGGTGAAAGGTAAAGTATCCAATGACGTTAAAATTCAAAAATGTCAATCCAAGAAAGTCAGTTAAATTTCCCTTTATATATATATATGAATGAATGAAAAAGTAAAAGAAAAAGAATTGGAAAAACATAAGAAATAGAGAGAGAAATAAAGAGGAAGATGAGGAAAAAAAGAGAGATTAAGACAACATTCACGGCAACCTTTTATCTATTAAGACAATGACATTCTTCATCTGTTCTGGTACACTGCAGCATCTGCTGTGGTTATACAGTTCAAAGCTGGAATTGGCTCTTTGGATGCAGGCGGATTGAGAGATAAGAAGGCCTAAGTGTACCCAGTTGGCAGGGTCCTTCTGTTGGTGTTGCAGACAAAGTTCTACTAAAAGGCAAGCTAATACAGTCGGAGCTAACGCAGCTGCAGGACCTGTTGGAAAGATGTTGCAGTGCTTCACTATCCGCCTATTGGGACCCGAAACGGGATTTTTTGTGGCGGGAGAGAGGGGTCTTACTCCCTTAAACTTTGACTTTCCCAAGGCATCCACAAGACAGTAGATAAAGACAAAGAGGGCGAGTAAGTGAGAGTACAATAAAAATAAAACAGGAAAAATAGAAAGGAAGGAAAGACAGAAAGAGAAACACACACAAATGTATTCATATGTGTGTGTGTGTGTGTGTGTGTGAGAGAGAGAGAGAGAGAGAGAGAGAGAGAGAAAGAGAAAAAGACAGACAGACAGATAGACAGACAGATAGAGAGAGAGAGAAGCATAGGCAATCCATGAAATCCAATCTTTCATAAAAACAACTTCCAAAATTCTTTGTCTAAATTCCAAAAACAGAATTGACATAAATTAGTGCATTTGAAAAGTGTCATAAAAAACGCCCATGAAATTTTCCATACCGACATTCAATCTGAGTTCAAGACGAACTGGGATACCATCCCCTTGACTAAGTAAATTCCTTAAAGTTTATTTATAATAAAAAGGGAGTTAGGGAAATATTTATAAACAATCAATTAGTATAGATTTTCTGTATCAATTAGACTTGAGGTACCCTAGATTCAGCAAATACCAAAAGGACACACGTTGGGTTGACACGGGTTTCTTTACTTCTCGTTAGATTCTTGGCAAAAGGTATGCAGTTAAAAAAAATTTTTTTACAAAACGTTTTGTTTTACAAACTTTAGAAATTTCATAAAAATAATAATTTACAAGCTTACAAGCCCTTTTTGTTAACAAATAAAAGAAATTTAAACAAAAAATCATTTAAATAAATGGTTTACGGACAATGTTGGGTTTTCATGTAAGAGAAATTTCAGCCCATCTACCCAACCCCTCAAAATCGCATTCTGGCTTGCGGTGAAAATTAAAATTGCCTCAATCCAGAAGGATTTCTCCTTCAATGCCCGAGGAGAGAAAAAAAATGAAATTTATCAGAACAGATACTACACTTTGCTTTTCCTCAAAAGGAAGGTCAATGAAAGTTTTGAAAACAGTATTTTCTGTCTGCCTTTTTAATAGAATCAAATATTTATTTAAATATTTTTGTAAAACGTTATATTTAATGATAATAAATGTTTTGTTTAAATTGTTCTATTTTCCCTACATTAAAACCGACCATGTGTCTAACTCCCTTCTCGCGGAAAGGTAAGTAAATAGGGTGAAGGAACTCCATCTTGAATAAAAATAAAATCTTCAATATTGTCCCAAACACCAATAATTGGCTAAATTTCATCTCTCAACAGTGAGGTTCTTCCAAACTTTGCTATTGTTGTTCCTCAATTCTCTGGACGATGGATGAGTCATTGCGGTTAGCATGAATGGCCGGCCAGAAGATCTGACTTTATGCCCTGCGACTTTTTCTCTGGGGTTTGCTTAAAAAAGTCTACTTAACCAAATTAAGAAATTTAGAAGAATTTGAAGGGCGAATACGTGAAGTTACGGCTACCATTCTGCAAGAGTTTTTTGTGAAATCAGTTGGTGTGATTCCCGGGCGACTTGAAAAGTTGGTGTCAAATGAGGGCGCCTATAATGAATTTTAAATAAAAGTTCATATATTATACTTTATTTTTGTATTTATTAATTGTATAAATTATATTTCCAAAATAAATTGTAAGTATTTCAAAATAGATGGTTACTTTTCAAACGCCCTGTATTATTATTTGATTGTTTTTGATGATGTTCTAATCTAATATTTATGGTTTCTATATTGTATCAAATTCTATACTAGGTCTAAGTGATCGTCACTCAACATATTCGCTGCTTTTTTTGAGCTACCTTATTTTCCACCGTTCTTTACTGTCTGTAATTTTTCCTTTGTCCAAAAAGCTACCCCCCACCCTGTGAATTAAATAAGAGGCACCATTTAAAATTCCATACAGATTCCCAAGCTCGACAAAATGCACTTGAAGACAGTCAGAGGTTACATCGATCAAAACATTGTTAGAATAACACCCAAGATGAGAACAGTAGTCCGAATAATTCAAATAATCCAACTTATCAATCCTCATTCTGAAATTCTGAAATTTAAATCATAATTTACCAAGGCCATACGCCACTCGCGGATAAGGTTTAATAAGGTTGTCAGTTAGGCGATGACCAATACTATAAGAGGATTAGAAACCATGAGTAGAAAGTACAGAATGTTTACTTCCGAGGATGTCTCGACAAGTATGTTAACATTGGATTTGAAGACGACTACATTGTAGTCAGCTCGGAGAATCCCTCACAGTATTTACTCCAAAGATGGGAAGTTCTCAGAGAAGAACACTGTTTATGGAAATTCTGGAGGTACACAGAGGAATAAAGACAATTTCTCAGCAGTAGTTGTAGCTGGACGAATATTTGTTGTGAATGTTTAACAGAGTGAAGGCGAGTGAGAGCTACCAAAGGCTCTGATTGGTTGTTCAATATCAAATGTTAAAGGAAAGATAGACCTTTTTGAAATAGTCATTAGTTAAGCCGTTGATATTTAGCAGTGGTGACCTAGTGGATGCTTGTATGGCTCTGTTCTCAGGACTGTCTAGACAAGGAAATGGCCATTGAAAGGGAGTAGGGTTTCATGATGCAACATCCGGCTGAGTACAGTGGTTTGCAGAATTAGTTAAATGAATGACATTTTTTGTATTCATTCAGTTATCCGAAACCGTGTAGTTCAAATACTACTAAGAAAAAGTCAAGATGGCGTCAATGTCACTATGTGAAAGGTCCAGATGCCAGATGAAATAATGTGGTTGGTCTAAATAATCTGGAAGGTCCAGATGCCAGACAAAATAATATGAATGGTCCAGATACCAGATGAAATCATGTGGATGATCCAGATACCAGATGAAGCTTTGTGGAAGATGCAGACACTAAATGAACCATATGATTCGAATAAAGTCCCCAGTTCTATGCACATACTGTCTAGACTTAATTTATTCTCTGAGGTCATCAAAACTAAGTCTGTCCGTAAGACTTAGATTACATATCCATCGTATTATTCTCATATTATTTATCTCCATGCAACACATATCTTCAACTCACATTCGCCAATTTTGATTTACCTACACCATTACCCTGCGTACACATACCTAAGTTACTCTGATTGACAGTAGTAACACTCTACTGGTTAATAAATGCAGAAGTTTCTTGAACTTACTCAATCCACGTTTCACCCTCGCTATTTCCTGTGTCGCTGTTAATAACTGAAAAAGAAACTGTTTAAAAAATATATATCTATATATCTATAAAAGTGAAATTGTCTGTGTGTGTGTGTGTATGTGTGTCTGTGTGTGTGTGTGCATTTCCCTACCAAACTACTCTGTCAATTTTCAGTCTACAGACTGGAGATTTGACATAAGGGGTATTGAGATTTGGGAAAATCTTTTTAATCGGTTTTCGGCCAGAAATTTGGCTGTCAAGGGATCAAAGTTCAATGATTTAACCTTTGAAAACTCTACCAAACTCCTCCGCCAATTTTGGGTCTAAGCACTTGAAATTTTAGATGTATGTTACTTGGACATGGATCAAACTTTTTAATTTGTTTTGAGCCCCAAATAATAAATGTTAAGAGGTTAAAATTGAGGTCAAAGTTATTAAAAAATTGACCTCTCAGCCAATTTTTGGTGTAAATATTTGAAATTTTACATAAAGTGTATTTAGATATAGGGCAAGTTTTTAATCAGTTTTTAGCCGAAAATTTGTCTGACAAGGGGTTTAAGTTCAAAAGATTCGACCTTTATGGTCTCTAGCAAACTGTTCTGCCAATTTTGGGTCTAAACATTTTAAATTTTACATAAAGAGTATACAGACATACAGCAAGCTTTTTAACCAGTTTTGGGGCGAAAATTTGGCTGCCGAGAGGTCAAAGTTGAAAGAGTTGATCTTTTCAGACTCTACCAAACTCCTTTGTAAATTTTGGATTTAAACACTTAAAATTGTAGATGTAGGTTACCAGGACATGAGTCAAACTTTTTAATATTTATATACATATGCACATAAATTTATGAACAGTACATAAGGCCTGAGCAAAACCGGGCTGAACTGCTAGTATATAATAATCTGAAAATTGGGTTTTTAAATTGATAGTCATCTGAAGAGTTTTTTTGTTGTTTTTTTTTTTTCACTTCCAAAAGTTCAAATACTTTAATTCGATCTCACTTGCCATAGGAATTTCTTCGGATTAGAATCCAGCTGATTTTTTACTAGGGTTCATCACTTATCAAGGCTCAAGAGAATAAGAGTTAATGTGTTTTGGGTAGATTATGAGACAACACTTTGACGATTGGAAATGGTGGAACTTTTGTAGAGTTTGATTATTGATGAAGACGGCTCAAAAAAAAAAACTTATTTGCATTGGACTTAAAAAAAAAAAACGATCATGTTATAATCAGCTAGGAAACAACCTCACATCATCGGGCTCCACAAACAGACATTTTTAGGAAAGAAACTTTTCTCATGGAATTTTCGTTTAGTTTTAAGCATTGATCCAAAGTAAGGGAAGTTATTGAAATGAAATGAAACTGCAACACTCACCCTATGCAGACTGAACCATCTTCTTCCAAAGGAGGAAGTTCCATAAGAGTATGAAATTCACAAGTGGTTCGGGGGGCATAGTCGAACTAAGCATTAATTTAATACATCGTTTATGATGACTCCTATAGTTTCCTATTGTCTGTGTGTGAACGTTATCGTTTGGATTCACAGAATAATGTTTTTTCAATAAAACTTTTTTTAATTAAAAATATACCCATAACAAAACTTGCTTGTAAATAAACTTTACTTTTAAAACTCTCGATAAAACTTTTTGTAAATAAAATCTCTCTTTTTTTAAATAAAAATTCCGGGGTGCCTCAAGTATAATTGATCCAAATAATTGTGCAAACACTTATAATATTATAGACTTCAGTGAATGGCGCTAAGGTACATAATAAGATAAAAACTATTGTATAGAAGCTAATGAACTTATCAATATCATAACAAGATGGATACTAAACCTCAGATCAATTGGGATTTTTCCTGTGTTTCAGCAGTTCAATCAGCCCCTCCTTATATTTGATTCAAATAAATTAACAATAAACAAGCAAATACACTAATCAATCGTTCAATACATCATGGAACCTGATTGATTTTTTGATCTGAAAACCAATCAATTATTCTCATTAGTTTGTTTGGCAACACATTTGCTGATCAATATTTCCAAAGAAAGTTTCATGGAGTCGTCTGTAAAGTCTAAGCTTGACAGCTGTGTCTTCAAGTCTTTGATTTAACAACGACAAAATGTGGGTATGACGCATCATTTATAAAATTGCTTGTTTTTTTTGGCGTGGGTAGCATTTATATTGTATAGTTAACAACCGAGAAATTAAAAATAAAGATTATACAATAAATAACTTTTATCAAATGCAAGAAAATTTTATTTTTTCCAACTTGATTAGTTTTAAATTTCCGAAACTGTTTAAAAAAATTATTTCTGTATAAGATTTTGTAGATATGCTATGAAGGAAAAAGAACGATACACGACTTATTATACATAGATCCAAAAATCTTGAGAGAGGTTAAAAATGGGAAAAAAGAAAATAGCCATGGCATGGATTAATTACAAGAAAGCCTACAACAGAATCCCACAAGTATGGATAATTGAATGCATAAGAATTAACATTAACAAAATTATTAATATCAAGAAACCAATAGAAATATGGGGACTGGAACTGACAGCTAGACGACAGCACTTGACTGATATAAAAATACCGAGAGGCATCTTCCAAGGAGACTCACTATCACCACTACTGTTTATCATAACTATGATGCCACTAAACTACATACTGAGGAAATTTAATGCTGGATACAAATTTACAGACACAGAGCAAATAATAAACCACCTCATGTATATGGATGACCTGAAGCTGTTTGCTAAAAGCAAGAAAGAACTGAAAAAATTGATAAACACAACCAGAATATTCAGCCAGGACATTGGAATGGAATTTAAAATGGAAAAATGTGCATTACTAGAGATGAAACAAGGAAAACTAGAGACATCAAAAGGTATAGAGCTCCCCAACCAAGAGAAGATGAGAGCGCTCAGTGAAAATGACATTTACCAATATCTAGGGGTGTTGGAAGCAGACACCATTAAATCTACAGGAATGAAACCCAAGATTGGAAAAGAGTACCTGAAAAGAACGAGAAAACTGTTAGAAACAAAGCTATAATAGAAATTTAATTACAGGAATACCTGGGCAGTATCGCTAATAAGGTACTCTGGACCATTCATAGGATGGACTAAAGAAGAACTTAGACAGCTTGATCAGAGGACAAGGAAATTAATGATGATGCACAATTCATTACAGCCAAAAGGCGATACTGACCAACTCTATGTGAAAAGGAACGGAGAAAGGAGACTTATAAACGTAGAAGACTGTAGAAAGCACACACACACACACACGCACACAAACACACACACATACACACACACATACAAAAAAAAAAGACCTGGAAAAGTACATAAGTCAGAACACACACAAAAAATGATCACTGCAGCGAGAGACACCATCAAGAATATCAATACAGGAAACAATGAAACCAGAAACAAAAAGACAAGAAAAGGAAAGTGGAAAGAGAAAAAACTACACAGAATAACAAAAGAAGAGAACCATGAAAGCACGTGAACGTGGCTAAGAAAAGGACATATGAACAAAGAAATAGAATCCCTACTGACAACTGCACAGAACAACACAGTTAAAACCAACCACATTAAAGCTGAAATAGATAAAACACAAGAAAGCAGTAAATGTAGACTCTGTGGACAGAGAGAGATAAAACGGTAAACCACATAATAAGTGAATGCAGCAAACAAGCCTTAAATGAATATAAGGGTAGGTATGACTTCATGGGGAAGACAATACACTAAGAACTCTGCAGACGACTACACCTTGAACATGCTAATAAACGATTCAAACACAAACCAGAGACAATACAGGCAAACGAAAACCACAAAATCCTTTGAGACATAGTGATACAAACGGATAAGCCCGTCCAAGCAAAAAAAAAAAAAAGAAAGAAAGAAAGAAAAAAAACGGATGTCATAATAATTAACAAGAAGAAAAAAAGCTTCCAAATTGTAGATTTTGCCATACTAGCAGTCCACAGGGTGAAGATCAAAAAGACAGAAAAATGAAATAAATATGCGGAACTTGCCAGAAAACGTAAAAGAATATTGAAACCAGAAGAAAATCAATATAATATCAATAATTGTACAAGCATAAGGGACGTATCAAAAAATTTGGGTAAAAGACTAAGAGAGATTGGAATTAACGGGAAGACTGCGATTATGCAACGAATGGTAATGCTGAAAACAGCTGAAATCTTAAGGAAAACCCTTGAGTGCAGAAACTAGTCCATGTTAGCAGCACATTCTGACAGTGTATATATATAAACTGCAACAGAAGTCAAGCAAAAAGACGCAACCAAAAGAACTGGTACACCTAAAATGAAAAGTGCCTATTTCCCCCATCCTCTCCTCCTTTTTCCTCTCCCCTCCCTTTCCCCCTCTCCCTCCCTTTCTCCCCCAAAAAACTGGCATCAGCATGACTGGCACTGTATCAAATAGTCGAAGGGTCAAGGTGAATAGAAAGACCGAGGAGACAAAGCACTAACCAGGCTTCCACTGGATGAGTGCAAAGAGAACTGGCACCTTGGCGAGGCTTATTACTACTCAAATTCCAGTGAAGACGAATGGCCGCTATTAATGAGAAATCAATGATAAACGGTTGTTGTGATAATGCAAATGAATTTGCAAATGGTGTCGAAAGAGGTGGGGAATACTGGAAATCTTGGGAGACTTGTTGTCACTTAGACTCCAGAGAACACCACAACTTGTTCTGAAAGAGAATTCTTTGATGATGGCCTGTGCGAAAACTTCTAGTGAGTGAGATAATAATAATAATAATAATAATAATAATAATAATAATAATAATAATAATAATAATAATATGCATTGATTACTTGAACCTTGGAAAGACTGACATATTACTACTCAAATTTTATAGAAGACCAAGTCATTACTAGTGAGAAATCAATGGTAAATGGCTGTTGAAATAACACAAAGTTAGTTGCAACGGTTATTGAGAAAGATGGGGAATGCTGGAAATCTGGGGAAAGTTATTGTCCCATGGACTCCAGGGAACACCACTTGTTATTGCTAGTGAGCAATCACAGATAATAACTTGTTTGAAAATATTTAGCGAGCAAATAATAATAATAATAATAATAATAATAATAATAATAATAATAATATTCTATGCTGGGATTCTGTTGTGATGTCAGGATTATGCAATCCTCAACCGCGTCTCTCTTGAACTGGTATTGCTTAAGTCCTATGGAAAAGAGAAGCCCAGATCAACTGGAAAACGTCTAGATGAGCAGAGAAAGACTGGTTAAACGGGAAATATACTTTCTTTGACTTTTCTCATATACAATTAAGTTCATTAGCACATGCCCACCTGTCCAAACATGCCGCCCCCTTCTTAAACTTAAATCGTTTTGCTTACTTTCCTCATGTCTTTGCCATTTTTTGACAAACCAGTTCCCCACGCGATTGTCCTCACTAATGTTTTCATTGTAGTTTTTAAAGAAAAGCACCGAATGATTAAACAAATGGAATTTTCAAATAAATGTATTAAAAAAAAAAACAACGAAAAAGGAAATGCTATTTTTAAGATACGTCCATTCAATATGTGCGTTCAGCGAGGAAAATAATACTGCAAATTTAAGTGCGACAGACCAATAAAAATATTATTTTAACTGAAGTCTAACACAACTATGAAAACTGCTATTTCAAAATTGAATGTAACAGACTGATAAAAATGTTATTTCAAACGAAAGTGTAACAGATCGGCTCAAATGCTATTTCAAATGTAAGTGTGACACACCAACGAAAATAATATTTCAAACGTAAGTGTGACACACCAACAAAAATACTATTTCAAATGTGTGACACACCAAAGAAAATATTATTTCAAATGTAAGTGTGACACACCAACAAAAATACTATTTCAAATGTAAGTGTGACAGTCAAATGAAAATGCTGTTTCAAACTAGAATGTAAGAGTTTGATAAAAATGCTATTTCAAATTTAATGTAACAAACTAATGAAAACGGTATTCAAAACTTAAGTGTAACCAACTGATGAAAATTTTTATTTAAAACTTGAATGTGACAGACTGACGAAAACATTATTTCTAACTTATGTATGCCAGAACCTTTTAGTTTGTGTAATCTATAATACACTGCATTCATGCAATCTGCACGTTTATCAGCAATTAGTATGCTGTTAACCTGAAGTGTGACAGAATGAACGATGGAGAAGAGATTAAGAAGGACGCATCTAAAAGATGAATTCATTTCCTGAAAAATGACTCAACACTAATACAACTGACCACTTGAACTTTGTCTCTCTCTACTCAAAAAGCTAAAAAAAAAAAAAAAAAAATTTCTTCATTCTCAAGGTGAGTGCATTTCCTTTGAAGTTCAACTAACTGAAGCCATCGAGTATTTTGACAGGTTAAAGAGTACGGTCATAATTTCAAGGAGAATGTTCGAAAGAATGAAAAGAAATAAATCAAAAGAATAAGCACAAGAGCTTTACAAACAAAGGCGGAATTACTAAAAAAAAAAATGAAAAGTGTGAAAGATAAAAAGCAAAACATAATATAGATTAGTGTCTGCCTGAAACCGAAACTATGTCATATTTATTTTGTGTATACAGCACAATCACAACACAGCAGTTCGTATTAGATCATCGAACTTGGTCAGTACTAAAAAATGAGCGATCATTTAGGAATACCAGGCGCTGTATGCAGGAGCTCTCTGCTAATCTCTTCATCGTCCTAAACTTCTCCTTGCCAATGGAATCAAGCAGTGCCATTTCAGGAGAAGTGTGGTTAGTGATTGCACAACACTTGCTTTACAATTGACTTTCTGCACAGGCACCTTTACATGGGTATCCATTGTCTCTCGAGACTGAACAGAGGTCCGCATTTGTTGTAATCTGACTATCAGACAGACATCTGTGTGTTTGTTCTTATTGATAACATTGGTGCTACAAAATTAAACATACATAACACATCACTTTATGTGTCCCAGGCCTAATTAAGAAAGCAACAACTTTTACTCGAAACTCAACATTATCCATCAACATTGTCTCCTGGTTCTAACGCTTCTCTAACAGCTTAATGTCTTTTTTTTGTAGAAAAATCCGTCTTTGACCTGAAAATATTACTCAGTGTCCGACATCATCTTTTTCTTGCAGACAAATTTTGTTTCCTGGAACATTTTTGGGGGGTCTGCAAACAGGTATCTGTGGTCAGATTTATAGAATAGAGTGGATTCAAAAAATATCCGAAGCGCAATTCGGGTAGCTTTTTGGGTTTTTTTTCCATCATTGCGATCAACTTGTGATATAGTATATTTTCCTTGTGAAAAGCACTTTTTCTTCTTCATTTGTGGCCGTTTTCCCCTACAAATACACCAGTAATGTTATGTAATATTCGCTATGCCAATTTTAACGCTCACATTCCAGTTAGTGCAAAACAGTCGGACTGATTTTTGTCTTCGGAGATCACATCCCATGTTAATTGTTTGACATTTAAAAATCAATTTCAGCGCTTTCTTTTACAGATCCCCCCACTCTAAGACTTCTGTGTAACGTCATGAAAACAGCAACATAGAACCATTTCTACAAAGAGCACAGATGAAAATGTCTAGTGTCTTCCAGACTGTCAACTCATCCCACTTTCAATTTATATTTTTGTGTACATTTCCACTAAAAAGAATAAAAACAATCCAAGTCTAAACAATTATTCAATGGTTAAGCTTCTAAACTTGCTCTATTTATATGATGTTAGGTATATTTGTACATTCTTATCTACCCCTATGTATAGGATTCACTTCTAAATTAATTGATCAATCGTTATGAATTCGGAAACACACCTGCTAAGCGTAATTGTTAGAGCCTATATTTATTTCTTTTACTTTATGGAGCCTATATTTATTTCTTTTACTTTAGTGCAATATATAATGTTAGATATGTGTATATTTCTATACATTGCGATGTATAGAATTCACTTCTAAATTAATTGATCGATCATTATGAATTTGGAAACACAGCTGCTAGGCATAAGTGTGGAGAATGTGGGTTATATTAGTTTAATTTAGTCTCATGCAACGTGGGCCAAGAAATGGGAGACCCTTCATGAACAGTTAAATAACTCTGTATGTTGTGAAATTTTAATTAATTAATAAATATGCAAATGATATATATATATATATATATATATATATATATATATATATATATATAATTTACATATTTATTAATTCATGAGACATCAGTTAATAAATATGTAAATTTATATGTATATATATATATATATATATATATATATATATATATATATATATATATATATATATAATATATATTAGGGATTAGATATGAATTAATAAATGTGTAAATTATATACACACACATATATATATATACATATACATATATATATACATATATATATATATATATATATATATATATATATATATATAGTAAGTTATAAAATATATATGGCGATTAAGCTACACTGAATATTCCGTGGAATATTCAGTGTAGCTTAATTGCCATATATATTTTATAACTTACTAACTAGCGCTACCTACGTATTAAGCACTGTTGAAGTAAATACTTAAAGTTTACACATAAATTTATACTTTCGAATATTATTTTTATGTGAATAAATGAAGTTGTTATATATATATATATATATATATATATATATATATATATATATATATATATATATATATATATATATATATATATATATATTAAATCCCCGAAACAGTGTTTCATGGTAAACAACTGATGATCCCTTGAAAAATAAATTATTGGTATTATAGTAAATTCGAGAGCGAGTTGATGCAGTGCTTGCAGGTGATTAAATGACTTACTAACTAGATGGTTTTCTAACGAATGATAAAAAATATTTTTTGTATAGTTTTAAAGGTTAAAAACTTCAAAGACTATATATATATATATATATATATATATATATATATATATATATATATATATATATATATATATACAATTTACTATATTTATGAATTCATGTCTAATACCTAATATATATAATAAATATAAAAAATTACATCTTTATTAACTGATGTCTAATACCTAGTGTTTAAATTTCACAACATACATGTTTATTTACGAAACTTTTACTTTTTATACTTATTTATTTTTATTTACTATACTTTACTACACTAAAAAAGACCGAAGTATCGGTCGAAAATATGTCCTTCTAAAAATAATTAAAAAAAAAATTTTTTCATAATAATATTTTGTATTCCTGCACGTCACCAATAGAAAACGAATGCAGAAAAGTTATAAACTTTTGTACTTTTTGTATTCTTCTTTTTTTACATTTTCATATATATATATATATATATATATATATATATATATATATATATATATATATATATATATAAAATAAAAATGACAATTAAATTACAATTTTTTGCCTTATATTTTTGCTCTATATTTTTTTGCGCCTTTTAACATCTTTTTGCCTGAATCATTTTGACATTTGCTTTTCTATTTTATATCTAATTCTATCACGATTTAATTTTTTTCCTCTTCTTCTTCCCTGATCTTTTTTTTCTTCTTCTTCTTCTTCCCTGATCTTTCTTATTTACATTATGTCTCGGCAGCCGTGTGAAAAGCATATCTTATTTTTCTTTTATTAATATTATTGGAATTTTTCCCCTTTTCCTTGTACATATTTGTGAATTATTCCATAGATTTAGGCCTTTTGGATTATTTTGGACCATCTTCCAATTACGTGATTTCCTTGAATTTTACTTGTGCAAATGGAAATTCAATTAACTTTCTTGGAGTTATATCTTTGGATTTTACCGTCATTGGATTATTTACCGTTCACCAGACTATCCATCACGTGTAATCACCTTTTTCTTCACCATATTCCCTATGCTTCACTTTTTGTTATCAAGTAAGATCTTTGACTTACTTGCAGTTTCATCAAATACTTTTGTATGCAAAATCCGATCATGCATTTTGCTAATTCCTACCCTCTGATGAGAAGGAAAGTATTTCTTCGAAACTCCGTGGATTATGGACTATCCACATCAAGTGTTTCCTTTTCAGATTAAATATGTTTTTAACTCTTTTTCAAAGTGTTTTTTAACATGTTTTATTAACTGTTTGTATATATATATATATATATATATATATATATATATATTAACTGTTTGTGTGTATATATATACATATATATATAACTGTTTGTATATATAACTGTTTGTATATATATATATTAACTGTTTGTATATATATATATATATGTTAACTTGTATATATATATATATATATATATATATATATGTATATATATATATATAACTGTTTGTATATATAATTGTTTGTATATATATTAACTGTTTGTATATATATAAATATATATATATATATATATATATATATATATATATAAATTGGAACATTAATTGGAATATTAATTTGTATCCTCCATGCATGCTCAAATATACATTTATACATTTAATTTCATTATTTTTTTAAATTTTGCTGTCCATGTGAATAGATGGTAGCAAATACCATTAGAGCTAAATGTTTTGGCTTTGATTCTAGCTGATGGCACCCAAGTCATTTTTGTTTTAACTTTTGAAATCACTACCATATATTAGGTACAATATTGTGATAAGAACTTACCCATCCGTTCGTAATGGATTCTTCTAATTATTATAAAAAACCCAACTCTAATACTCCTGTGGAGAATTATCATGACCTGATGTGAGACTGCTGAAAAACTTTTCTTTGTATTCACCTTCTAAAAGCCCTTTTCTCGAGCAAAGGACAAAATTAAAAATCAGGTACGACACACTAGAACAAACGAAAAAGACGATAAAGACATACGTAAGTATGTGCTGGTGAAAATGTTTAATAAAACGTGAAGTTTTAGTAAGATTCTGGATTAGACTTATCAATCATTAATTTATATATAAAAAAAAAATATATATCATGATAAAGTTTTGCAAAGCAGCCAGAATGATGACTGCCTCAAAAATAAAATTTGAAGGTGAGTTAATCACTAATGTTACATTTAACGGTACCACAAAAAATTAAAAGTGTTTGTGTTAAGAAATACAGGAACAAAGTCAGACAGATTCGAACTCTAATAATACGCCACCAGTATTCAAAAAAAAAAAAGAGAAAAGAAATATATCGTTCGTCTTGTTGGAGCTTGAAATACTTGTAAAATGTAGCATCCTATCGAATAGTGACTTCAATCGATGGACAGTCCCTACTATCTATGCCAAAAAGAAATCAAAAGAAATGCACGTTTGCACCAACTTCTCCACTGGTTTAAACTCAGTACTAAAATACTACTATTACCCACTTCCTAGCCTTGAAGAATTTTTCACTAACCTAAACGGAGGAAAGGTCTTCTCTAAAGTCGATAGTGACGCATATCTTCAAATTCCGCTTGAGGAAAATAGCTTGAAGTTGCTTTGTATTACCACCTATAAGGGATTATTCAAATTTGAAAGGTTAGATTTTAGAGTCAAGGTAGCGCATGCTAGTTTTCAAGAAATTATGGATACTGTTGAGCAGCCTTGATTTTACGGTAGCATACGTACATGATATAATCATAATAAGTTTTAAGATAAAAGAATGAGAATGCGATTTCTCCATGGAAGAAATAAAATACTTGAGACATATCATCGACAAGAATGGTAGAAGACTGGATTTGGAAAAGGCCACAGCTATAAAGGATATGTCGGCTCCCAAAAATATTACAGAATTACAAAAATTTCAGGATTAACAAACTATTGCCAGAAACTCATTCTCAATATGCATGACATCCAGACCTCACTAAACGAACTACTAAAAAGGGACAGTATGGAAATGGATACCTGAATGTTAGACTTATTCCTCACTCACTATGATAAAAAAACTAGATATCAAAGCCGCTAGCGATGCAAAAGTAAAACAACCTATTCAAGATTTTTGCTTTCGGCAGAAAAGCACTATTCAAGAACCGATATTTACATTGACGGTTTTTATACTGCAGACCGACCATAAATCTGTTTTGTCAATATTTGGGACGAAAAAAAGGCTACCCATCTGCACAGTGAATAAATTGCTGAGGTGAAGCACTATTCTGCTGAATTGAATTTTCAAGTTAGAGTACCTCTCCTCCGAGCAGATCAGACATGTGGACAGACTTTTAAGATTAGTTCTAAGACAGAGCAAACCTCTCGATGACCCAGTAATTGCTTTCTTATGTACCTATTGTGAAGTTAAAACTATGATGTAAAATACTATCAGAGACTTTCTGGTCACACTACATGAAATTAAACGTGAAGTACAAAAAGACAAATTTATTAGTGTTGTGAAACAGATAATTACAAATAAAGATCAGCAATACAAGACAGTTTTTTATGTGTGATGAAATTCAACTATACAGCGACAGGGTCGTCATACCAAAAATATTAAAAATCATGATAATGAAAGATTTCCATATGAGTCATGCAGGAATAAACATGGTCGGCTCATGCTAGGGTGTTGCCTTGATGGCAAAGGCATCCCCAATTTTAAATCTTGACCCAAAACAGACCAACCCTGGTCTAGAATTAATATTTCATGAGGCTACTGGAGGGTTGGTATTACCTAACGGTAGTGGGCAGCTACACAAAATGGCCAGAAGTGCTTAGATGTAAGAGATCTACTACAGGGTAGTTATTAATTTCCTCCATGAATTATTTGCTTGGTTTAAAGATGTCGATTGTTTAGTAAGTGACAGCAGGACTCAATTTAGTCCACGGACTTCTAGAAGTTCTGTGAGACTTTCCAAATTAAACATGCCACAACTTCCTAGTATCACCCGCGATCAAACAGGGAAGTGGAACATTTTGTTGATGCTTTGAAACGAGCACACAAAAAAACATGCTACACACCTACAGAAACGGCACTGGAACAGTTTCTGCAAGTCTATAGGATCACACCTAACCCTAATATACGATCAGCAATGTATCCAGTGGAGACTATGTCCCAGCAAAAGATAAGATTCGTATTTGAAAAACTATTGCTACAGCAAACAAAATTGAGAAGGCCGACTATTGGGCCTAAGAAACGCCATGACCCAGGAGAAAGTTTTCTACAGAACTTACAAAAACAACACATCTTTCTAGAAACTGAGCACAATAGACAAAAGAATCGGAAATATGGTGTACATCATTTAAAGTCCTAAACCAAATAAAAAAGTATCTGTTGGACAATACAACTATGCACCTCTTGAAAAAAGGCTATTGAGACGATATGTGACACTTTTGACATTGAACAACCCTAAGCAGCTCAAAAATGCTGCCGATTGGGAGGGAAAAGACAGTTCATAGATCCTTTAACTATCTACCCAAAAAGAAAACGGTACTAGTATCCCTTGCAGAATAAATGCTTGGGAGGTAGGTGTTACGGGGATTTATCCATTCAATCATAATGTCCTCTTCTAATCATTACAAAAACCTCGAATCTAATACTCTTACGGGGAATTATTGTGACCTGACACAAAACTACAGACTGTCGAAATAACAGTCGGAAAATGCTGACAACCTTTTCTTTGCATTCATCTTCATGTAGAATGTATTTTTTCTACCTAAACCTGCTGTTCGAGTCTTCTTTAAAACCATATTCCTTTAGAATTGGCTCTGTAATAATAAATACAAAATCTGCATAAATTAAAATATATTTACACATATTTTACCGCCAATAGTTTTAAGACTATCCATTCTGTATGAGCACTGTCACTATAGCAAGCAATTGCAACCTACTATAGAACATCATGGTGAAACGGTCCCAATGCAGAGGGAACTTATGATCAATGATCTCTAATGTCTGCAAAAACAGACCTGATAAATGAATATATATATATATATATATATATATATATATATATATATATATATATATATATATATATATATATATATATATATATAATTATTAGGGAGGGTACAAAACTATATTATAGCTGTTGAAAGGAAAGAATTAGTTTTTTTTTTGTATCCATGGTAAAAAGAAGGACGGAGGGAAAACATTCAATGGAGGTCAAAAAAAAAATTACTAAATAAGGGGGTAGAGTCAGCCGACCGGGTTTTGCCCTCACTTTTCAAAGCCGGGTCGAGAGTTTCTTTTTTTTTTTTTTTTTTTTTTGTATATGGAAATGAATTCAACGACTGAACAACTAAAAAAAAATTAAAATATTCGTAAGGAAAAAAAAAAAAATGGGGGAACGACTAAAATAAATCTATCATTATGATAATTATATAATGGAGAGGAAACGCCTTAAAGACTTTTGAGTCCGTACGTCATTGCACCCATTTTTTATGATTCTGAACCGATTCCGATACACCAGAACATTCCAATTTTTTCGATTCCAGATTCTGATTAATTGTCCCAACACGAATATATATATATATATATATATATATTCTTGATCTGTCATTATATATATATATATATATATATATATATATATATATATATATATATATATATATACTAGCATTTCGGCCCGGCGTTGCCCGTGTATTTGGAGGTGTATGCTGACAACAAACAAAAAAACGGTCAATTTTTTTTAATTTGACCCCTATTATGACCCCTTAACATTTATATTTTTCGGCTCAAATCAAGTTATTAAGTTAGATCCATGTCCAAGGAATCTATATCTAAAATTTCAAGTGCATAGACCAAAAATTGTCGGAGGAGTTTGGTAGAGTTCTCAAAGGTCAAATCGTTGAACTTTGATCCCTTAATCGCAAAATTTCTGGCCAAAAACCGATCACATCGGTTTTATCAAATCTCAGTACCCTATAAATCAAATTTCGAGTCTGTAGACTAAAAATTGACAGAGTTATTGTGTATGGAAATGTACACACACACACATACACTGTCACTTTTATATATATATATATATATATATATATATATATATATATATATATATATATATATATATATATATATATATTGTCACGACCCAGTTAATGGATGACCGAATTGATTGGCAATCAGATCGAGACACATTAATTTATTTTATTTGATGTCCAATGTCTCATATTTATCTTCGGTTAATCGTCGGATGTCGAATCAACCAGCGAAATATATCATTAAGAGGAATGGAACAACAGAGCAATAAATAATGACGAAACAAACACTCAATCAAAGTTTAAAATTCAAGGAAGACTTTTATATACAAAAAAAAAAAGAAGAAAAAGCTCCGATAAAAAGAATGAGTGAGATAGACGTATTTTTGGGGATGTTTGCCAGATGTATGCGACATGCAATTACAGTACAATATATATAGAAGTTTGTGGATAAGAAAAGATATTGGCATGAGATAGGCCAAACTTAGCTGTTTTGTCCGTTAGGGTAAACACGGATCATAAGTTAGCAAACACAATATCCAAGAAAAAAGTTGAGATGGCGAAAGTCTATCTCTTCCTCGAATCTTAGTTCCAAAGACGAATATATGTGAGTTCAATCGACAATACGATTGTATTTGAATAATAATCCGCAAGTTAATTAATTCAAATCTCAATCAGATTAAATGCTGAGTTCAATCGACAATACGATTGTATTTGAATAATCATCCGCAATTCAATTGATTCAAATCTTAATCTTCGATGAGGTTCGATTCTCGGAGATAATGTTTGTACACCGGGCTGTCTCGCTTCTTTTCGCCAACTGTTTATTTCTTATTTTCAAAACCCTCGTGGTCCGCTTTTCCCGCCACAAATGTTCGCTGTGTGGTTGCCATGACGATGTATTTCCGCTCGTTACGGCGATATTCACACCCAACCTCTGTCCCACTTCCCTCAGCCAAGTGTCTGCCACGCCACATCATTTACAGAGAGAGAGGGGGTTATCTGGCTCATTAGATTTTAAGAAGATATATATATATATATATATATATATATATATATATATATATATATATATATATATATATATAGAAAGTAAGTCTTAACGCCAGATAGATAGATAGAGAGGTAGAGGGATTGAATGTTCGTTTTGCTCTGACGTCACAATATATATATATATATATATATATATATATTAGCCCGGGTATTTGGATGTGTATGTTGAGCAAAAAAAAAAAACTTGGTAGTAGGAAGGCAGGATCGAACCTGTACTGCAAAGGAGGAAAAGAACGGGGTAAAACCTAACGTTTATGCTGTTACGACCACCGCCAAACTGGAAGCAACATTTTTTAAAATTAAGGCTAGACAATCTAAAGGAGAGGATAATTTTCAAAAATATCGGCGAAAAAGTTACCCCCCCCCAGTAGAAAAGTGCCTAGTTGAATGGGAAGATATTAATGTTTTTAGCCAATTTTTCGATATTTGTCATATGAAAGGTCGAACTCTAAAACGATACCGACCTTGGTAAAATCCGTCGCCTCTATTAAAAGTGTAAGGCAGACATGCAAACATACATACATACATACATACATACATTTATATATTGGTAACTAAAAATTTTCGACCCAAACTGATGAAAAAGCTTGCCCTATCTCTGAATACCCTTGATGTAAAATTTCAAATATTTAGACCAGAAATTGTCTGAGTAATTTGGAAGAGACCGCAGAGGTCAATTTTTTTAAAACTTTGCCCCCCTATTATGACCCCTTAAAATTTATTGTTTTTGGCTCAAATCAAGTTATTAAGTTAGATCCATGTCCAAGGAACCTATATCTAAAATTTCAAGTGCGTAGACCCAAAATTGTCGGAAGAGTTTGGTAGAGTTCTCAAAGGTCAAATCGTTGAACTTTGATCCCTTAATCGCAAAATTTCTGGCCAAAAAACCGATCACATCGATTTTTCTAAATCTCAGTACCCTGTATATCAAATTTCGAGTCTGTAGACTAAAACTTGACAGAGTCATTGCGTAGGGAAATGTATACAGACACACAGACACACAGGCACTCTCAGACACACACACACACACACACACACACACACAGACACGTTCACTTTTATATATATATATATATATATATATATATATATATATATATATATATATATATATATATATATAATATGACAGATCAAGAATAATATTATACTGTGAATCAAAGTCAATTAAAGTCAATTTCGGAGTAAAATAAATCTTAGACATGTTTCTAGAAACAATTTAGAAAATACTTAAACATCTTCAGAATCAAATAACAACTTGGATTTGTTTAAGTATGCTGAGAATGTTTCCAGAAACATGTGTAAGATTTATTACTCTCTGAAACTGACATTTAATCACAGTTGGACATAACTCTGATCTGTCATTTTATTTATTTATATCTCTATTACATCCCTATCGCTTTGGAAGATGTGCTGGTACTGCTCGTCCAATTAATAGCTGGAAATGTATTGAGTTCTCTGAGAATGGTCTGTAGAAATTGGAAGTGGTAGACTCATTTTGCTATCTTAGAATTAAGTTTTAAACAAAAACAATTAAAAGAATCGTTTTTGGCATCGGAAAAATGCACCAATTCTTTATGATTTGGATAACGATTCCAATACGACAGAATGTTCTAATTTTTCTGAATCCTGATTCTGATTTCGAGTAATTGTCCCAACATGTGCAAGCTACATCTGATTTGCACTGGCGGATGTTATAATTTACATTCGATCTTGCAAGTACGGACAACATAGGGAAAGTTTCATGAGCTTCTTCCCATCTTAATCCATCGTTCAATGTTATTTAGGCTTGAGTTTAACATAATATATCACTATCTTCATAGTGATATATTACATACAGCGTTACATTTCAATCGCCTACTGTGATATGTACATGTTGAATGAAGTTCTGGTTAGATAAACAGATGTATACATATCTCAAGGGTAATTGAAGGTCATCAATGAAAAAGGCAGGTGAGAAAAACTTGAAATGACTCAATCACAGAAACAAAGTCACATCGAAACTAATGTAAATGATACATTTTTATTGATGAAATTCACTTTGTGCTGCCATGGCTAACGTGCAAACCCCATCTGATGTGGCAAGACACGTTAAACATTAAACGTTAAACGATTTTTGGATAAAAAAAATAGATGCTTATCCATCGTTGCATACATACGAAATATTTTCGTCTTCAATTTAAAAGAGTGATGTGAAAGGGGGAGATAATTCAAACAAATCAGCTTTGACAAGTTTTATTTGATTATGTATTTATCTTCCTCTTTTATCCCCCTCCCCCTCAGTATTCTCAATTATTAAATCATTCTGATAGGCTCATAAGAGTAGTGGTTGATGGGCAGAAATCAGAAGCTCACAGTATTAATGCTGGAGTCCCTCAGGGGTCCATCTTGGGCCCAACTCTCTTCCTGATCTACATCAATGAACTCCCAAAACACATACTTAGATCATTCATTGACATCTATGCTGATGACATTATCATCTATGGCAACACATCAAAGGCCATAAATGGCAAAGTTCTCTCTGATTCTCTCTCCTCAAACCTTGAGCGCATGGTACAATGGGGGAAGAGGTGGTTGGTTACTTTTAATGTATCTAAAACCAAGCTCCTTTCTTTACATCATCAACGCCCTGATCTCCTATCTAACATCAATTGATATGGAGGGCTCTCATCTTGGAGAAGCTTCTGGGCTTGACCTTCACTCCTGATCTGAAATGGAACACGTACATCAAATCTGTTGCCAAGGTCGCTGAGAGAATGGTGGGATCTTTCTACCGCTCCAGTAGATAGCTCACTGCTGATGACATTCTCTATCTATATAAAAGCAAAGTACGTCCAGGGATGGAGTATTGTTGCCACATCTGGATAGGAGCTGCTAGAAACAGCTTATCCTGCCTTGACAGAGTACAAAATAGACTCCGTACTTAGTGGGGGATGCCCTTTTCCCTTCCCTGCAAGTTCTCTACCACAAGAGGGAAGTTGCGAGCCTCTTTTTTTTAATAGTTATTTCCACGGCAAATGCTCGTCTGAGCTCCAATCTCTAGTCCCCCCCCCTCACCAATCTTTTTCGAAAAACACCTGTCTAGCTGAAACCACTTTTCCCACTCTTTTACTGTGCCTAAATTAAAACGTAGATTCCACGAACAATGCTTCTTTCTTAGAACTGCACGCCTGTGGAACTCTTTTCCATTTGCCTGTTGTCTTCAAGTCCAACATAAACAAGTTCTTGATGAACCGTCCCCTTTAGTAATCCATTCTGCCAAATTTTCATTAATAACAACTACTGCGATATTATCCCATTGATTACTGTACACTCAATAACTTTTATCCTCGAGTAGCCTCAGGGCCTTGATAAGTGGTGACTCCTATGTAAAAGAAAAACAAAAAAACCTGCAAACTTCCAGTTGAAACATTACACACCCACATACACACCCGTGTTAAACTGAATTGTGGGATTATTTTTTCATGATAAAATTTCAATAAGTTCAGTTGATTCCCATCTGCAGTTACTGTTGGGACATTTTTTTTATCTTTTGTTGATTAATTGCCATTATTATAAACTTACCTAATTAATTATTGGAAATGATTTATTGATGTCTTTTATATATTGATTTGCCTCTGTTGGTTGTTTAAATTTACATTCATTTTTATTCATTGGAAATGTTATATTGTTTTGTATTGAATTGGACGCCATATTAAACATGGCATCCAGTTGTTCTTGTTTTCAGGCTGCATCTAAGGATACTTTAATTGCATGAGTGTTTTTATTGCTTATTTTTTATTTTTTTGTTTTTTGTATGTGTGTAATGTTCTAAACCCATTTTTCATATAAACAAATCGAGATTTGCTGGCCAAAGAATGTTTTTTTCATGAAATGGTGCATGGGATGTTCCAGGCGGGTTTAATGAAACTCCAAAAGTTTTGTATTGTTTGTCCAGACTTGGAATATGGAAAATATGGAAGCAGATATCTTCCTGCTGGAGACAAATATTGATTGAGAATCCAATGCAAATCTTACTCTGGACACGCTTTTTTAACTTTCCTTCTGAAGAGTCGCAACCTTCCAGCTGAAATTTTTATGATACCATGCACTTGAGAAGGGGTGATTTTCAGATCATCTAGTGTGGTGTCTGTTCGCAAAAGAAAGTCAGTTTGCTGGGTCTAATGTGGAGTTTGAGGCAAACTGACTGGCAAACATTTTAGCCTTCTCGTTTGCCGTGCAAACAACCTCGCGTTTGATAGTGAGGGAATTATTGATTGCCCATTATTTACTATGCTGTTGTAGATTTTCCAAAAGTTACGGGTTCCTAATTTTTATGCTTCAATGCGTTTTCTAGTGGTTTCAGTATATTCTCTCTTGACTGTCGCTATTTCTCTCTTACAATTACTTATAGCTTCTATAAACTTTTGTCTGTTTGAACTGGACTTATGCCAGTTAAATTTGTGGTATGCATGCTGCCTTTGAGCAATAGCTGCTGCACAGGTAGAAGTAAACCATTGGGGAGAGTGGGGCTTGCTATAGAATTTCCACATAGGAACATGTGCTTCAATTGCCGTTTTGAACCATTCAGTGGTCTCATTGGCACACTGTTCAGCAGAAAGAGAAAAGATATTTCTCCATGTGGTATCTTTGATGAGCTCCTTGATGGCTTCCCAGTCAGTCTTTTTATAATACCTCGTTGTTTTGAGCAGTGGCTCTTCAATTTTGTGTCGAGAATTTAGGGCGATTTCTACCATTATCACAGCATGATCAGCATTCTCGAGTGGGCTGTGGGCATTTGTTGTACAATCATCAGGAACTGTGGTCAGAAATAGATCTAGAAGTAAAGCATGTTGATCTCGCTGATCTGAGAAATGTATCGGAAATGTAACCGTCTGTGATATGGAATGGGATATAGAGAAGCTATGTGTTATGCAACCAACTGCATCTGTATAAGTAGAGAATCCAAGCCAACTACTGTGGTGGACATTGAAGTCAACAAATTCATGTACTTGTGCGCTAGTATCGAGAGAGAGAGAGAGAGTGCTGTATCGATGCTGTCAGAGACTTTGTTTATTAGGGTACAGTTCTGGGTAGAGGGAGAGCAGTAGAGAAAATATAAGTAGTTAATGTCATGTTGTATGTTAAGTCTGAAGCACATAAAGGCCTGGTTGTCTGATTCTAGTTTTGCTTCTCTGGTCTTCAGGTCCGTGCATATGTCTGTCCTTATGGCAGAGTGGGAGATAATCAGGCATGTTAAAATTATTAGAGGGAATGGACGAGTGTAGATTAGTTTCACTTAGTGCTAAGGTATCCGGGGTGTTTACTAGGAGAAAAGATTCAACATCATCTAAATTAGTTCTAAGCCCACAGATATTCGTAAATGTAAGCCTCAAGGGAGGAGGCAAGTTGATTTTGTTTGAGTTTGCACCTGGTTTAATCGTAATCTTTGCTTGAACTGCCATTTTATTTTATTTAAAAGTTCAGTTAGGGTGAGAAGTGCTGGACAAGTGGTTGTGTAGAATACCAGAAATGCAATACAAGTAGACAATTATCTAACTCTTCATCTACAGGATTGTGGCCTCGGGATAGCCGACCGGAGATGAATGCAGGGTCCCTTTCCATGCCCGACATGGCACTACAATCATCTCGATATTATACAACTTTTGATGGAGCAGCCGCTCTAAGCGCTACCAAAGAGTTAGGGCACCTGTACTATCAGTCAGAAACAGCAGCCAGAAACTGTCAATCCGGTACCCTCAACCCATCAGAAAAAAGTAAACCCAATCTAATTGCACTGGCATATATGGCACTCAAGCATCTCCACAGTGCCCAGTTTAGGGGGATGGGATGTGGTGGGAGCGGGGAATGTGGCGTTCATTGTCCTAGTCAGAAAACAAGGTCGACCACTGGGTGTTTCTGTCGAGTCCCTATGATAGCATCTCTGCACCTGGCTAATAGGCAAAGAAGGAGCATGAAAGCCGGGTGATAGACAGAGCCTCCTTAAGCAGTTTAGGTTTGCAAACTAGTAATTTGTTTGAGTCACCAGCTCTTGGGAGGTTGTCATCCAGGACTGAAGAGGCTTCCCTCCCCTAGGTTTAGCTTCAGAGTTTTCCTTCTCCTTGACCAATGACCTGGGAAGATCTACGGGTCCATCAGTACCAAGAGGATTTACTCTTCATCTGAGTCCTAAACCAAGTATTTCTGCGACCCCGCATGGGTAGTTAATGTTAATGGGTTAGTTAGTAGAGGTTATACATCTACTGAAAAGTTACACTCCTCAAAGTGATTAAAAAGGACATTACTATACTTTTCATTTCATTGTTACTGGAAGAGGAGATAAGTAAAAATTCATGTAGTGGAAGCAACTAAATTTGCACAGGTTGGTTTGAGAGAGGGGAGTTAATATATGGTTAAGATATAATTTATATGTTAGTTTAGGAATAGGATAATATGTTAAGGTATGATTAATTTGATATTAGGAATTAAAATTTGGTGCCCAAACTCTGAATATTTTAAACGACTGGTGTATATTCAATATAAATACAAGTAACGACATATTTATGATTTGGAGTACAGTTCAGTACAGGTATAACTGGAAAATAAAGTATAAGCTATGGCGTATTCTGTAAGTATAATTAAGTATCAATAGATATATGGCATGTTTTCAGTAAATACAAATATATGGAATTGTAGATATTAAGTATGTTTGTTATGTCAAACTAACGAAGGAAGATAACTTTGCCTTTCGTTTAAAATCCGGAAGTTTGTATTTTGCATAACAAAGAGTATCGGTTCAGTTTTTTGTATTAATTATTGTAATACTATCTCCTAAGTGGAAACGCTCTCTTTTCCTTCCTACAGTCTTTTTCCCACAGAAGAAACGCCGTTAGTCTCTTTCTACTCTACCGTTATTTCCATGGAAGGTGCTCAATTGAGCTCCAATATTTTGTTCTTCTTTACAAGACATTCGCCACAAGAACTCGTATTGCTCCCTCAACTAAAAAGGCTTTCCTCTTTTCTACATGTCCCTAGTGTCAGATGGAATCTCCATGGACAAAACTTTTTTAGCAAGGACTCCCTATCTGTGGAACACATTACCGTTAAACTGCTTCCCTGCTTACAATTTAATTGTCTTCAAATCCAACGTCGAAAAATTCTTGTCCAAAAATGCCCAATAAGTAATCAAATGCAGTTCATACCATGTGATCGATGTTAGTACTCTCATAGTCTTCCTCATCTTTCGAATAATAATCATTCTGCCTCATTAAACCTTATCCTCAAGTGATTCTTGGCTTTAATAAGTATTTTAATAATAATACCCAATAGGATAAAAGCTAATAATACATGAGGAATATTAATTAAAAATTAGAAAAATAGAATTCACAAAGTAATTCAGTAAAATGACTGACTTATCTTTTTAAGAAACGGGAAGCATCTTAATGGATATAATTTAATTTAATTTTAGTAACTATTTTATTTCTTGCAAGTAGGATTTTTATTGCACAATGGAATTCAGTAAAATGGCTGACTTGTTTTCTAAGAAACTGAAATGCATTCAATCATATTTAATATTATCAGTAAAGTAATTGTTGTAAATAAATAATTATTCTTAAGTAGGATCTTTATTTCACAAAGTAATTCATAAAAATGGCTGACTTGTTATTTTAAGAAACTACAGCGAATTATAATTAGAAAATCCCTACTTTATTTTCTAATCGAGGATGGAAAAAGATACTACACGGATTAAATAAGAGAAGAATCACTTTCTCGAACAGTATGCAATTTCTACATGCTAAGAAATAAATCTAAAATTTACACTTATTTTCATAAGAAAAATGTTTGGAACTTTTTTTCTGGACAATTACATTTGTGTTTTGTTGTTTTTGAAAATCTTTGCGCGGTATTTTATTGTTTTCGTTTTATTTGTTTCTATATCAAAGTGGCGCAATAAATACAAAAGAGGTCGTTTTTGGAGTGCATTCACATGTGCGACTTTCAACTATGGATTTAATAATAACTGCTTTAGATTAAGTGTAAAAAATACTTTGATCTAAACAATAAATTCATAATTTATAAAAGTGTATGTTCAATAGGTATTTTAGTGTAAATTTAAAAAATACGATCATAAGTCATGAATACTTTGCTGTAAGAGTAATTATCATTTAAGTTAAGGCAAGTGTCAAAAAATTTATTTTCATGTAATCTTAACAAATACTTTGATGTAAATTTCATGAATAGTTTCGTGTAAAAGTAAAGAATATTTTCGTGTGAGTGTAATAATTTGATTAAAAGTCATAAATATATATTATTATATGGTATAAGTGTAATAAATACTTTGATGTAATAAATAATTTGATTAGATTTAATAAATACTTTGATGTAAATTTAATAAATATTTTCGTGTTAGTAATAAATAATTTGATTAAATATCATAAAGGCTTTGGTGTAAATGTATTAAATACTTTGATGTAAATTTAATAACACTCAGTTAATATTATATGACCCTTACTACTTTTGCTTGCTGATTAGTTGTGTATCTTTAATGAAATTAATGAAGCTTAAACGTTAAGTGCTTCTACCTCTGGTGAACCCCTAACTACACAGAAGAATCCCTGAAAAAAAAAGCAAAGTATTTATTCTTAACAGTGCAGTTTGCTTAAATTATCCTTTTCTGAGCAAATCTCGTGAAAACTTGAAATGATTTATTAATGTAAGTGTCCCATTTTAAAAATGGCATATTTAAGATTCCCTTGAGAATCATCCACTGTGTGGAAGAATTTGATAAGAGAAACTGCAATTAACAACTTTGGAATCTGCAGCAGAATATTGTAAAAACATAAACGAAACTCTAAGATAACCTGACCCCTTTTTTTAGTTCAGCACATTTTAATATATTTATCTTCTTTTTGGTATCAGTAATATTTTAAACGAAATCGATGAAGTTTTCTGTTTAATGACTGATATTAAGATAAGACTGTTTTGATGATCATATGATATGATATGATACGATATGATATATGATAATCATGTGTTTATATCATATGACAAAGGCTCCTTCAGTCTTTGACAGATTATCAATACCCACGAAGGGGTGCCTGCATGTGAAATCTTTGTGGCAGGAGGTGCACAATCTCCAACCACACCTCTCCTGAGTCGACATTGTTAAATACCAGTGGCATGTTAAGTGTATGTACAGGACGACTAGAAACAAATGCTGAGATAAGCGGAGCGCACATACAGTGCCTAGAATTCCCAAATGGTCACCCATCTGGTACTAACCAGGCTCAACGCTGTTTAACTTCGGTGATCTGTTGAGAACTGGTGTGTCAACATGATTATGCCGTATATTATATATCATATGATATGACCATATTCATCATAATCACATTGTATGAATCATATTATATGATATGACCATATTCATCATAATCACATTGCATGAATCATATTATATGATATGACCATATTCATCATAATCACATTGTATGAATCCAAAGATCCTTTATTTGCATTGATTTCCACAATATTTCTAGTAAGAAACCGGGTACTTACGGAAGGGACCACATGAAGGTTGCCAACATCCTAAATGAAAGTGATTTTTTTGTGAACCGAACTGGATTTGAATATATGATCATATGACTATCATATTAGGATATGATCATCATTTATTAAAAGTATTGAATTTTTACCTATATTATAATTCTCATTTCATATGACCTAAAAATGATCCTGTAATTGGTCCAATATAAAACTTTGGTGGCTTGCAGCATCCGAAATACACCTGTACAGAAAATGGGGTTCATAGTATACTAACACAAAATAAAGGAAAAAGACATAATTTATGCATGTTTAAGGTTTCTGCTTCCTTTACCAACGCTTATACTCAGAACCATACAAAGCAACAGTAAACGTTTCAAATATCTATATCTTAAACTCATTGACATTTTTTTTTGTAATTCAGACATGCACATATCTATCTTATATCATGATTTAAGTATGACACTGACCAAAGAAGCATTAGAATTCTCAAAGCTCTATTATAGGTTAATTATCACCCCATTAGTCTCCTCCCACTCTTTGCTAAAATCTTTGAGACATTAATTAATAAAGCACTAGTTCACCACCTTGCAAAAGCAAATTTTCTCTCTGACAAACAGTATGGATTCAGGCAATGTCGTTCTACTGCAGATATGTTAACAGTCATCTCTGAATGCATTTGCCATGTACTGGATAAGGTGGGCGAAGCCAGGGCTGTAGCCCTTGATATATCCAAGGCCTTTGACAAAGTCTGGCATAAAGGGCTGCTAATGAAAATTAAATCGTACAGTATAACTGGATCTATACTTAGACAATAGAAGCATACAGGTTGCCATTGACGGACGCACATCCAAGCAGCATAACATTAATACAGGAATGCCTCAGGCATCGATCCTTGAACCATTATTATTCCTGATTTTCATAAACGACCTCCCTGATAATATTGTGTCTGAGATGAGTATATTTTCTGATGATACAATGCTTTATAATATGCATGAGGGAAGAACAGATGTAAATAAATCTAAGACAATGGCAGAATTGTTAGAAAATGACCCCCAGACTATAGTGGAATGGGGCCACAAATGGATGCTAACATTTAATGCTAGTAAAACTAAGCTGCTCTCCTTTAACAATTATAAGATACCTCTCCAACCCCCTATATCCATGACAAATAGCACCTTATTTGAGAATTCTATCTTCAAACTCCTCGGCCTAACATTTGTGAGCAATATGAACTGGAACAAATACATAGAGGACAATGCAAAGGCTGCTGAAAGAAGGTTGGTTCCCTCTATCGAGCTAGAAGACTAATCATGCCTGAGAGTATCCTGTACTAGTACAAGGCCACCATTCGCCCATGCATGGAGTATTGTTGCCACATTTGGGCTGGTGCATCTACCACTAGTCTCTCCCTTTTAGAAAATGTCCAAAAAAGAGTTGTCAATCTAATCCGTTTTACTTTATCAACTAAGCTCCAGCCCTGTCTCATCACCACAATGTTGCATCACTGTGCCTGTTTTACAAATATTTTAATGGAATGTGTTCTGATGAAATTGTTGCACTTGTACTCCCTCGACGTACATATCCCCGACAAACCTGCTTAGCAATAAGATCTCACCCTTTCACTGTTGTCCCTAAATGTAAGAAAGCTTTCTATTCTAATAGTTTCTTCCCTCGAACAGCTAGACTTTGGAATTCCCTTCCTGCTGCCTGCTTCCCTGGCTGTACTTATATGCAGAAGTTTGAATGTAACATAAACAAATATCTTGTTAATCTTTCCTAGACATGCCCCCAAATAGTAACCTCTTACGTCAAAGTGGCGATATGATTTGTAAGGAGTTAACATGATTAAAAAAATGTGAAGGTGGACTTAATCAGTCAAATAGTTGCAAACATCAGGATTCCATTTTCCCCTGTTAACAGAGTGATTGGATAATTTATAAGAGAGGGAAAATAATCAATAGTATCTTGCTTTAACAACAGTTTTCATTATTAATGATGGTACTTATGCAGAATACGGATCGTGTTGAAATAATGACGCTATTATTTAGAAACCCATTCTTAACATGGAGGAGAGTTTTTTGTTTGTTTGTTTTTTTTAACTATTTTGTAATTCCCCCTAACAATTTAATAAATAAAATATACCATAAAACTTTAATTTAACTTGATAATCATATTTAAAAAAAAAAATAGCATAGTCCGTATTCTACATAAAGGACCTTAATGATAATAAGAGTGTCTATTTTTTTAATGGAAATAACTCCAGATAAGACATGAAGTCACTTGATATAAGGAGGTAAAAAAATAACACTTCAAGGTAAACAAAAACTAGCCAATGGTAGGTGTTATACAGGTTGATTCTAATTCATAAAACAGCAATTCTTTCTTATTTGTCAGAAACATCGCTCATAGAATGTGAGGAGTAAAGAAAATTTTCATGTTTTTGTATAGAAAGTTGATTTTGAAGGAATTCATGCCACCATTGCATTCTCTGTTAGTTGAGACTTGAACTCCTTTCAAAGAAAGTAATACACTTTGGCACTTGTGCCCTCTTATCACAGAAGAACTTTTTTGGTTTCAGCTTGAAGACTGCACATCAGAAAGGGAGACAATTCAAGAATTTTCTCCTGTACAGAAAAACTCACACGCGTTCTAATAATGACTGATCAAACAATTTTAATTATTATTTATATTTTATTTGTTACAAAAATTGAAAATTTGGAAAAAGAAATCCCCATGTTAAAAAAAAGACCCTGTCTTATTAGAATTTTCTTCATTTTATTTTAATTCAATAAAGGTGTAACAAAAAAAAACTTCATAAAAAAAACAAAAGTATACGCATTCTATTACTCTGACAACTTTCAGTTATTTTGTGTAAAAAAAATTTTTTTAATTAAGTTCTTTTTTTAATTTTTTTTTTAATTAAATAAATGCTCAAATAATTAAAATTTTATTTCGAGTATTGTATTGTTGTTGGCATTTCTTCAGATTTGGAAAAGTTTAGAGTTCTCTCCCCTTCTGATATGCACTCTTCAAACTGAAATCAAAAGGTTCACCTGTGACAGTAATGCACCACTGCACCAGTGCCGACACTTTTGGCCTTGTTGACTATTATCTTATTATTGTTAGCTGTGAAAGGAGTTCTTATAATAATTAAATTCCAGTTGTTGATGATATTGTCTTCTGAATAATATTGTTGTTATTATTTTTTTTTTTTTGTATTTTTTTTTTTTAGATTAGGTCCGCCTCCACGATTTTCTTTTAAATGACGACTTTTGAAAGTTTTCTACTATGCTGAATACGGAAATCGCATTGAAATTTTGCAGAAATAAGTAGTTATCGAGATATAAAAAGTTGTATTATGCATTGTATTTTTTGGCGGCCATTGTTTTTACGCGCGTGCGCGCGACATAAACAAATCTATGCGCGTAAAAAAGATGGCCGCCAAAGAATGCAATGCATAATACAACTTTTTATATCTCGATAACTAATTATTTCTGCAAAATTTCAAGGCGATTTTCGTGTTCAGCATGGCCGAAAACCTCTAACAGTCATCATTTAAAAGAAAATTGTGGAGGTGGACCTAATCTGAAAATTTAATTTTTTTTTTTTTTAATCTTATATAACGATGTCCAACCCGTTTACAGAGCAGTATCGGGTTCTTTATTCCTTGATTTTCTCGCAAGCCATAAATGAAGAAGAAATGTAATGAGACCACCAACAATTTCCGTTATTCCAGCTGCATAGATCGAAACATCGTATGACTTTGTTATGTCACTGATTTTACCTAAAACAAAAACAGAAGAAATTATTAGTAAAAATTGTTAGGGAAAACCAACCGCCTTTAAAATCTTATTAAAATTGTGTTCCTTCCTTTGTATAAAATAATGAGGGCGTGTTAAGATACAGTCGACAGATCGATTTTGGGGTTTGTTTTACTGTACACATAGATTCGAAAAAGTTGTCAAAAAACAAATATATAACAAATAAATGTTATCAAAGACAAGGGAAGTTACTTTTCTACCTAACTGGATATGTGTTTAGTGTTTTTATTTAATGTAACATGTTTATTCAGCTCGGAAAACATAGTGTTTACCGATCTATTGGAAAATTTAAAATGGCGCCCGACTCTCTCTTTGACACGGTAAGTTTGGGGAAAGGAGTTATAAATAAAAAAAAACTAGACAAAATGCGGTTAGAAACTCGCTCAATATATGTTACCGTGACATAGGCTGACATATCTTCGGTGGGGTTTTAACAGTATTTTGGATATTTAACTAAATAGCAATAATAGAAATATACATAATAAAAATACTTATTGATGTAATAAAAGAACATTATAGTTAAGCAAAGTTTAAATCTAACTAATCAACGATAATTATCGCATAGATATCAATAGATTTGACAATTAGTTTCATATAAAATAAGCATAAATACATACATCCTGGATTTGACAGTCATCAATATTATAAGTAAATAAAAATAAATTAATTATAAATAATAAATTATTAAATATTAAATAAGATATTTTTATGTTAATTATAACAAAATGAATACAATTTATTAATACTTATTAATATTTTGTCAGATTTAACGTTGTTGACTGTACACTAAAATGGCGTAATAAAAAGAAAACACAATTGCAACTTCTCTTACGATTTTCAGATTTTGTAATCATGCCGATATTCCTTTAGTTTCTTTTAAAGTTGATGAGTTCCTTTTTTTTCTGATGAGTTAAGAGCGGAATAAATTTAAAAAAATCAACATAATAATTACATGAATGATTCTGTGCTACGAAACAGGTGCTGTCAAGAATTGAACATTTCAATATACTTAAAGAAATAAACGGTAAGATGATCAACATTTTGAAATTTGAAATATAGACTTTTGTCATTTATTTATATACTAGCCTGGGTGCCCAGCACTACCCGGGTGTTTGGAGGTGTGTGTTGAGCAAAAAAATAAAAATAAAAATAAAAATAAAGTGATGGTAGGCAGACAGGCTCGAACCCGTCCTGCAAAGAGGAAAAAATGTGAAAAAAAAACGTGATCTTTGCCGTTGCGCCCATCGCCAAACCGGAAGTGGTGAAGGTCTAAATTAAGGCTAGTCAATCGAAAAGAGGGGATGACTTTCAAGAATATCGATAGAAAAGTGGCCAATTGAGGGTGAAGGAATTAATAGTTTTAGCCAATTTTTCGGTATTTGTCGTCCGAAGGGTCGAGCTTCAAAATGATACAAATTTCGGGAAAATCCGTCGCCTCTGTTGAAAATTTCATACATACATACATACATACATACATACATACATACATTTAAACAGACAGATGAGATTTATATAATAGATGCGCTTCATAAATTAAATAATTGGGATAAACATATTTTCTTCATCTTTTGACATTGGCTTTTGTCCGGCACTAGCAGGACTACTCGGTGTTGACCGAAGCAAAAGTCTAACATATTTCTATTAAAACTAAAATATGTCAAGTGAATTTGGACATCCGACTATCAAAAGGTATTTGTTTAAATATAAACTGCGTTAGCATTACAACCCAAATATTAAGATACACATTGCAAGTGACGCAAATAATTTTGGGTTGAGATAAGTTTTACTACACTAAGAAGATAACAGTAAAATAAAACCAATCCAAAACACTATCCGTAAATAGAAAAGGAAGGATTAGCCATATTTGCGATAAAATAATTGGAACAACTGCAATATAATAACGAAATTCAAAGTTTTCGTTATTCAATTTCAAAGCTAACCCAGTGGTATCTACTTAATTATCATGTTACGGTAATGAATATATATATATATATATATATATATATATATATATATATATATATATATATATATATATATATATATATTAAAAAATTACGAAAAACGATAAGGTAGAAAAAATTATTAAAGAAAACATTTTTGACGAAAATTAACGAAAATAGAATATTTGTCTAAAAAACATTGGAAGGTTCCAAAAGGAGGCAAATAGCATGTAACTATTACCATTTTTATTTATTTATTTATTTATTTATTTTTAATAAATTGTGCATTTTGCCTTGTTTTTAATATAACTAAGTTACTTCCACTGCTATTATGTCACATATTACCAAAGAAATATGGCAACGGTTTTTACGATAAAGATCGAAAATTTGTGTTTTTTGTTGTATTTTTTTTTAAATAATTCGGTAATATTTAAATACTGCTGACATGCCAATTAACTAGACATCATTGCTTTACGTTGAAATTGATACAAACAATCAGTAGATGCCATTTTTTTAATCGATTTTTTTTTTTTTTTCGTTTTCCGAATTTCGCTCTTATAGTGTATTGGCACCAAAAAATTCATAAATATTTGCACGATAGATAATTCATATTGAAAAAAGATTATCGACCATTGTTAGCAACGTTTGATTAAAAAAGGAAGTACCAATGCACTCTAAGATGGGAAACGATGTTGCTAAACTATTCTTCCAAAATGGAATTTTTAACATTAAAACAGATTGCACATGGTTTATCCAAATTAATACCAAAAAATAGTGAACCATTAGAGAAGACAGTCATGTCTTTCCTCAGGTCTGAGATCGACGTAAAATACATTCTATATAATACAATAAAGGAACTGGCAGATTGTAGCAGCCGAAACTTGCTACAATCACAGGCAGGAGCTAACTCTCGTGGCTCGAGATTTGAAATCCATTTTCTCCCTGGCTTGTTCAATCACAAGCCAGCTTTCAATCATGTAACCGAGTACATAAAAGGTAAAATCTGGAACTCTTAACCCTCTTTTCTCCTGGCCCTACCGGGCAGCAGACTTCACCTGGGGCTTTGGCCCCAAACCGAACATAAGTACAACAAGCTAACATAGCGACCTTCTAACTTCCTATTTGTTTCCACGTGCGGTACACAAACGAGCATTCTTTATCATGCTAAAGAACTGCTCTCGTTGATACACGGACGCACACACTTACCCACTACAACACGTAAATACACTGAAGACTTTGCTCTTTCTTTCTCCTTTAACTGGCCTCCTTCATCCCAATGACTACTAGTTTTAAACACGTGTAAATGGAACTATTCTCTCCTCAACAAGCCGTCAATATATTAAATCTATCTTTATCTTTAAAAACACTTCCACCTACTAACCTGTTTCTCTCGTCTACTAACGCTACTAACGAAGATGACAAATAAAGTTGTTTATTAAATGTTAAAATGAGACTTCCTTTCGTTTTTTTCATTATTAACTAAAATGGTGACCACGTCGTGATCTTCAATGACCTTATTTGTTATTTTTATTATGCTTTAGCTTCTTAAAAACAGCAAACTTTCAGTATCGCTAACACTCCACATTGCTACAGAATTCTTTCCTTTTAAAAACTTATTTTGACCGTATACTCGTCACGAAAAAAAAAGTATGCAGTTTTCACAGAAAATCAAAAACAATCTTCAAATGTCGCTTACTCATCACTTGAGAATTCTCTAGAATACTGTTCTAACACCAGACATTCTTTTCGCCGAAAAGAAAAACAAAACATCATTGCTGAAAATTAAAATTAAAAAGCGGAAACATTTTCAAAGACACGTGTCACATAACCAAAGCTAAACACATTTTAGCGAAAACACATTTCATTAGAAATACTTCCCACATTTTCACGGAAAAGGAGAAAAACGTTTCAACCGGATACATTTCCTTGAAACGAATAAAACAAAGAAGAAACATCTTTTCTTCCACAACGACTCCATACAAAAAAAGGGGTTGAACACTTTCTTCGTGTACGAAAACACTTTTAACACTGGACTTGTATTTATTTTCATGCTACCTTATTCTATTACCAACTCCCTGCCATTTACGCACACCGTGGATATTATAACAACAGCAACAACAACAACAAAAGCATGGGTCAACTCGACTCCATTTACACACGTGATGCAAATGTTCACCGCTACAAGAAATATTCCCCTCTCAAAATCATCTTACAAAAATATTCTTTTCACAGAAAAGCAACATTTTTTTTCAACAGAAAAAACAAATAACTGTTTACTGAACAGTCGAGTCCAACAAAAACGCGTTACTGGCGACTAGCCATTCAAAACACTCTTCACAGAAGAACACACTCGAAACATTTATTATTCACAACCTCCACCGAAGTAAACTCGCCAGCAAATCAATTCGTCACCGACGTTTAGCAACGAGCAACTTAACGACTTCAAATTCCACTGGAATCATTCGAATTTAAAGAAATTTTTTTTATAATTCTACGAAACAAATTTGAACACCGTTACCAGCATCAAGCCTCGTGTTGGCACAAAAAATGGATTTTACAAGCAGCTGTCAAGGACAGACATATTACAAAATTTTCACTACTTCAAATTTTCTAAATTATAACTGAAACTCTTAATCCACTTTCATCCTGGCTCTGCTGGGCAGCAAATTTCGCCTGCGGCTTTGGTCCGACGCCGAACATAAGTACAACAAGCTAACATAGCGACCTTCTAACTCCCATTTGATTCCACGTGCGATACCCAAACGAACATTCTTTATCATACTAAAGAACTGCTCTTGTTGATACACCGATGCACACACTCACCCACTGCAACACTTAAATACACTGAAGACCTTTCTTTCTCCTTTAACCAGCTTCCTTAATCTCGACGATTACTAGCTATAAACACGTGTAAATAGAACTGTACTCAACAAGCCGGCAATATATTAAATCTATCTTTACACAAGAACACTTACACCTACTAAACCGTTTCTCTCTTGTACACGCTACTAACGAGGATAACAAATAAAGTTGTTTATTAAATGTTAAAATGAGACTTCTTTTCATTGTCTTAAAGTTTGATAAGTTCATAAATAAACAAAAATAAGTAGTTAAAGAATCAGAAAAATAAAGCGAACGGTATATATTTCAGCATGCAATGGCATATTGATGTATGGAGAACAGATGGTTGTACCCACAGTGCTAAAAAATATAAAGAGATTTTAACACCGGACATCTGTCGAATTGAGGCACTTATGCTGAGTTTTGTGTACTGACCAGAGATGGATAAGGATATTAAAAATATGGTGAAAATGTGCACAAGCTGCATGCCTCTATCAAAAGCACCACCAAAATCATTCAAATCTTGGCCTAAGACAGACAAACCATGGTCTCATTGACTACGCTGGGCCAATAAAAGGAACATAATTTTTTGTCTTGGTAGACACTTTTATGAAATGGCCAGAAGTTGTCAAATGCAACAACCCGACAAGTAAAAACAAAACAAACACTTTTACTGGAACTGTTCGCAAAGTCCAGCATACCAGAAACTATTGTCTCTAACAATGAAAAGCAATTTGCATCAAAAGAATTCGAAAATCTTTCCAAAAATACTTTCAATAAATCACTTAAAACCTGCACTTTATCGGCCAAAATTAAACGGCCTGGTTGAGAGGTTTTATGACGTATTCGAAAGAGTGACCTAAAAGGCAAATGGTGTCGAAGAAAAAAATGAAGAACTATTGTGTCTCCGATCAACTCCGATAGATCATGTTATCCCATCCCCAGGAGAATTACTTTTTAATCGTAAACTAGTCAGTAATCTCCCAACAAAATATGGGAACCAAAATGTCTATAAGGAGGAAATCCTCAAAAGAGACAACATGACAAGCATGCTAAGGACCTCCCTAATCTTAGCGCAGGACAGTGAGTGCAGATATAAGACCAAGACACGAGTAGATGAACTCCAGCTGGCATCATATAAGCCTGCGCTGAACCGCATTCCTACATTGTCGAGGATCCATCAGGACAGATTCTTTGCAGAAACTGCAGACATCTCAAAAAAATTGCTCACACAATCATTTATACATATATACATAATACATTCTCGCATCATACTCAGTTTATATCACCCAATATTTCAGACAGACATCCTGCAGAAACTCCTAATATGCATACAAGCATCTGCACCCCATCTGCAGAAACACAGTTCAGTACTAATAAACCATCTGAAACAATCACAAATCGGGTCGTGTTGTAAAACCCCCAAAAGATACGATCTGTAGAAAACTCTTCCAGCAAACCCTGCTTGATCAAATATTTCCTTTATAGAAGAGGGATGTCAAGATATGGATTATCTCATCTTGTTTTGTTTTTTAACTGTACGAGTTACGTCCCTTGGAATATAATAAAAATGGCTTCTTACACCCTAAAGACATCTCGTCGTTATCTCTCCTTTATGTTTACTTATTCGTCCTAACAAATACAACGGAATAATACAACACTAATATAAAGAATAGACAAGCAAACGAAAGCCTTCCCAGACGGCAACTATAGAAATAAATCCCAAAAGGGAAAACTGGGATGCCCAACAGACATAAAAACTTTGAGGGGGGGTGACATGTTTCGTACCATATAACTTCCGGTCATTCAGAGATATAAAGAAGATGAATAGAGCACACAAGACAATGCATATTCCATTAACATAGACTTGTATTAACAACTACTATTTGTATATTCGTCTTGCTCTTGTTCCACTATTTAATAAAGTAGTTATCTACATTTTCTCTGTCTTATCATTCGTTTTTTGTGTGATATAACAGAGTATCATTAGTTTCTGTTAAGTATATATTTTGCATAATAGGGAATGTCGATTTTCAACGTTTTGTTGAAGATGAAATATTTACGCGCAGAGAAACTTGACTTTGATTTTATTTATTTATTTATTTATTTATTTATTTATTTTTTGTCTTGATGTTTCAGTCTTTGTATTTATTAAGTGGCTTGCGGATTAGAACACGCATTTTTAAAATATATTATGTTTAGTAATTGTTAATTTCCTACAATTTTCACCATAAGACCTGCTGCCACTACTACTGAAACTGTAACCAAGATCATCTCACACTCTAATTGATAACCAATATCTTTTCTCAAACCGTACATACAATGATCCCATGTTGAATGCAAAAAAAAAAAAAAATTACAAAAAAAAAAAAAAAAGAACAAAAAATAATTTTTTCTCAGCTGAAATTTCCATTCAAAAAATCAATTTCCGAAAACACGTGTCAAAAATTAGTCTAAATGGCACCGAAGCAGATTCGCATATGCAGGTTTGGGATCGAAAACTATAATAGTCAATGAAGTAGGGGAAACATCCATTTTACTCTATCTATGTCACAGTTCACATTAGCAAAAGTTTCGGATTATTCTAAAGTAATATCTTATTTTTGCAGATTAAAAGAATTTTTTTAATTAGTGTGGTTAAAAATAATTAGATTTAAACTGATCGAAATGTTAAAATGCTTTGTGAAAATTGATTCATTTTTAGTAAATGTGACTCATAATCAAATATTCACCAGAGGAATATCATTAAGAGTATCAGTCAATGTTCAATTTATACGTTTTAGAAATGATTTACAATTCTTGTTGATAACGTACGCGATGTAGATAAAAAATAGTGTGTTCAGTCATTAAATCTGGTACAGACATTATCGGAATATCATTGAATGTTAAATTCCACTTAAATTCTAATGATACCCCGGCGACGAATGTTAGCTGACAGATTATCTATTCCAGAAGAGTAGAACTGCAGTACTATCCACACACACCCCTCTCTCTCTCTCTCTCTCTCTCTCTCTCTCTCTCTCTCTCTCTCTCTCTCTCTCTCCTTCTCTACCCCTTCTTTTCCATCCTCTCCTCTATCTCTCTCAGTGGCAGGCAGAGATCTGGTGATGTCCTAATGATTCCAGCGGTCAATTCTATGGTTGCATTCCTCATTCAAGTTTGTACTGAGAAATATTATGAAAAAAGGAGATTGTCTGGATATAATTAGATAACCCCCCCCTCCAATTTGAATGCACCGGGCCACCATCCTGTCCTATACTTTCTACACACCACTGTTCTCTCTCTCTCTCTCTCTTTCTCTCTCTCCCTTTCTCTTTCTCCCCCCCCCTCTCTCTCTCTCTCTCTCTCTCTCTCTCTCTCTCTCTCTCTCTCTCTCTCTCTCAGATGTACACCTATACACTCTTGTTGATCTGATAGGATTTAAACTAATTCAACAATCAATCACAACACTAGTTTGTTTTGAATAAGTTTCATATCAAACTAATAATATCTTCCTTACCAGTCTTACCTGCCAGAGTTGTTGCTATTAAAGTTCCCAATCCAAAACAGGTGAATATTAATCCAAAGGCAACCGAATAGGAGTCTAAACCAACTGCTATCAGAACAATTGCGGGGCGGATGGTGCTCATTATTCCATGGGTAAAACCGGACATTAGTATGACGACACTAACTTGAACGAAGGTGACACATTGTGGGATCAAGCTGATGCATAAACCTCCTAAAACCATCATGATATAAAAGGATGGATAAAAATAGTTCGTTAGATCGTAAATACTGTTCAAAACCCCGAAGATGAATCGGCTAGTAATACCGAAGGCACTGTGGATAGTCAAAATGGTGACGCTTTGCCACATCGAGTTTCCTCTTTTTTTCCAGAAATCGACTACAATAGTGGTCACAACTGTCAAGGAACTGGACGCTAGACTAGATGCCAAAAGAGCTGTCAAAAAGATCTTGTTACGAAGTATGGTCATGTCAAAGAACTTTTGCTTCTTTTGTTTCTCTGTCGTCGGTCTTTCTAAGTGGAAAGAGAGAAATCCTGCAAAGCACATGTTGAGTGCTAGTCCGCTAAGAACAATCAGCATCCCTCGCCATGAGTAAATGTCCTCGAGCACTTTCATGATCTGGGGCATAATGAATGTGCCGGCTGGAGATGAAGCTGTGAGATACATTAGCATTGTGCTTTTGTTCTTGTGGAAGATCTTACTCACAGACACCGATGTTGCTACGTTCATTATAGAAGAACCAGAACCTTGTAATGAAAAGACAAAGAAAAAAGAGAAAAAAAAAATTATAAAATATTTAAGATCTATTAAGTTGGTGCAAAAATAATGTCGTTTTTGACGTTCAAAAATATATATCATAAACGGCATTATTTTTGCACCAACCTAATAAGATATACATTAAAATATTAATTCAAATATTTCGGTGATATACATCCTTTTCAATGAAAATCTTTTTTTGAAAAGCATCCCATTATTAGACCTACAGACTAACACTCGTTCGCAGAATTACACTATGCGGACCAGAAAAGAAGAAAAAAATCAGACTTTCATTGATAAGGATGTACATCATCGAAATATCTCAATATATCTAAGATTTATATTTTGACAAAATCTTGTATTCCAAAAACAGAAGCATTTTTAAACACCTGCCCCCCCCCCACGGTGCTTGTGCAGTATAGTGGAATTTCGAACAAATGTATTTCAGGTAAAAAAAAAAAACTATTACGTACTTACGTGTCATGTCGAAATTAGTATAGATTCCAAAAATTATGAAAAATGATCCAGTAGAAAAATAATTACAAGTAAAAATAGAATTTATCGAATTAACGAGTTTTATCATATTTTTTAATGCGGAAAAGTTGTGTATCATAAATTGACTTATCTCCCTTGCTTTTCTTAAAATTTACCATTGGAAAAATAGAAAATGTCGGACGGCAAGTGTTTAAGATTTTTTTTTAAATAAATCCAGCATATCTACAGGATCATTTTCGCAATTTTTGGAATTTACCGTTGTTGATATTGAGGTTTATTTTTGTGTCAAGTCTTCTATTAGTCATCGCTTTCACAGGAAGACATTTAAATATGAGAAAACTGATTGGGATGAGCTTTGCAATTTCCTATGTGACGTTCCATGGAGTTCTATCTTTGATACCTTTATTCCTTATAGTAAGTTTCAAACTAAACCTCATTCTCCTGTCTGATTTTCATCTCTTTGCGTTTTCGTACATTGTCAATCATAATCATTAGATCAATATCATCGGAATGGTTCTGGAGCTTTCAGACAATCCTATAGAAGAGCTAACAATCTCTGAAACTAAGTCTAGCTATTCTCAAACGATTTGTGACTCTATATGATCTCAAAAACTTTAGGGTTATGGCAAGGTTCTTGACATTATTAGGTCTTTTTTTCTGATTGAAGTTTGCAAATAACTCTGGATAGTGTCTCATTCTCTTTTTTTATAAATGCTGGTGTTCCTCAAGGTTCTATTCTAGGTCCAACATCGTTTCTTTTCTATATCATTGATCTTCCTGAAAATATTATTCAGAAGATCAACATCTATGCTGATGATATCACTATTCATTGTTGCTTATCGCCTATTTCCTTAGGATCAGTTGAAATATGCAGCTGATCTAGAAGTTGGGTTCGGTTGTGGATTGGGGCACGAAATGTTAAGACGCAGCTTGTGTCTTTTAATCATAGGCATGCCCATTTTCTTCCTGAGATTCTCATGAATGGCTCTTCTCTTGAGAATGCGAATCTGAAACTTCTTGAACTTGTAATGTGGTATAGTCGGTTCTGTCTATAACAATCTCTGTTTATCTCTGTCACGTATATATCATCATGTTTGTTGCACTTCTACAAAAATATGTGCTGGTAATAAATATATACACTACTTGTTTCAGCCGTTTTAACAATCAAACAGGGAGACGGTTTTATAAGCTAAATGAGCAAAAAAAAAAAGGCAATTAATTGAAGTAAAATATTTGTTCAGACTTCGGCTTTCCCATGACAAACTTCAATTGTAAGTTCCAATTTTAGTTCTCTCTATCAACTGTCAAAAAACGACAAAAAAAACAAAAAAAAACAATCTCGTGCTTCCAACTCGTCCTTTTCATAGCAGTTTCTGTCCTCCTATGCAAATTAATGCCATATGTTTATTACTGAGCTATTTACAGGTGAAGATCTTTTCATTTTCTTCCCTTCCATCATTCCGACAGGAAAGAGAGAAGCGCATCCGTTTGTGTAAGTCGCTTTCTTTGTTACATTCAACATGTAATCAATTTCCCTTATGCTGTTGTTCAATTCCACTACACTCTCCCGTTATGTGATGATCACATAGATAACAACTCGGAGGTTGTCTTTTTTTTTTGTCTAGTGCTCCTTTGAAGTAAAGGCACTATCCTCTTCAGATAACTCGTCTGGAGAAATATTACTTGGCATGGATGCGTTGTCTTCTTCAGAGGCATCACCGTGTGTCTCATTGACTGCTGTTTGGCTTGCCTGGAGGAGTTTCGTCTATGCCCTTCAGTTGTAGCATTAAATCAGGTTACCTGGGGCAGTCAATAGTGACACATCGTCCTTAGGAGTAACATTGTACCAATAGACTGCTTCTGCTATAGAACAATTTTTCCTTTGCTGCAATTCACTTCACACTCTGATGACACCGCTCCATAATGCCATTGCCGGAGGGGATGTATGCACAACAAAAGTGAACTCAGACTCCCCATTCACTCAGAAAGTTCTCAAAGACCTTGCTATGGAACTCTGTATGATTGTTGATGAGCATTTCTGCCAGTGCTCCACACTTGTAAAACAAGATTTCTAAGTGGCTAATGATGCTTGCTGCATCTTGTCATCTCAAATGATGCCAGATTGCGAACTGCGTGGGCATGTGGTAGCTAGTGTTTGCCTTGATAGTGGGTTATATCAATTCCCACCCGAAACTAAGTGCTACTAACGTTCAAGTTCCCTTTCAGCCAACGTGTGAGTGGTGGGTCAATCGACTAGCACTTTTTGCAATTTCTTACCACAACCTTAATCAATGTGTTAGGAATCGTGGGTTCCACTTATTTAACAAAGTATAATTTCACCTTACGCCTGGGTAGCCACTTTGGTGATGGACAGACTTCATCCAGTCATGGTCGTACTTATTTAGCAACACTGCTCCCACACAGTACAGAGGTTCAACTGCTTTTGGCTGAAGAAGCAAAGGTTGACGTTCAGAAAAATCATTATTTTTATGGAGGATAATGCTCCTTCGCATGCAGCAAGCAAAAGCAAATAGTATTTGCAACATCTCGGGTTCTCTGGGCTACGGAAGATAGAGTGGCCTGCAAATTCACCAGATTTGAATCCAATTGAGAATCTTTGGAATATCATAAAGCGACACCTCTATGCAAGTGGACGCCAATTTAAGAGCAAAGATGAGTTGTGGGATACTCTCCAAGAGGTATCATGAGGAATAACTGTTGACGAAATCACAAATTTGACTAATTGTGTGGGCCAATGTCTTAAAGTCATTCATAAAAAAAGGATCGCATATCCCCTACTAATTATGTCAACGTAGAAATTGCTATGTAGTTATTGTGTTTTAAGCATTTTTCATAGTTCATTTAATGTTTGAAAATTATTTCAATAAACAAGTTATGGGTATATTTTTTTCTCAACCTCGTTAATAACTTGACACACTGAAATCAACAGATATTCCTGTCTTCTGCCATAGTTTCGCTAATACTGCTTTAAATATTTTTATTTTCTGACTGGAGTAGCTGAATAGTATTATAAGCATTTTTTCAAAATTTCATTGATTTTTGTTCACTCGTTCCTTAAATATTTTTAAAAATGTAAACTCATTAATAATTTGATATGTAAATTGAAGTGTAAATTGAAGAAAAGGAAATTGTTTTAAAAAAGAGTAAACAGAAATGATTCTTACCAAAGAGGAATCCGAGTACAATGAGAAGGTACCAAATATTTGTAACAAATGCACTCAAAAAAAGTCCCACCGAACAGAAAAGGCTGCTAAGAATCACAGACCACCGGACACCAATACGATCAACCAACATCCCAGAAAAGACACCTTCAAATGAAATTTGTTAAATTCCAAAAATAGTAAAATAAAAGAACAAAAACTATTAATGAAATGTCACTCAGAAGTGCACATACCTCCACTGCAACAAAAACAAAAAAAAACTAAATAAAATGGTTCAAAGATAAAATAAGTGAGCCATGCCTGGTTCTAAAAATTATTTATTTTGATTTGATTCATTTTGATTTGATTCATTTTGAGCTTGATAGAAAAAGGCATACTTTGTCTGTTCCGTTTGGGAATTTTTTTTAGATGAGGATTGATAATTTGGATTATTTGGATTGTTCAGACTACTGTTCTTATCGTGGATGTTGTTCTCTCAACGTTTCGGCTAATGAAAGCCCCTGACTTTCTTCGGGTGTGTCTTGTTCAACTCAGAATCTTTATGATAAACTTAGGAATTTGTACGTAATGTCGAACAGAACTGTTTATTCAATGACCCGTGGCACAACTGATATAAGTGCTAAGTAATAATTAGTTCTAATTAAGAGTTTTCTGGGGGTTGTAGGTTCAATCCTCACTACAGTCGATACTAAGAATACAATTACAAATTACTTAAGTTTTCTATGTGGTCATGACTGACTATGTAAAAATCTAACCTTAGTGGATAGACAAAGGGTTTTATTAGAAATCCCATTTCCACATTTGACAAGACACATATGAGGAAAGTTGGGTGTTACATTGACTGAAACGTTGTGAGAATAACATCCAAGATGAGAAAAGTAATCGAAATAATACAAATTGTCCAAAATTTTGCAACAAAAATATTCAAATGGCATTCAGAAGAGTGCATAACTCCACTGCAACAAAAAACAAAAACATAAATAAATAAAACAAAAGACAATATAATTAAACTGCGTCTGGTTCTGCAAATGATTTGCTTTTCTAAACTCAATATAAGGAGGCACATTTTGCTTATTCAGTCAGTTCAGTAATTACTACGTTGCTCAATTCTAGTCAGTTTTCATTGTAAAAGAATTTAGAAACTCCTGCATACTGCAACACATGAGGCAATCAAAGTTATCGATTGCATTTGATCTGAAGCCAGATCCGCATAGTCCCGCTTATTCCCAAATCTCACGTGATTGTTTGCTTGATTGTTGAAGTATTTGGTTAGCAATTCTCTCTGGAGTTAATCTTAGAGCATGTTCAAGCTAGTCTAGACGTCGTATGCAGATTATTGACGATACCAGCTGTTGGTTAGTGCAGTCTCTGACTTGATTGGTAGCTTAATTGCTCCATTTGTTTCTTAAAAAATTTCCTAGGCACTTTCCTCTCTTGGCTGGTTTTGAAATGCTTTCACTTCTATATAGTTGTTGTTATAAAATATTTATTCAGATCTAAGGGTTGATTTTTTGTTTTCGCAAACTTTGCAAAACTGATTAAATGTTGCCAAGTATTTTTCCTACCCTGTACTACAACTCATGGTCAAAAAGGTGCATAATATTTTCATTTGCTGATGCATGTATAAAGCATTGTACACCCGTCGGGAGCTCAGGTTGTGGATAGTCTGCTGGCAAAAACCATTCGGGCGTACTAATTTATGAAAAGGTTTATTAAAAAGCTTGAACAAATCAGCAGGTTCGGTTTACTTGCATGAAGAGAAAAAGAAAGAGAGAAAGAAATGGATAGCTTGTCTCGCTACACTGTGCTCAACCATCTCCCCTCCATCGACAGTAGGGATGACACTCTGGACACGTCTTCTCTATTTGAAGTTCCTCTTGAAATGAACAATAAAATCTCCGTCTGGAAATTGCATGGTTTTATTGACGTTCGTTCTGAGGTCACCTTTGGCTCTTAAAGTGTCACTTAAGTTTCTCACTCAAGCACGTTATGTAACACAATAACTGCCCCCTCTCTCTCTCTCTCTCTCTCTCTCTCTCTCTCTCTCTCTCTCTCTCTCTCTCTCTCTCTTTATTTGTTCATAGAAGCCCATTTATTTGTTTATCGTCTGCCAAAGATTAAGATCGATCTCTGGCTTTCTGTGGGCCCCATTCAGCCTTATTTACCACATACACGTTTTAAACATTCTAACATTCTGCCATTACTAATCAACAGAGTATAACCACTGTTGACCCAAAGAAGAGTATCAGGCATGTGTACACAGTGTGATGATTTATGGAAGCGAAACCAGGCTAGTTAGGGTTGAGGACATGCGTTGTGTGGAGAAAAATCATATGAGAGAGATACAATAGATGTGTAATGTGAGTCTTAAAGACAAGCTTAGATCTGATGGCCTCAGGTGAATATTAGATCTGGGCATTATATATAGAAGCAGGAGACTTTGATGGCATGGCAACGTTGAAAGAATGGGTGATAGTTCTTGGGTCAACAGATGTGGAATAGTTGAGTTAGCAGGTTCAGTTCATAAAAGAAGTCCAAGTAAAACATGAGAGGAAATGATACGGTGGTGGACTTGAGAGACAGAAGAATAATCTGAACAGAGATGGGTTAGTCTGGAAGTCACTTTTGACAAACGGTAACATGTAATACGAACATTAAACCAATGATGATGATGATGAGCAGGAGGAGGAGGAGGGGAGGAAGGGGGGAGGATGAAAAATAATAATAAGAAGACAATGAATGAATAATTTGGCTAAGTTATTACCATTAACTAATATTTTTCATGCTTACCTCCAATTCCAAAGATTCCAACACACACTGAGATAATTAAGGCGGTGACCGTATTGGATGCCTCGAATTCTTCCCGGAAGGAGACATAAAGGACACCAAGTGAAAAGCAAGTCCCCATTACGAAAAGCCCGTTAAAACAAAGAGCAAAAAGGGTGCAATACTGTAAGAAAACGTGTCGATTGGAGCAGACTCTCTTCTTGTCATCTGCTATCTCTGATGAACTATAAATAGAAATAATAAAATTAATTTTTAAAATAGAAAATTGATAAATATTACGATGTATTAACTTGTATTCATTTTTTTCTTCTTCATTACTTTCATTCAAGTTTAGTCATGAAAACACTATTTCTAAACTTAAGTATATGCGGGGCAGTGGGGGAAATGTGGCTTATTACTTTTAACATCTCTAAAACTAAGCTTCTGTAGAGGTGGAAGTTTAAACTTTGAAAAATAAAATAAGTGTTTAAAATCGTCTGTGCGCATATGGAGCAGCGCAAACTTCCGGTTGTATTAATAAATGCAGATGTATATTTTTGAGCTAATCAGAATCATCTGTGATAAATTATCAAGCTATTATTTGTGATCAACTTGATCTTCAGTTGAGTAGGGAAAATCACGTTCAAGGCTATTATACTCTGTGAATATTTCATAGTAATTAATTCTCGATTATACCTGCCTCGCGAGTTCAACTAATTGTATACTTTCTTCTATTGTCTTCCTTATATTTGAGTTCCTTTCTATAGAGTTCACATATCCTTGAACATTTTAACGTGGGTGTGTGCATCCGTAGCGGCGCTACTTAAAACTCATCTTGCTGTCTATTGTATTCACTAAAGTTCTTATTGGCTTTCATATGCTCTCGGAAACTCCTTTGTTTTGCAAAGATATCTATCCTCAGAACAAGTATTCTTTTGTAAGCCACCTGTTTCGATACCCATAAAATATCCCTGTGTATTTAATGCATATTCTTCCATATATCTGTTCTCCAAACTTCTTCCCTTTCACCACCAAAGCTCAGATCTGGTTTGCCCCAATCAAAATGAATTGCTCTCTCCTTGAGGAAGCCTCCTAACTTTCACCCCAGATTTCAAGCAGAAGACGTATATCCAATCTGTTGCTAAGGCTACTGTTGCTAAGGCTGCTATTGCAAAGGCTGCTGGATAAAATGGTTGGATCATTCTAGTGCTCTAGAAAGTACCTGACTCCAGATTTAATCCTTTGCCAATAAAAGCTTCAGGTACATCAAAGAAATGGAATATCACTGCCACATCTATGGAGCTGCTGTACAAAGCACTTTTTCTTGCCTCGACACACTCCAAAGTTGACTTCAAAATCTAGTGAGGTGGATGATCTCTTTTCTCTCCTAAAACACTTTCTCACAGAAGAGATGCTGCTAGTCTCTTTCTGCTTTATTGTTATTTGTATAGAAGGTGTTTGACCGAGCTTAAGTCTTTCATTCCTCTTTGTAAGACATTCTCGTAACTACCAAAATGGAAAAAAGACTTTCCTTTCTCTCTCTATTTGCCAAACATCAAACGGAATTTTCATGGATGGAGCTTCTTTGGAAGGGATTTCCACTTGTGGATCATATTGCAGCAAAACTGCTTCCCTGCTGATTACAACTTGCTTGTCTTCAAATCCAATGTAAACAAATTTTTGTGATAAACCTCCACATAAGTAATCAAATGCAGTTCATACCATTGATCAATTTAAGTACTCCCATAGTGTTTCTCATCTTTCGGTTGGAAATCATTTCAGTCTCATTAATCCTTATCCTTGATTGGCTCGTGGCCTTGATAAGTAGTAACGACAATAGTAAAAAAAAATACGACTGACAGTCTAATACATCTAAGAAATGAAAATTCTAAAGTTACTTATTGACTTTTTAGCCTGTTAAAAACAGACAAAAATTATAGCCTCTTCACTAAGACTAAGTGCTCTATGCCAAGTTGATGGTTGAATGTTAATCAATTTGTGCTCATTTTTGCATTAAATACTAATCCCTATCAATTCCTATTTATTCCTAACTCTAAATCGAGCAGATACCATAATACTTAGTTCGCTCCACCTTATCATAACAAAGGGCGATACAGAATTTCGGTCAGATCAGCTCAATAGTTTCTAGAAAACGTGGAATGGACAGACAAAGAGAAATATAATATAGATTGATCTACGACAAAATTAAAATTCAATTCTATTATTAAACAAAAAATTAAAAAAATAAAACAAATGGAAATAATGAATTACCTTTTTAGTTGTGAATCATTTTCATCCTCGGAAGTCTCTAAATTTATAGGAGCTGGATATATTAAGCTGTTTGCAGAAACCCGTCTGATGATTTCAATGAAAGAATTGGTTTTTCCTCTTTGCTCTGTTTCTAACTCTCTTTTGGCAGACTTTGGAGTGTCGGGAAGATGATCATCAGATTGAAGCGTTGCACCACTCAAAGTTACTGGTTCTTTTTCAGCAGACTTTGGAATATCGGCTTGAATTGTCAGACCATTCAACTCTTTTTTATTAGTCCCTAGATGATTTTTAGATTGACTTAAACCATTCGATGTTGTTAAGTCTTTTTTGATAGTCATTGGAGTATTGAGAAGATGATTATCGTGTTGTATTGTTAGGATATTCAATGTTGCTAACTCTGTTTTGGTGTTCTTTAGGGGTTCGGGCTGATGATTATCAGGTTGCATTGTCAATATCGTTTCTTGATTACTTAAACTCATTTTGAAGAAACAATGTTATTCATTCAAATCTTCTCTTTTTTTTATTGTTTTAAAAATAACAAAAAGCGCAGAAGAAATAATACATGCTAAACATTTTCTGATAACATAAAAGAAACTGCAAGAAAGCAATTTTACACCTTTTCTTCCTTTTGGTAACTTTTGCTGGAAGCCATGAAAGAAATATGTATATCCATCAAATGCTCTCGTTGGAATTAGTTAGATATATTTTCAATTTGGAATTATCATCTGGATATTAATGTAGTTCCGTTTTTACAAGAGTAAAAAAAAAAAAATGCCAATCAACTTTTTTTTTTTTTTAAATCTATTGTTTACTTTGTTTTAAAACTATAGAGATGAATACTAACATTATTTGGTGAAGGGAAGAGGTGTTATCATCGTCATATTATCGTTTATATAAAGTTATACATGAGAATTTGAAGGCTGACCAACCAAAAGTTAGAAATATTTAAAACTAAAGATTATACAAATTTCAGACTGATAAAATATTAGCCTCACCCCCTAAATTAATGAAATTTTATTCAAATACATGTCTGATATTCTTAGGTTTCTTTCTATTTCGACCTTGTCATGACGTTTGTGACTTAAAATGCAGGTCAATTAGAATTTAACAGCTGATTGTTTTTTTCTGATTTGTTTTTCGCTTACATAATGAGAAAGTACATATTAAAAATTCATATTTCTCCATAGTGAAATGAATTAAAGAAGGAGAATTCATTACTATAAGAAGGTAAATCACTCGTATTCCATCTTTGAAATCAGTAATCATATAGAAAAGTGTTCACAGGAAAAGATATTAGAATTGATGAATTAAAAAAAACAAAACTTTTTGGTTATCAAAACTCTATATCTGTGCCTAAATCTAAATGCAGATTCCATGAATGAAGCTTCTTTTCTTAAAACTGCCCACCTGCGGAACATTGTTCCATTGGCCTGCTTCCCGGCTGATTATGGTAGCCTTCAAGTCCAATGTAAACAAGTTCTTGTTGAGCTGGCCCCTTAAATAATCCAAATTCTGACCAATCTATACCATTAACGATTAGAACACTACCACCTTACATTCATAAACCTTTATCCTTTAGTGACTATCGGGCCTTGATAAGTGGGGACTCCCTTGTAAAAACACACACACACACACACACACACATACACACAAGCAAATAATTGGTCTAAATCGCACACAAAACAAGTTTCTGCATGTAGCTATTACTTAAAAAAGCTATAATGGCCAAAGAAATAAGGGAAATCTTACTTTACTTTACATATAAGGTGAAATAAAAATACATATCTTTATTGCACATCTGTATTATCTCTTTTTTGTTATAGTCACGTTCATCACATCTTTTCTTACTTTTTCTTGCTAACTTGAATCGTGGTATATTGCCCAACAGGTCATTGCCTATCACTATCACACCACATCTCCTTCACTATCATGCATAAATAATAAGATATGGATGATAAAATAATGATATTGCTTTGGATAACAATATATTATAACCTCAAAAACGTGTGAACTTCAATAAAATCAGAATCAAATTTCCTTTTTAATAACCTGAATCAAAAATATTATGAAAAATGAACATAGTGAGGTGCTAATCTATCTCTGCACAGGTATTTATTTATCCCTCTTTCTCCCAAGTCCATTCTTATCACTTCTTATTTTCATTGTATACCACTCACCAAACTGAATACTGTATTATTACACACACCTGCTCTATCAAGCACTTTTAAATTCACCGTACTTGCTTAATAAACTTAATACAAACTTGCTGGTTACAGAATAATTGGCAATGTATTCTCAACCATCAAATTCTTTTCCTTCTATTAGGTTAATAAAAGTAGGGTTTTTTTGTTTTTTTTTACATAGGCGTCACCACTTATCAAGGCCGATAGGCCACTCAAGGATAAGGGTTAAAGATTGTACAGTAGTCGAAAGGACAATATAGTAATCGATAGTAATGGAAGTTCAGTAAATTTGTTAACTTATCAGAAACTTGTTCACGTTGGACTTGAAGACAACTATATTATAGACAGCTGGAAAGCAGGAAAACGGAAGACAATTCCACAGGCGTGCAGTTCTAAGAAAGAAGCTTTGATCATGGAATCTATGTTTAGGTTTAGGCACAGATAAAGAGTGGGGAAAATTATTGATAATGTTTTCAGTTAGTCGAGTGTTTCTTGTGAAAGTTTGGCGAGGGGGGACCATAGATTGAAGCTCAGTCGAGCACTTTCCATGAAAATAACGATAAAGCAGAGACAAACTCGCAGCATCTCTTCTGTGAGATAGAGGTTGCAGCGAAGAGAAAAGGACATCTCCCACCAGGCCACAAAGTCTATTTTGAACCCTATCAAGGCAGGACAAGTCTTTTCTGGCAGCTCCTGCCCATATGTGGCAACAGTATTCCACCCTTGGACGTATCTGGCTCTTATATAGATAGAGAATTGCATCAGCAGTGAGATATCTACTGGATCGATAGAAGGATCTGACCATTTTTCCAGCGGCCTTGGCAACAGATTTGATGTACATATTCCATTTAAGATCAGGAGTAAAGGTCAAGCCCAGAAGCCTGTCAAAACTTGAGGCCTCCCCAAGACGAGAGCCATTCATTTTAATTGATGCCAGATGGGGATCAGAACGTTGATGATGTAAAGAGAGAAGCTTGGTTTTAGATGCATTAAAAGTAACCAGCCACTCCTTTCCCCATTGTACAACGTGATCAAGATCAGAGGAGAGAGAATCGGAGAGAACTTGGTTGTTTACTGTCTTAGATGTGCTACCATAGATGGTAGTGTCGTCAGCAAAAATGTCTACGAATGATGTAAGGATGTGATTTGGAAGATCATTAATGTAGATCAGGAAAAGAGTTGGGCCCAGGTTGCTGATGGACAGAAGTCTGAAACACTTACAGTTCTAGGAGTTCATTATTACATCTCTGGATAAAAAATTTGAGTTTTTCAAACAATGAACTCCCGGAATATCTGATGAACATTTGAACTGGTGTGACTGCCACCAGTCTCTCACTCCTAGACAAGGTTCACAAAAGAGTCGTCAATCGAATAGGTCACGCACTGTCAACCAAACTCCAACCTCTGTCCCACCAACGAAATGATGCATCCATATGCCTATTGAATGGAACGTGCTCTGAATCCCCTCTACATAAATACTTCTGACTAACTCGACAAGTAGCAAAATCCCACCCCTACACTGTAGAGATCCCTAGTATTTTACTCAAATAGTTTCTTCCCTCGAACTGCTAGACTTTGGAATTTCCTCCTGAGTCCCTGCTTCCATAAATGCAAAAGTTCAAGTGTAATGTGAACAGACACCTTGCTGCTTTACTCCCTATATAGTATTCCTGCAAATTTTGTCCAAAATAGTAGTTCATTACATCCAAGCGGCACTGTGCCTTGTTTGGGGTTAAAAAGCAATAAGAATAAATAACTAAACACTGAATTTTAAATGTCCTGCACATTTACAAGTTGTCATATTAACAAGTGGAAATTTACATATTGTGAAAATTGAAAATAAGCAAGAAACAAAATCATTATGCCACAAAATAATTTACATTTTTTTTTTTTACTAATGAGTTACCACTTTTTAAGGCTAGAAGCTACTTGAGGATAAGGATTAATGAGATAGTTGGATTGTCAGTTGAATGATGAAGAATATTATGAGAAGATTGAAAATGATGAATGGAACAGACAAATTTAGATTGCTTATGAGATTTGTGACAAGTATTTGTTGACATGGAATTTGAAGATGACCATACAAGGAAGCAGTCTGGTGGTAATATGTGCCACAGATGGAAAGCTCTTGGGAAAAAATTCTATTCATGGAAATTCTATTAAAAACACAGAGAAAGAAAGGAACGTTTTATGCAGTTCTGGGAGAAAGACTAGTTCTTGCTGTAGATTTCTTACAAAGAGGAACTATAAATTGGAGGTCAGTTCAACACCGTCTCTGAAAATAATAAAATAGTGAAAGAAACGAGAGCAAACAGAAGAGATCGTATATATTATTTAATTATTGGAATTCTTTTGAGATGAGTAATTTATATATTTTATTTATGGACTGTTATCTTCATCTTTATAGTTGTTTCACAATGTTTCGGCCAACTATTCCTCTAGTATTCGTCAGGTTGTTAACCTTTGGGGCTCGTGGCGCAGTGGATATAGACATTGAATCTCTACAGTTCCGAGTGAGCATTGTCTGAAGATAGCGGTTTCAATCCTACCCAAAGCTGGCCAGAGAATTAGTTGGCCAAAACGTAGTGAGACAACAACTATGGAAGGCAGTAATTACTGAAAATACAGTTAAAGATTCAGCATTCCTATCTCGTCATGGTTGACAACCTGACGAAGGCTATAATGAGATGAGATTATAAGTCCGTAAATAATTAAATAAAAAAAAGAAGAGATCGTGTCCCTCTAGATTGGAAAAGTGACTTTGTATTTTGTCAAAGCAAGTAAGAGTCCTCTGAGTAGATGTGACAGTAGTACGCCATCTGGAGACATATCTGACTCTTATATAAGTACAGGATTGTGTCAAAAGTTAGATATTTTCTGGAGCAAGAGAGAATTTCTCTGAAATAGATGCATAAGTAAAAGTATTGCTACAACATTTTAGTTGCTATAAAATGGCGTTCATCAGGTGTTGGTTATATGTGATTATCTTTTGGGAACTTTGAACCTTGACCATTTATTAATTTACAGGGAACACTATTTCTCGCTCCAATTTCCATACTTATTTGAACATACAGTATTATTGTTTATATTGCTTCTCTTTGGACTATTGTCCTTATCTGCATTTAAATCAAGCATTACTCTTGGTATAAAAAAAACTGAAACAATATGATGTAATAGTGTTGTATAGCACCCTGTTCAGACTTCCTCTGCAATTGTTCTTTTGATGCTGCTGCTGCTGCTGCTGCTGCTGCTGCTGCTGCTGCTGATGTTCTTTTGATGCTGATGATGATGACTGTTGAATGGATACTTGTTAAAGATGAAGGAATGGGGACTTCTTTGTCGGATCGATCATTTGTTGTTCTGCTGGACGAGACACACCCAGTTATCGTTAATTCCAAATAAATTACATATTGTAACATCCAACATCTACAGTCACATAACATGGTTGCTTTGTTGTCATTGTTGATTTCAATTAATTAATACAGATGATTATGATAGTGACATCTTGTTTCTTTTTGTTTTTATTTCGTTTTTTACTTATCATTTAATCATCACTGGGTTCAGTAAGAAAGAAAGAGAAAGAAAAAAAAGAGAGAAAGATTGAGAATTTCATTATTTCATGTTAATTCTTGAGTTAGAAGCCATGTTTTAGTTTCAGAAAAGTTTCCAATTGGTAGTATATATTCTATACAAGTCCTGGAGATGACGAATTCTCAGTAGTGCCTCTCCTTTAGGGGAGCTTGTTTGATCCCTACCTTCATACCTTGTGTCAAATATTGGTGATGTGGGCAGCAATCTAAACCTCATTACGCGTCAAAGATTTTGCAACATTAATGTTTTAAGACATCATTCTATCGATTCATTTCTCAACTTCTCTAAATCATCTCCTAATTTTGTTGATAACATCACGACTCGCATGTTCTTCCCTCCTCTCTGTTCCCACATATTCTTATTTAATAAGCATCTGAAGGCCAATTTACTTTGGCTATGTCTTTGTATGTACTGAAGACCACCCAATATACAATAGCCTTTGCGCTAAAATCAAAATGTAGTATCTGCACTGTTTCAGGGGGTTCTCCTCTTAGGCATTATCTCCTCTTTTAAAAGACAGCCTGTTACCTGAGGCGTCCTCGTTTGGGAAAGAATTTATCTAAGATTGAGTTCTTATAGTCAGTGATAGAGATGCAATTTTATTTATTGTATAAAACCATGCATCCCTCTCGAAAACTGCTGTTTACAATAGTTTTTCTGTTCGTCTTTGTCTTTCTTTTCTTCTCATTCTAGCTGTGTCGTCTTGGCGATCACCAAGGGCACAAGCAATGGTTTACAGGTATCAAAAAATACAAGAATGCAAACTCATAAAAGAAAACAACTCAGTTACATTGTATCAACGTTAGCTGTTGACAGCTGTCTGTAAAGGCATCTTTGTCAGTTGGTTGATCTCATCTGCTAAATCTCTCCCAATCTGCTCTGAGCCCCAAACTGTGATCAACTCATAAACTGTTGTAAACTTATTCTGACTCCTAAATCTATTGACTCAGAATTGGAAATCCTATGTTCGGTCTTTCTGTCTTAAGAGTTCAAAAGACCTCGGCAGCCTTCCCCCCTCCCCCATCTTTTTATTCATTTTACTTCCAATACTTTTGTTCTGCTAATGTATCATTTCCTTTCATTGTCGAGGATCTTGGCTCAGGAAAGGAGGGAATTTCCATAGTATGTCAATTGTACATAAATACAATGTGGTCCATTGGCTTGTTAGAATTTTACTCAATATTTACTAGACATATTAATTGACCTACAGTTGCATAGCTTCTTTATTTGGTGATCACTTCTTCAAGCAGGGTCCTTCTTTTGATACTGATGCTGATGTGTTTACTCCTTTAAGATAAAGGATTAAAAACTACTTTTTGGTTGGAACAATTCGGGATTGTTTTGCTGAACAAAACACAGTCATTGTTAACTTCAATGAACATGGATGTTTTTAATGCTGACATTTTTTTCCCCCAAGGGAGTCACCACTAATCAAGGCTCGGAGGCCACTCGAGGATAAGAGTTAATGAATGTAAGGTGGTAGTGCTCTAATCGTTAATGGTGTAGATTGGATAGAATTTGGATTATTTAAGGGAACGGCACAACAAGAACTTGTTTAGATTGAGCTTGAAAGCTACCATATTGTAATCAGCTGGGAGCAGATCAATGGAACAGTGGTCCACATGTGGGCACTTCTAGGAAAGAAACTTTGTTCATGGAATCTACATTTAGATTTAGGCACAGATAGAGAATGGTGGAAATTGTTGATATTGGTTGTAGCTAGTCGACTGTTTTTTGTGAAAGTTTGGCAAGTGGGGGCTTATACTTTGGAGCTCAGACAAGCACTTTTTTATTCTGCATTTTTTTTTTTTTTTTTTTTTTTTTACACAGAGATCACCACTTATCAAGGCCCGGAAGCCACTCAGGGATAAGGGTTATTGCAAGTACATTACGTTAGTGAGGAGATTTGATGAAGTGTTTACTTAAGGGGGCGGTTCATTAGGAATTTGTTAACATTAGACTTGAAGACATCCAAGTTGTAGTCCGGAGGGAAGCAGGCAGACGGAACAGAGTTCCACAGGCGTGCAGTTCTAAGAAAGAAGCTTTGTTCATGAAATCCGCGTTTTGATTTAGGCACAGATATAGAGTGGGGGAAATTTTTCACAGTGGATTCAGCTAGACGGGTGTTTTTCGTGAAAGATTGGCGAGGGGGGACCAGGGATTGGAGTTCAGACGAGCACCTGCCATGAAAATAACGATAAAACAAGGATAGGCTCGCAACGTCTCTTCTGTGGGAGAGGGGTTGCAGGGTAGAGAAAAGGGCATCCCCCACTAAACCACGAAGTCTATTTTGTACTCTGTCAAGGCATGATAGGCTGTTTTTGGCAGCTCCTGCCCAGATATGGCAACAGTATTCCATCCTTGGCCATACTTGGCTTTTAATTAGCGGTAAAAAAAAAAGAAAAAGAAAAAAAGAGTTGCTGTTGCTATTCCCACACACAGATTTTTGGTCTTTCTATGGCCAACCAAACCTTAGAATATACTACCGTGTATCACATCAGGCTGAATACTGAAGCTGAAAAGTTCACAATGATAAGAAAGATCCGTAATGCAGTTGTAGACATTCTGCCTTTAAGTATGCCTAATTCGTAGGCTTTTACAAATATGTTCTATACTTCATCCATGGCTGAGATCTGAACTATAGAAGGCACTAATGTAAGCGGCCAGGTCTCCTTATTAGAAGACATAATAAAAATGAGTCCTTCCCCTTTCGCTGATCTGGAATGAACTGAAGAAAACTGAAAAGGAAATAAAAATTGGTGCCAAAGGCATGTGACATGTCTGGTTAGATTCGACTAATCAAATTGATTGATACAATGGCAGTTAGGGCTTGTACGATGACTATAATTTCTTACAAACAAGGACGATTTTAATACCAATATTTTGTTCTTTATTTATCATTTAATCATTGTTGTAATAAGATGGAGAGAGATATAACTTCTCTTGATGAGTTATGATCTAATTTATCGACACACCAATTTGCTTCTAGTTGTATTATTCGGAACACTGTTCTCATCTTGAATGTTAGTTATTCTCACAATGTTTCAACCAATGTAATCTATGACCTTCTTCGGGTCTTGTTTGACTCTGGAATCTTTCTATCAAACTTGGGAATCTGCACGGAAGTTCATTTGGACCCCTTTATTTAACCCACAAGGTTGCATGATCTCATTTAGTCAGCCATGACTGGGATGAAGTCCTAAGTAATTCGCAATTGTATTTTTTTGAGCGTCGTCAACACTGAGGATTGAACCTCAAACTTCCAGGAAAGTGTAACTTTTACAACTGAATTTTACCAAGTACTTTATTCATTACACCACAGGTCCTTGCAAGTTTGACAGAAAGATTTCCAAAGTTTGACAAAATACACCTGAAGAAGGTTGGAGGATACATCAATGAAAACGTTGTAAAAATAAGTCAATATGAGAACAGTAGCCCAAAGAATCCAAATAATGCGAATAATCAATCCTCATCTAAAAAAAATGTCAGAAACATAATTCACTTCTAATCAGCTTCTGCTCTAAGAATGTCATCTAACTTCATTGATGACCTCACATGTTTTTTTTACTTCCACCTCCATTCCACACGTTCCAACAGATTACCTAAAAGTGCAAATTGTTATGTAAACAGCTGAAGTCTTGTTGACTCATTGTAGGTTGGCAGCTCAATCAGATGCAACATCTTGTTTTTTCTCCTTTATTATGTTGTTAACAGTCGTCATTATAGTTGTAATAGATATGACAGCAGAGCTTTCTTTGTTTGCTATAGATCATAAAGCAATCAATTTGTTACAATCTGTATAACTCAAAATCATTCCTGATTTCCTTGAAGTCTTCCGATGGCACTATATCTCACAGTAATTTTCCTAACGGAGGATTTCCTGATTTAGGATCAAAATTTGACACAACTGACATAAATGAAATGACTCAAATAATGTATTCTTATTGGAAGAAGATCAGTTTTATTTAGCTGTATTTATGTTTGCTTATAACAACAATCAGTGGCAAGGAGAGGGAGTTGCAAAAATGAGGACCTTTTACAAGCATAATGCCTTGTTCAAATTCATCTGCCTATGACAGAACCTGAACCTAGTGTTAGACACCCGTTTTCTGAATTTGGTGAAAGAATCATTGAAATCATTGAGTATTACAAAAAAAAAATGTTTTTTTTTTCTGGTATCCTTAATGTTAATCTTTGTTGGTCTGCAGTTGAACTAAAACAAACGCAGAAGAGCATCGATAATAAGTGTTCATTTGTGAGATTCATCCTAACTTTATCTTCTTTTTCATATATTCATGCTCATCTGCACTGTCACCTGACCTTTATCTATTCATGTTTTTCTTTTTTTAATCATAAAGTGCATAAATATTCCATGACTTTATGTTCGTATCCAATGTTGTACTATTTTCTTCTTTCATTTTCAATCAGTCTGGTACAATTCTACTGATTCTAGGCCCACAACACTAATTTATCAGTTTGTCTGTCAGTAATTATGAAAACACCTCATTTTCAATTTAACATCCATTTTATATGATGGCATGCATTGGATGGTTTTTTAGAAATTGATTTCTAAATTAACCTATCTCTTTGTGTCCTTTTACTTTGCAAATCTTCATCACTTTCTATGTTTTCATTGGATTTTCACTGTGAACTGAACATGTTACCTCAACTGTTCTACAGCTACTAACCAAGAACTCTCATTTATTCTTTCAAACTAGCCATACAATCAAAGTTTTCTGTTCTGCATACATCTCCCTAAACTGTCCAGATTTAATGTTTCTTCTGAAGTCATTAGATTGAAGCTTGTCTTTAAGACGCACATTACATATCCATGGTGTTATTTTCATATCATTTCTCTCTAAGCAATACATGTCCTTAACCCTTGATAGCCAGATTTCACTCCCATATATTATCATATTGCATATACATGTCTGATAGACTCTACCATTGATAGTGGTAACGCTCTGCTGGTTTGTAATGGCAGGTTTCTTGAACCTGCTTTATCCAATCCTAACTCTTGCAAATACATTAGCACCTACTCCTTCCGAAAATTGTGTGGAAATAATAAGGATAGACTTGAGAGAAAAAGTGATAGGTTAGTTTAGAATTCAGTTTCTAAAAGTCAATTAGCTTGGAAATGATAAGGATAGACTTGAGAGAAAAAGTGATAGGTTAGTTTGGAATTCAGTTTCTAAAAGTCACCCAATACATGCCAACATGTAAAATGGACATTAAACCAAATCTAATGAGAGGGGAAAAAAAGAAAAAGAAAAAAAGAAACTATATAAATAATGGTAATGCCTAATCCCCAAAGCAAAAAAAAAACAAAAACAAAAAAAAAACAAAGGAAAGCAAAAAATAAAGACAAAATATCTCATGTTAAGCATTTCTTTACAAGAGATTTTCATTACTTTTTGACTTCTGAATATTTAAAGAGCACAATCTCTTCTATCTAAAAAATGATAGAAATATCTTTAAAAACTCAAAAATTAAAGAGAGAAAAAAAAAACTCTTTGAAATATTTTGGCCCATAAACATTTTATATTTGGAAATATTAAAGCTGAAAATGTTCAAACTGGAGTCAGATTTTTTGTTGCATCCATCTATGGTGGTATGGATATGTTGAATGAACAAATGTACACACACCACAAGTGAAGGTAAACAGCAAAAATAAAGATGGAGAAAAACTTGAAATGACTCAATGATGATTTCAAGCAATGTCACATCTAAACCAAACATAAATGAGAGAATTTCATCGAAAAAAAAAATGCCTAATGAAACAGAATGTTACAGGAAGACAACAGCAAAAGTAAATACAAAAAACGTAGACTGCCTTCGAATGTATCAATTTTTATGTATACCCTCTCTACTAAAGTAGCACCATTTTTCTAAGCATAAATATGTCATTTTTTAAAATTATTTTCAAATGTATAACTTTTTGATTACAGAGTCTATTAGAAATCATTAGTTTTGTGTACTGCTTTGGGTATATTTATATTTTTCTTCATAGGTTCGATTTGAAATAAATCCCAGCATATCACGCATTGACATCGATAGTCAAGTTAAAATCATGTCCAATGTGCCACCAACATATGATGTAAAAGAAAAAACATTGTCTCAACTAATTATAATTGTAAAGTAGCAACACTGACTGTGGATTGTATTATTTGGTATATGAAACATTACTCTCTGAAGAAGAAGAAGAAGAAGAAGAAGAAGAAGAAATACTCAATGGAAAAAGACAAAGTCAAAACATAATTTCAATTCTCTTTATTAAATATTTTTTGTCCTATAAATTCAATAGTTTTTTTCTTTATATACATTTCTGAAAAGAATTTGAACAGTAACATCTTCTTTGAAAAGTTTTTTCTGAAAAATTTTACACATTTTTTTTTACACAATTTTAATTTTACGCATGAAATAAATTGTTTTTGCTAAAAATACAGAAATAATTTCTCCGTTTTTTTTTGTTTGTTTTTTTTTGGTCAAATTGGAATTTTTAGTTGGGAGAGGGAGGGGAGTCAAAAAGCAAATAAAAAAATACATTCAATCTGTGCGTTTAGCTATGAAAATGCTATTTCAAACATAAGCATCAGAGACCGAATTTCTTATAGGGATGTATCTGAAGACAAATTAATTTTTGTGTTCATTTCTCTTACAAAGAAAGTAACCCGTCTGCAGTTTTTGATAAATTATGGCCTAAAGAAAGAAAAACGTGTGTGGGATCAAGTTTTAAAAACAAAATTTCTCAACTTGATATGAGTGTGTTAAATTTCTCTTGAAAGAAATTCTTTGTAAATCAGAGAAAACATTTTCAATCTGATTCAAGGCCATCAAGAGATATAACATTTGGGATCTCTGACTGAAGGTAAATTTTACAATCAACAGAGATAATTTCAGCTGTTAAGACGTCACTGTTATCTCATAGAAAATATCATTCTTAAAGGATTTTAACCATAGCCATGATTACGTACAGAATTTCTAAAAACAAATAAAATCAATCATTAAAATATGTATTTTGTTTATTCAAAGTAACCTGATTCTTCATTTATAGGAAAATATCAATATTTGTTAAATTTATCGATTACCTCATTGTGGTTCTTAATCTTTGGTATGTAAAACACATGAAAAACCGCAAAGTAATCTTGCAGGGAAATTTTCCCTCTAGTTTTAACTGCTATATCAATTATGTTAGAAAATTCACACTGCCTTAAATAAGACTTCAGTTACATGGTCACCTGGCCTGTTATAAGGATGGCCTTGGCCTGATTTTATATAATAAATTTGCATTTATGAAAATAATTTTCAATCTTATTGAGCTAAACTGACTCTCATTGAAATATATATAAGAACAGAAAACAAATTTGAAAATCACTTACGTGTTGATTAGTTTTGTCTTCAGAAAAATCTGATAGATTTTTTTTTTTGTTTTTACTAAAAATTTCAATTTCAATGAATAAACTGTATTCTAACCAACAGAAACTGTAATTGTGCATTTTCTCCTTTTTGTTAAATGATACAATTTTTTATATTAGTTTTTTTTTTCTTTTTTGCTTGTGTTTTGATTAATTACCAAAAAAACAAGTGAAAACTTAACATACAAGATCCAGTAAAAAAAGAAATGTTTTTAAGTAAATTGTCTCAATCTGAATTCAGGAATATTTAGAAGTTATTCCCATTGTAAAAGGAAGTTATTCCCATTGTAGAAGGAACATGCTATCCAAATAGCCTGATAGGGGGGTAGTATACAGTCTAGAGCATACCCTGTGAAGTTCTTCACATCACTAATCTCCTATGAGACCTTGCACCTCTCAGATAGCATACTATTCTATTTGATCATTTAAACCCTCCTTTCAGTAACCCAAATATTTACAAACCCATAATTAACTGGTCTCTCTTCTTAAAAACATGAAACCCTAAAATACGAGATCCAGTAAAAACAATTTTTTTTTAAAGCACAATCATTATATACAAAATAATAGCATCAGGTATTTCGAAAAGATATTCTGTAGAATTTTGACTTATAATAATAAAAAAAAAACTAATGAAAATCTTATGCAAAGCAATTGTCACTGCCATCAAGAAATGGAAATAATGGAAAGATAATGTTTTGCAGTATGCAAAATCATTGCAACTTAATACATGGATGTTCACCATTTCCACTGGGAAAAGGTCAAGAAGACAAAGGCGCACAAGAAAGAAAAATGGCAAATAGGTCTCAGATTGAAAGCGCAATGTTTGGCCGAGAGCATATGGATGATCTCATATAGTTTCCCCCAACATTTGTAGTTGAGCAGCGGATCTGCTATTCTTATTCACACCTGTCAGTTAAGAAGATTAATGGCATGTAACTGACAGGATTAGAGGTGACGTTGAACATAAGTTCTGTTCTCAAGACCAGCAACTCTTGCAGCAGGCATCGTCTAAAAAGAGAAAAATAAGGAGGAGAAAAGAAAAAAAAAAAACTTAAATGAATTTGTTTGGAAATTGCAGAAGATTTTAACAAAGAAATAAAAATAAAGAATTACTAATAATTAAGATTTATAATAATAATAATTAAGATTGATAATAATAATTAAGATTGATAATAATAATTAAGATTGAACATAAAACCTTCAAAAAAAAATTGGGGGGGGGGGTTAAGCCCTAAATGAGGCAATCTTAAAATGATTGCAATTTTCTTGACTTTTGTGGATTTGTCAGATTCCTTGTGATGTCATAAGGAATCTTCCACTTTAATGGATGAGGTCATGAAATGAGGATGCTATCCATTTACAACATCTCAAATAAATTCATAATGTCTTCCACTTGTTTAGGTGGATGATGCCATTTCTTTATAATCTCATTTATTTTGAACGAAGGGGGGGGTCAATGTTTTATCAAGGCCCAAAGGCTTCTTGAAGATAAGGGTTAATGAGTGTCATGTAGCTGGTGAAACAACACTGTGATGATTGGTAGTGGTGGAAAATGAGGAGAATTTGATTATTTAAAAGGATGGATGAAGACGAAAAAAAAACAAAGAAATAAGATCCACAGAATTTTAGTAGTTTTATAGATAAAGGATTATTTCCAACAAATTTCATGTTTCTATGTCTAATAACATAAAAAATAGACACACATTTCATATTAATGCAAATACAAGATTTGGTACAAGGCACAAGATGGAATATGTTATATTCACTAAGCTTGTCCAAATTACTGACCCATTCTTTTTTACAGGATGACCCCTTCCTCCAAACAAAAACCAAAACAATGGGCTTCTGCACACACTTTTTAGCACATATCTCTGACTATCAATCATACTCAACATAACACTTGTAGACTCAACTAAATATCAATGAGAGCTCGATCGAAGAATATAATGTATTAAACATTACTACAAGAGAACACTTTTTTGTGTATTGATTGAAATGTGAAAATTCCCCATTTAGGATGAGCATTCAGAACTAGATGGATGACTTCTAGATTTATTGAAGAGTAGAAAACTTCACTGCAATTAGTGACAATCGTCCATGATATTCAAGACATCCCAAGCAGTTTATAGTTAAGCTGATCGATAGTGTAAGAGAGTCAGTTCAGCATATTGAAAAACATTAGGGCATAAGAATGAGCTACAGACCTTATACCAATTGCTTATTGTAAAGTTGTGGTTACAGAAAGATGGATCAAGTTTTCACACTTTAAACTTGTCTCAGGATTAGCTGAAAGAAAACTTTGAACGTTATGTGATCAGCAGCAACAAGTGATTTTGAGTGGGCACATTACAACCCAGACCTCCAGCTATAAGGTTCTGCTAGGGGAAAACTACTTTACAATGCAACACAATAGTGTGTGTAAATATCTTCACTGGACGATCCAATGTGACAGCAAGTCATGGGAACACATAGCAGAAAGAACAGTTAGAAATAAGTCATACATCATCCACTATACTATGCAATTCATACAGCTATGTACATAGAAAACAGAGCTATTAAACCTGACATAGTCATATGGGGCAAAAAGGAGAAAGAAGCAACCTTAATAGAAGTTAATGTCCCCAAAAGAGCTGAGGGGGGAAAAAGATAACAGAATACCAAGGCCTTATCTACAACATTAAAAGAAACTGAAATCTTAGAAAGATCTCCGTTATTCCAGTAATTATAGAAGCAACTGGACCCGTGAAAATTTTCAAAAACTAGCTGGCAAATATACCCAGTGAACCAAGTGCAAGAGACATACAAGCAATTGCACTAAGAGAGATAGTTAGAATCCTAAAAAGTTCTCTTGGTTGAAATGTATGGAATAATGGGTGAATGTCTGGTATCCGGTAGGATGCCCCATCTCCAGCTAGAAGAAAAATTGAAAAAAAAAAAGTAGATTCTTTTCTCTGGGGTTACCTTAAAGGCAGACTTAAGTATGGATTATTATGAAACTAAAGGAAGTCATCAGGGAGGAGGTAAGAGCAATATCTTCATTGAACTGTATTGATGTCATGGACAAATTTGTATTATGGCTCAAGAAATGCTCATAGCTAAATGGAGGTCATTTTGAGTAGATGCTCTAAAATAAAGAAAACAAGTCAATAGCAGTCGCATATTTTTATGCATTATTTTCTATTTAAAAACTACATAATTAATCCACAAACCAAATGAATAATTTGGTGTATGGATACAGTTTTTCAAAGCACTTCCATGCAGATATTCTCAACTTTGAATTTTGGAAATCATACTGAGCAAATAATCTGTAGCTGGTTCAAAAACTCCCTAGTTCACATAAATCTTGCTATAGAGTACAACCTATATTTTTTAAAAACTTTACTATTGTCGGTCTTTAATCTTTTAAGTTATTTTTTCAGTTTGATATAAATAAAAAGTAAATTTTATTACGTAACAAAACAGTTGTCTGCTCTTTCTTCTTCTCGCAAGAAAGCCATTTCATTGAACTGCTTTTTAAAACACGCTCAAAAACATTGGAAATTCATGTTGGCCTTGGATATTCATTTGCCTTTATTTCAGCCATTTTAGCCAACCAGCAATACGAAAAATCCTGAAACTCACTTGTTTTAAGATAGTGTTTTTATATGATATTTTAATATGATATCATAAATATGGTGTTTAAATATGATATTTTAATATGCTTTAATATGATGTTTTAAGATGGTGTTTAAATATGATGTTTTAATTTGGTGTTTTAAGATAGTGTTTTGATATGTTTTAATATGATGTTTTGATATGGTTTTTAAATATGTTTTAATATGACTTTTAATATGATGTTTTAACATGATGTTTTAATATAATGTTTTAACGTGGTGTTTTAACATGATGTTTTAATATGATGTTTTAATGTGGCGATTTAATATAATGTTTTAATGTGGTGTTTTAATATGTTTTAATATAATGTTTTAATATGACGTTTTAAGATAGTGTTTTAATATATTTTAATATGGTGTTTTTACATGGCGTTTTAATATAATGCTTTAATATGGTATTTTGTGATCCAGAATTTATTTTTCTACATAGTCATCACCATTGTCAATGCACTTTTGCCAGCCTCTTTTGATGCCTTGGTCATAAAAGTCTGGAGCATGCTTTGTCATTCACAGCTCTGTCATCACTCTGAAATCGACAAACCCATCAACTGCTTCGGCTTTGTAAATGTTCAACAGGCGCCAGTGAATGTTGATCTGTTCAATTTTTTTTTTGCATTGAGGAATTAAATGACGTGTCTCTGTTTCTAACACACATTCTTAATGGTTTGCTTTCTTCGAGTCTCTCACCATCAATATCTGCAAGAAACTTTCAACTCATGAATGCATACGTTCATTCATCATAACAATGCAATTTGCAATCCCAGCTAATCCATTCAGGTGAAATAAAAAAATAGGAAGCAGTATTTTTGGAATGTTCCTTTTAAGTATTTGGTTCAATGGGTAGTGATGTCTCTCAGCAGTCATGGCAGTAGCAGCCATAGAGATGTTGATCTTTTCTTCTTTCTCTTTGTGGTTGCAATAATGAAAACGATTAAAAAACAAAAAAAAAAATCCATTATTTATTCTAGTATTTGGTTTATATTTTACATCAATTTACAGCAAGTACATGTAGATGAATATATTTTCTGTCCGTCTTTGTGGGAATGTTGGAAGAGTCTCGACAGAGAGATTCATTCACTTTGATGTCAAACAACCAAGGGTTAGGATCAATGTCACTTCTCTGTTATATACTTCCTTCCATGACACAACTTCCGATACCCATCAACCTAACCTCTAACTTTCTAATACAAAATTCCTTTTCCTTAATTATTCAAAGCTCATGTAAAAATTTTAATTTTTAACACATTATTTTCATAACTTTTCTTGCATTGACAAAGTACAAAACCGACTTCACAACCTAGTGGATGATGATCTTGTCTCTACTCTGCAGTCTCTTTCATACAAAATAGATGTTGCAAGCCTCTCTATATTCGTTATGTTCATTGTTCGTACTTGACTAAGTTCCAATACCTAGTTCCCTCTCCCTAAAGAACTCACCTAGCTACATCAATAACAAAGAACTTTCCTTTCTCTCTCTCTCTCTCTCTCTCTCTCTCTCTCTCTCTCTGTACCAAAAACCAAAATACAACTGACTGTTCAAAGTCTCTTTCCTAGAACATCCCATCTGTGGAACAAAATATTGCAAGACTGCTTCCTAGCTGAATACAACATGGTCGTATTTTTCAAGTCTAATGTAAACAAATACTTGTTAAACTGTCCTTTTGGATAAGAAAGTTCTCTTAAGTAATCTTCTGCTTATTCCATCTATCTTCTTGTGGTGGCAACCATCATTGTCCAACTGGCAATCTATTTAACCTCTATACTTAAGTAGCCCCCAGGCCTTGATAAGCAATCACTCGTCAATAAAAAAAAAAATCACCAACATCCAATCTTGTAGCAGCCATCTCTAAAGTACTAAATTCTATCAGGGGGGAAAATCAATGAAACCAACATGGAATGAAGCAATTCAAAGTTTCATACAAACCTTGCTAAAAATGCCACGACCAAAATAATCAGCTATCATCGAGAATCCATCTTGGGCACGATCCAACTAAAAGAGGACAACAAAAATAATCCATAAAAAAAAAATTTAATTATTTGCAGCGTTTTTTAATTTCAATTTTTGTCATTTTTTTTGTTCCAATAAAGTTCAGTTAATATTTTATCCATCCTTCTTCAAATGTTCTCTTCTTCTCCAGCGATGTTTTTCAATGCCATTATGCTGAAGTTTCCTGCATACTTAAATCCAATCAACTGAATATTTGATATTCATTTTTAAATTAAAAAAGAATCATGTTTAGTATGGCATGAAAGTTCTCATAAACCCTTGCAGTAGGTCAGACGGTACATTGGCTGAAATAATCGAAAAATAAATATTTCGATTATTTGAAAGTTTATCTTATTTTTTATTGTCACATCAAACAAGGCATATTGCCACTGAAGCATAAAGGGCTGCTGTGATAGGGGCCAGGTTTATATGGAGCAACCTTTTTTTAATTTTTTTTTTTATTACATTTTCACCCCAAACAAAGCACATTGCCACTTTGGTGTAGGGGACTACTATCAGGGACAGCAACTACTGGGGCACTATGTTGGGATTTGGGCAGCAAGATGTCGGTTCACGTTACACTTGAACTTCTGCATGTCAGTACAGTTAGGGAAGCAGGAACCTGGAATGGAATTCCAGAGTCTAGCGAAGAAACTACTGGAGTAGAAAGATCTTTTACATCTAGGGATCTCTACTGTGTAGGGGTGGGATTTAGCTGCCTATCGGGTTTGTCGAGGGTGTCTACATCGTGAGGGCACAAGTGTCTGCAGTTCGTCAGAGCATTCACCATTAAAATACTTGTAGAACAGGCAGAGGGACGCAACGTTTCGTCGATGAGACAGAGGCTGAACCTTAGATGCCAGTTCGGGGCCTATCAGATTGGCGACTCTCTTTTAAACCTTGTCTAGGAGCGAGAGACTAGTAGCAGATGCACCAGCCCAAATGTGACAACAATACTCCATACATAGGCGAATGGTGGCCTTATAGAGGTACAGGATACTTTCAGGTGTCAGTAGTTTTCTAGCACGGTAGAGAGACCCTACCTTTTTCGCAGCGGCCCTGGCAATGTTTTCAATGTAATTGTTCCAACTCATGTTTCCTGTGAATGTTAGGCCAAGCAGTTTGAAAGATGTACTCTCAGACAGGGAGTCACTGGCCATTGCTATTGGTGACAGAGAAGGTTTCTTGTAATTATTGAAGGAAACCAGTTTAGTCTTGGCAGCATTGAATGTGACCATCCATTTATGCCCCCATTCCACTACAGATTGGAGGTCATCCTCTAGTGTTTTTGCCATTTCTTTAGATATGTGTTCATTTGTTTTCCTGTCATGCCTGTTATAGAGTGTAGTGTCATTAGCATATATACCCATCTCAGAGGCAGTTTTGTCAGGGAGGTCATTAATGAATATTAGGAACAATAGAGGTCCAAGGATAAACCCCTGAGGCACTCTCGCATTTATCTCATATTGTTTAGATGTACGACCGTCGAGGACAACCTGGATTTTTCTCTTATCTAAGAAGGATTTAATTATGCTAAGTATTCTACCAGTGATACCGTATGATTTAATTTTCCTGAGGAGACCCTTGTGCCATACCCTGTCAGTGAGTGGAGAGTTGGGTAGCAAGTTGTTTGTTTATTTAAATGTCTACATGTTGATATAATAAGGGACACAATGGCTAGAAAGACAGGAAGAGAGATAAACGTTTTAATATAAAAATGTTACATACACTATTTTTAATGGCTCTGGAAATGCCAGGTAGCTCTGCTATTATATATGTAAAGCAATCACACTAAGACCTAAAGGAAACTCCTCCTGCCAACAGAGTGAGAGCTTATAGGTTCTAATGTAAGTTTTGGTACAAAAACAGATTTTTTCAAATTAAAAAAAATAAAAAAAATAAGAAGAAAAACAGATTTTTAAAAATCTATTTTTCTTTTTTTTTTTAAATTTTTAAAAATCTGTTTTTCTCTTTTTTTTTTAATTTTTAAAAATCTGTTTTTCTTTTTTTTTTAAATTTTTAAAAATCTGTTTTTCTTTTTTTTTTTTTAAAAAAGAAAAACACTTTTAAAAATTAAAAATTAAATAAAAATTAATTTTTAAAAATTAAAAATAAAAAGAAGAAAAATAGATTTACATCTGAGATGCTTTTTTGTCTGACATTCCTTTGCAGATGAATATCAGGTTATTTAATCCGCTAATTCAAAAACATTTTTCATTTTGGTATTTATGAAGAGTGCGAAAAGAAACTATTTTCTAATGAAATAATTTATGAAAATATAAATTCTTTGCTTCTTTTTTCATTTGCTGTTTCTTTTATTTATCATGAAACTTCTATTCACTTTTTACCTAAAAAATATTGGTAATTTAACCAATCACTTTTTGGGGGAAACTACTTTGAACTTTCTTGAAGTTTATTTGAAAATATATTTTTTTTAATTTGAAAATCTCATCGTTTTACTAAGAATTTTGATTTCTAAATTTGGATTAAATTGATTAAAACTCACTTTTTCCAATACAAACAATCTAACACAAGACCAATGGGTGACCAAATGTGTCACTTTTTTCTAATATGTGTAATGAGATATTTTGTCTTTCCCTACTTTCAACGCATTTTGAATCATTCCTTAATTGTTATTGTTTAATGTGTAGATTGATGTTTGTGTTTACAATAGAAAGGGGGGGGGGTCAAGCTGAATTTGCATAAAAGTTGTTTAATCTTAGGTTTTATAGATATTAATGGTTTTAGAAATATGACTTTTGAAAAAATATTTTTTAAAACAAATTAAAATTTATTCCAAGTCTGTTTCAATTACTGTGAAACCGCATTTAGGAAAAATGCAGTAAAGAAACACTTATATTTAGTAAACTTTAATGAATTACAAACATACACACTTATTTAATAAATTAAAATAAAATTGATTATGCACGGAATAAATTTTTCTTTTAAATACATAATAATGATAATAATAAATAAATAAAATAAATAAAGTTAGACTGTTTAAATTAAACTATCTTTGCTATAACACAAAGAGTAAATAAGATCTAATTCAAATAAATAGTTATTAATACACATAATATAAAATTAAAATAACTAAAATTAAAACCCTTTAAACTTAGAACATACCCAACCTTTATCAAAATAATTAAACTGAACAACAAAATGAACAAATATTGTGTGTATGTATTTATATTAATTAACGATAAATTGTCTTAATTTTTTCCATTTTTCAATTTTCATTCTATAAACTCTGTTAGAATCTTTATTTAATAAAACAAAAACATACTTGCATACTTAAACTGTGTATAAACAATACTTAAGCTATATTTTCACTTCTTAAAGTCATTTTTCGATCCGTATGTTAAATAATATATAGTAAGCAACCATTTGTTTTATTGGGATTTTGGTTGAATTTGTTTTTATTGCAAATTATTTGTAGATTATAGATAAAAGCAAAAACACTAAAAAAATCAATTAAGAATATACAATTTTCTTATTCAAATAAGTAAAACAGAAATCACTAAGATTAAGTTTATGTGGTTAAATAATCAATTGTTAACTATTCTGCACACTCCTAAGTGGATTGTTAACTATTCTGCACTTTCAACACACAATATCTGAGGTTAAATTCAACATACTGTGATCAAAATCCAATCAACTCGGTCTTTGAAAAACAGGTTTTTTATTCAAGCTGGCAGCATTTCATTTGCAAATAAAATGAGGAATCTTGTTACTTCACGACATCACCAGCATATAAATAGAAATATTAGCCATCTTTTTCTTTATTCTTTTTTGTTTGCCATCAGACAGTGCAAGCTGTACAAAATCAGATTTGTACTAATTTTTAAGGTATTTAATCAGTTATCATTACTGAGCAAAATTGATAGCTCTTTCTTTCTCTTTCTAGAGAGAAAGAGATAGCTTTACCACATAATTGAGAACATACATCATCTGCTATTCTCAAATGGTCACTCATCTGGTACTAGAAAGGCTCATATTGTTTAACCTAAGTAATCTAACTAGAACCACCATGTCAAACGTGATCATGTTATATGACACAAAATGTTTTACTATTCTAGGTTTTTATGGAAAAATTATTACTACAGTAATAGGTGATAATTATTCGTATTTTGCCAACTAATTGACAAATAAATAATGAGGACATTTTAGTAATGGGCAGGCCTAATAGTTGCAATCGGCATGAAAATGGGTAAAAATCTAACAAATTCTAAATTAAATCTACACTCATGAGATTCACGGTTTTTCACAAAAATAATATTAATTTTACAATTTTTCTTTAAGTATTGATGTTTTTTGTTCGTTTTTAACGGCATATCTAGTCTTTCCAGGCTATTTTATGCTGAAACCAGTAATTTTAGAAAAAGTTTTTGTGCTTCGTTCCTTATATTATCACATATTTATTCATGATATTTAGTTTGGTTGTTGTTTTACGGCATATCAATCCTTTTCAGATTATTTAATGCTGAATCCAGTAATTTTGGGAAAAGGTTTTATGCATCATGATGAAAAGTTATTAAAAAAAAATTACTTTACCAATAACCTAGGGTCTGAGTGATAATTCCTCTAAATGTACAAAAAAAAAAAAAAAAAAAAGGAAGCAAAAAAAAAAAAATATCAGTTCTTAACCCTACTACTAATCCTAAATCAGAGTAGTAAGCACCACTCCTAAAAATAATACCTTTCTTAATCTACCACTAATCCGAAGTTCGAATAGTACCTCCCCAACAAAACAAACTTGTAAAACCACATAATCACCTAAAACAGACCCGTTTCAAAAAAGTAAATATAAAATTTATCAGTTAATCAAGACATTAAAAAATGAAAATATCGAAAAAGGTTATATTGTACGTATCCGTTTTGGACTGAAGATCTCCGAAAAAAATTTCACTTAATTTGATCAAGTAGTTTTTTTTTACAGCGGAAAAACATGTTTTTATGAGAGCGCGTTGAAGTCAGCCATCTTGGAATCTTTTAGAAAAGCCATGGGAAATAACTCCAGTTAAAGCGCCGACACTCCCTCCCCATCTTTAATACTAGCTTTTCTTCCTAAAAATCAAACTTTTTACTCGATATCATACCAAATAGTTTTTTCGCTGTAAAAAAGAAACTACTTGATGAAATTAAGTGAAATTTTTTTTGTTCCATAATGGATATGTACAATATAACCTTTTTTTTTTTTTTTTTTTTTTCGATATTTTAATGTCTTGATTAAACTGTATAAGTACCAATTTGTTCTATGACTTATCAACCTTTTTCTGGTTATTTACTGTCGAATCCAGTAATTTTATCAAAATATTTTATGCTTCAAGTGTTTTATATTTTCAGTTGTCTTGTTTTACAGCATATCAACCCTTTTTCAGATTATTTAATGTTAAATCCAGTTATTTTGGACAAAGGTTTTATGCATCAAGTTCTTTAAATATTCAAATATTTATTTATGGTGTTTGGTTTGGTTGTTTTGTAGAGGAAACTTTTTGTTTTTGACTTTGCAAGACATGATTGAGTTTTGCAAAGGGAAAAGAAAACAATTACATCAATGTTTGGTGCATTTGAAGTCAGTGAGCCAATATCTTCTGACTGCCTGATCTGTTTGCGCCAGCAAAGAAAGTGAAAGAGGAAGAAAGAAAAAAATAAATTAAAAAAAAACTATGCCAAATGATGAAAAAATAAGAACATGAAGGTCTAGTAATTTAGCAGAAATTAGTTTTTGCTTAAAAGAAGGACCCCCCCCCTCCACTTTTTCTGAATTCAAAGGAAAAGCAAGATTCCACTTTTTTCCGATATATAAAAAAGCTGAAATCTCACATTCCTGTATAACCGAATCCAATCTGCAAGGAATTTGTAATAATCAAACATAGTGTGTAAAAAGTCAATAATAATCTGACGCAAGCCAGATGTGTGGATACGTAAATAATTATTTTAATAAAACTTAAATGATTCTTATATGCAAATTAATAAAAGCAAAAATAAAATTACCTCATTATGGAAATGTTCATGAATATCCTTATTTTGTTCCTGAGCATTGATGACCTCCATCACCTTGCTATCGTAGAGATTAAAAAAAACGATTAAAGTAATCAAAAGACATTTAAAAAAAAAAAGCAGACAAATAACTAATTGATATTAATAAAGCATAAAATAATCAGTTGCATTGTGTAAAATATACAAACTATAATCATAAAATGATATCTTTTATATTTCTTTATTTTAAAAAAATTAATTAAACTGACTTTGAAATCTAGTGGGCAATGCCCTTTCCTCTCTACCACCTCTTACTTACTGAAGAAACATAACTAGTCTTTCATGGAAGGTGTTCAAGCTTAAATCTACCCCCCCCCCCCTCCTCTAAAACGTTCACAACAAAAACTCGTCTATCTACAACAACTGTCGATAGTTTCTTTTTATCTCTCGCTCTATCTAAAACTAAACAAAACTTCTATGGACAAAGTCACTTTCCTAAAACTATCCATCTGTAGAACACAATAATGTGGGGCTGCTTTCCAGCTGACTACAACATGATTATTTTAAAATCCAATGTACATAAATTCTTTTTTGAAGTCACCTTCTTAAATAATCAAATTCATTAATTCACAGAAACTGATGAACAAGCAAATTTTGCCCACTTAATTACATGAATAATACTTGTGATTGGCTGACAAAATGGCTTCTCAGCATCATCTCCAACACCAATTAGTCAACTGTCTTGACTATTTGTTTACAACAATCATTTCTGGGTTTATGCTAGCCATGCTTGTTTAGGGAAAGATCCCCACTCCCTTTCACCAACCACACAGCACACAGGCTGGTGGTGATTTGTTTGATGAGAACGGCTGTCATCAGGGGAGACAATAAGCAATTCATTTAGTTTATCACTTTCACTGCAGAATTCAGACTCAAACTTGTTTTTTATTAAGAAACAACATCTTACCTATTATTCTGCATACACACATAACATTCATTTTCATTATAACCTTCCAAGCAGCTGAAACAAAAAAAGAAAATATAGCAATGACATCTGGATTTTCGATGACAAATTATTGCTTCGGTGTTTATTTAGAATTAAACAAAAAAAAAAGAAAGAAAAATCTTTAAAAAACTTGATGATGTATCACTTGATGATTGGGTCACGGAACAAAGATGTCATATTCCAAAATTCACGTAAACTGATCAAGTAGTATTTTTTTTAATTAAGAAAAAACAAATTTTATGACAAAGCGAGCTATTATTATGTTTTGATATGCCAAGTTTTATAAATAATGGGAAGGCAACTCAATTCAAACTACCAAGCCTTCTAATGACGACAATTTCTTATTAAAATTGCTAAATATCATAAAAAACAAAGATTTTCTTATGAAATAAAACTAATTGATCAATTTATGTCATTTTTGGGAAATGACACCTTTGTTCCATGAAGAGTACATGTATCATAAAAACTTGTGTGCAATTAAGTTTTTTAAAATAGGTTTAATTCTAAATAAGCACCATTGTCTCTCTTCAAACTACTGTCCTCATTGACATTGTATATTTACATTTCTACAATGTTTTGGTTAATGTGTATTTTGGGCTTCTCCAGTTTTATTGTTCAGTATTTTATTGTAATTATTTACAGTAATGCATTTTCTGTATCTAAATACAAGATGGTCGTTGTACACAAATAACCAACAATCATTATATTTAAATATGGAAAAATATCACTGTATCTAAATGAAAAAATACACCTGAGAAAGGTTGGAGAGAATATTGGCCAAAATATTGTAGGAATAGAAACATCAAGATTGATGCGAACATTAGTCTGGAGAAAATGGTGTGAAAAACAAAAAAAATATTTTTTTTAAACAAAAGTAAAATAATAAATGAATGTGAAAGGTTTTTTATTTATCACTTTATCACCATCAAAACATGTGAGTGTTATTTTAATCAATAATATATTTTGAAATATTGTATCTATAGTACAGCTGAAAAGACCCAAAGACAACTATATTAATACATAATTTGCATAACTATTTTAAAACAGTTCATAATGAATTAATGTTTGGCGTTATTCATTTGTAATTTAGAAATCAATATGAAAATTATTAGACAAAAATACCCCCCCCTCCAAACATTCGATATAACGTGGACCTATTTTCAAGTCGCCATTTTGGAATAGACAGGTAGAAGTATAATTTGAAATTACTGGTTCATAAAATTTTGTTTGCTCTTAAGTTCATGTTGCATATTCCATTTGATGTGAATTGCAAACTTACATGACTTATTTTTTGCCATTTCTTCTGATCCAGGGCAAGTTGGTTGATGGATGCCCAACTGTTGAGAAATGTTCAATCAAAAACATTTTCTCTCCACATTCTCTTTGGCTTTTCTTTGCCTTTTTTGCTCTTAAGTAATAATTAAATAATAATCTCTTTCAATATGAGTTTTGCATGTTTTTTTCCTTGCAGTTTTGCATGTTTCTTCTTTTTTTGCTTTGGACTATTTTAATAATTAAATCAAGGTTTCTGATGAACAATGTGCGACAATTAAAGACTTTATTTTTGTTTGCATGTTGTGGAAACAATCATAAAACCAAAAAATATAAGTATTTGCAAAAATAAATAAATAAGCCAGGTTTCCGATTGACAAGTCTTTTGGAATATCTCTCTACAGATTTTTTTCTTTGCTGTCTTCATTTTTCAATATAAACTCCATGTTTTTAACTCAGTTTGGAGTTGAATATTAATTTTATTTACACAGCTTCCTCAAAAGGATGCAAAGGAAATTTTTGGTGTTTAAAAAGATTTTTCCTTCCTGAACTGAAGAGCAAACAAAATTTTATCAATCTGCAATTTCAAATTCTGCCTCTACTTGTCTATCCCAAAATGGCGACTTGAAAATAGGTCCATGTGAAAAATCTCATTAGTATGCCCTGTATTTAAGAATTCAGGTGATTGCTCATCTCCCTCTCAGTACATACCAATAAGTCTCCTGTGCATCATGAGTAAGCTGCTGGAATTTGTGTTAAATAAAGAAGTAATCAACCATTTCAGCAAAAATAACCTTCTTAGTGATGTGCAATATGGTTTCTGTTCTGCTAGATCTACAGCAGACGTGCTTACAGTTATATCTCATAGGAATAGGGAATCTCTTGACGGAGGCTTCCTCTCTAGGGCAATTGCTCTTGACATATCAAAGGCTTTTGATAAGGTATGGCATAAAGGTCTACTTCACAGCTATGGTATAGCTGGAAATGTCTTCTCAATTATTAAATCATTTCTCTCTGATAGGTTCATAAGAGTAGTGGTTGATGGGCAGAAATCAGAAGCTCTCAGTATTAATGCTGGAGTCTCTCAGGGGTCCATCCTGGGCCCAACCCTCTTCCTGACCTACATTAATGATCTTCCAAAGCACATCCTTACATCATTTGTATACATTTATGCTGACGACACTACAATCTATGGTACCACATCAAAGACTGTTAATGACCAAGTTCTCTCTGATTCTCTCTCCTCTGATCTTGAGCATGTGGTACAATGGGGAAAGAGAGAGCTGGTTACTTTTAATGCATCTAAAATCAAGCTTCTATCTCTATATCATCTATGCTCTGATGCCAATCTGGCATCAATTGAAATGAATAACTCTTGTCTTGGGGAAGCTTCATGTTTTGACAAGCTTCTGGGCTTGACCTTTACTCCTGACTTGAAATGGAACACGTATATCAAATCCATTGCCAAGGTGGCTGGAAAAATGATGGGATCCTTCTACCGCTCCAGTAGATATCTCACTCCTGATGCAATTTTCTACCTATATAAAAGCCAGGTGCGGCCAACGATGGAGTACTGTTGCTACATCTGGGCAGGAGCTGCTAGAAGCAGCTTATTCTGCCTTGACAGAGTTCAAAATAGACTTTGTAGCTTAGTGAGGAATGCTCTTTTCTCTTCCCTGCAGAAAAGATGTTGCGAGCCTGTCTCTGCTTTATCATTATTTTCATGGCAAGTGCTCAGCTGAGCTTCAATCTATGATCCCTCCTTGCCAAACTTTCATGAAAAACACTCGCCTGGCCAAAGCCACTATCAATAATTTCCCACACTCCTTGTCTGTGCCTAGACCTAAATTTAGATTCCACGAACAAAGCTTCTTTCTTGGAACTGCACACCTGTGGAACTCTCTTCTGACTGCCTCCTTTCCAGCTGACTACAATCTGATTGTCTTCAAGTCCAATGTAAACAAGTTCTTGATGAACCGTCCCCCTAAGTAATCCAAGTTACAAAATTCCCACTACTTATGTTTACTACGCTATAATCATATTGACTAATGTATATCCATTAATCCTTATCTTCAAGTGGGCTCTGGGCCTTGATAAGCAGTGATCCCTGTGTAAAAAAATAAAAAATAAAAAAGCTTCTTTATTGTGTATTTTTCTGCAAAAATACACTACACCTTTACAAACTGTTTTGATATGCCTGCACATATGAGTTTTTCGGATCCATTACCAACATATGAAATTCTCCTGATGATTCTTTTATCAAAGAACCCTGTATTGATTTACCTTTTGGTGCAGTTTATCTTGGACAATTGTCGTTTTACCCAGAATACCACTTGGACAGCAATTGGGCAATCTATAAAGTTTGGACTTTTTCCCCATTTTGCCTTTGCTTAAAATTTCCTTTTTCTCTACTTCTTTTTATATACATATTCTTTCTATTTTACTCCTTCTTATGTTTTTTCTGCATCCCGTATCTTCTCTTTTCTCCTACCATTATTTTTTTATGCTTCATTTTTTCTTCTACACTACTTTTTTTCCCCTATTTTTCATTTCTAATCTAAATGTTCCTAAGTTGGTTTTTATTTGTCTATCCTTATATTTATATAATGCTGGCGTTTCTTCTCTTCTGATGAGAAGCACTTATCTTCGAAATGCCATGGCCTAAAAAGGTTCTTTCCTACTCTATTCTCATTTTCATCCTTATTGATATGATGATGCAATAAAGTTCTACGTAACTTTTATCCCTCATCTTTTTCATTTATAAATTGCTCCTCTTAATCACGTAGAGCCTTTACTATCTTGATAGGGTTGCATTTAGGTTCAGTTATCATATATATATATATATATAAGATAGTTGAATTCAATAACCACATTATGTATTGAAGATGGTGACCATCAATTACATAAATTCAACTAAACAGATTTGCATATTTTGAAAGTATATCGAATATGTAATAATATTCATATGCTTTAAAGGTATCAATCATCAATGCTATCAACATCTTCTATATAACATATAAATCCAAATACGATATAAACTAAAATTCTGACAACTAAAGTGTTAATGTTGGTCTGTGATGAAAAACACTTTAATACTTAGACAAAATAAGAAATACTGAATCTATGTTAATACAATTATTTCAATAAAAGAAATTCATGTTTTCTTCGCTGAAATCAGGTTTTAGCAATGATTCATTTGAAGTGACCTTGATATCAAATTGTTTAAAATTAAGTAAAAAAAAACCAAAAAAAAACCCCGAAATCTTGAAATAAATCTGATACGCAATGAATTTGTGCATATGCATTCACCTATCATTAATGTATCAAATGACCTTTGACCTTCAGGCAGAAATTGCTGGAAATAAAGATTTGTAAGGAAAAGTTCATTTAATTCACGATTAACAAAAACATAGCTTCTGTATTAGTCTATTATCCAACAATGAAACAAAACATCCATTTTCCAATCATTTTTTACAGCCCCCCTCCCTATCCCCAAATTGGTTTGTTACCAAGTATCTCTATGAGAGGCTCTGTCCATCCATCTATCACATTTAAGTTTAAAATAGTACGTTTTAACTGTGTTGAAATGTGTCTAAGGAACCAAGTCAATTTGTCATTATTATGATCAAGTTTAAAATAATATTTTTTAGATGCATCCATTATTTGTCACTATAATATATCAGCAGTAGCAGCAGCAATAATAATAGTAGTATTAGTAGTAGTAGTAATAATAATAGTAGTAGTAGTAACAATAATATCATCATCATCTTATTGAGAGGTTGGTAGTTGATTAAGATTATGTCTGCCATAAATATCCAAGCATTACCTGGCCAATTAATGGTCGAGTTGAAGCTTACATGAATGTAGATTGTGCCCTATTTGATATTGAAGCCACCTTCTACTATTTGAGTGACATTTTGAATGCTAGTGGTGGTTGCGAATGTGCTATCACTGTTCGCCATTATGTTACATTGGTAAACTTCAGGAATTTGCTGGCAACCTTTTCATCTAGGCATATATTCTCTTTAAGATTTGGAGCAAAATCTTTTCAACCTATATCCACTCTGTCATCTTACATGGCAGCAAGACATGGGTGCCAAACACTTCTGATCTGCAAGAGTTTCAGTATAATGGCTGTGCCGTGATTAGGTGGATGTGTGGCTGCAAACTGGAAATAATCCTATGATACTTCATCAGGAAATTTATATTGGTACAATTTCAGCATCTAAGGTCGTTTAACTGTCTACAGCATGCTACCTCTTGCATCAACCTCACAATGCATTTGGATATCCCAAAAATTAGAGAGCTTGCTAGACCAAGGAAAACATAGGTCAAGTGTGTATGAATTTCAAATGCTAGCTATTGTTGAAGAAAGCAGAAAGGAAACTGTCACACAGCTAAAAATGTGTTGGACCTCAGCTGTGACGTAGACCCAACCACTATTTGAAATGTCAACATTCGCCACTGCTTTGTTATGCCAATCTTAAGACAAAATGAGAAAAAAATCGTATGTGCTGGTATTGACATATACTGAATGTAAATGACATTATTACACAAAAAGGATTCAAGATAGAGGCCTTTGAGGAAGGCGAAGAGGAAGCTGAAATAGAAGTGGTTTGATACCCTATACAAAGATTTCAATACAGCCAGACTTATTTTTACTTCCTTTGCACCGCAGGAAGATGTGACACAAAGTCAGAAAGCGTGATTTGTTGAGCCAGCACATGAGTAGTACTGCACTCTGACCCTAAAAATATGCCTGTGCAGCCCTATAGGCATTTCTCAGTTGGGGTGCCTGATACAGCAATAAACTCCTCCCCAAAAAAGTGAAGCAAGGATGGACCTTCTAGAACTACCCAGAACCATACCTCAATCCAACAGAAGAAAGGTCATCATCAGTCATAATGGCCCACTTCTGTTGATCTGATTGCCAAGAATGGAGAGTGACTTTTACAATAACACTGTGCAAGAAAGTCTTCCTTTTAACCAACTCTTTGACTATGTATGATGAAGGGAGAAATGCAATGTGGATATCATTTTGCAGAATAAATGCAGAAGAAAATGGTGAACAACAACAATAATATGTCTATATAATATGCCATGCTTAAGTTTAAAATCTTAGCATCTTTTGATTTGTCCACTGACTGAGGTAAAAAAAGATGAAGTATAGTATTTGAACAGATGATACATTTCAATCCTAGCCAAAAAATTTTGCTATAAAATATAAATTCCATAATACATGGATTTTCTTAAACTATACATACCACGATACCACATGGGTTTAACTACTTAAAATATCTCCAGTGTTTCTATGAATTTTATTTTGAAAAAATATGTACAGATTAGACTTTTTAGCTCATTGACTTAGAACAAGTGCTTTATGCCAAATTGATGGTTAGATATGGTTAAATTTGTGCTCATTTGTGCATTAAACACAAATTCCTATTAATCCTATTAACTATGCATTGAATGGATACCATAATACTTAGTTTGCTGTATCTTATCATAACAAAGGTTTATAGAAATTTACAGCCAGATTGGCCCAGTAGTTTTTCAGAAAACTTCTAGAGTAAATGTGGTATTGTGGTAACTAATTCTATTAATCTCTAACTTATTATTATGGTATGCATTGAATGCATAGCATAATACTTAGTTTGCTAGATCTTCTTATAACAAAGGTCTAGAGAAAATTGCAGCCAGATTGGCCAGTAGTTTCAGAGAAAAGGTAGAATGAATAAAAAAAAATAAGAGAAATATAATATAGACGTGGGAATGATGATGAGTAGGATATCTAAAAACCACCCAAAGAGAATGGAAAATAAAAGTCATGTTGATATTTTATTCTAATAATAACAGTTTATCTCTTAATATTAGAATCTTTACTTACTGTTGGTGGTAAGAATGTGGTTCACACAGGAAATGAACTGATGGCACTTCTAACGGATGGTTACAGATACTGCATTTGGGAGCTTGGAAAATTTTTGCTCTGAAAATAAACAAATAAATAAATAAACTAAACAAAAATAAAATAGAAATTAAGCTAAACATATATATAGAATATTATATACAAGTGCAGTTTAAACGTTTTGTAATTTTTGTATATGTGCTCTTTTTTAATCAGTATTTCATGAGATTGAATCAGTTTACGCCATGGAAGGGGCACTTGCTATGCTTGGTAATATTATGGTATGCTTGTTAATTGCTTTATTTCATGCATTATTGAAAAGAAACACAAATAGGTGTACAACAACATGGTCCTTATTTGCCTCCTCATGAAAGCAAAGTTAGACACAAGATTATTTTCTTTTTTATGTGGGGAATAATCAGCTTCCTTAAAAGGAGCAGTCTGGATGGGATGAAAATAAAATTTGCCACAATCAATCAGAGAACAAAACAGATATTACACTTTTGTCTAATTTTAGAAGGCATTTATCTTTTATGAATTTTAACTGAAATATAATGCTGTTGTACAAAAGATGACAAATCAATTAATCATAGCACAGTAACTAGATGATTCAAGGAATCAGGTGGACTTAAAACTATAGATTCCGAGATTATATGCAACACCATGCCATATCAATTTATGTGATTTTTGGAATATGATGTTTTTGTTTCATCATGGGTATATACATCATACAGATTTTTCTTTATTCATGTTTTTAATATAGGGGGAATTCTGTACAAGAACCCATTTTTTCACTGAGGAGGCACCATTTACCAAGACTACTCGAGGATAACGGTGAAGAAGATTGAATGAAAGCTAGTTGAGGCTTGAAGATGATTAATAGCACAAACTAAGTTTGTGTTGCTTGTGAGAACGATTTATGACAGTAATTTGTTGGTATTGGATTTATAGATGATAAAGTTGTAGTCTGAAGGAAAGCAGTTCTATGATAATGTGTTCCACAGATGGGAAGCCTTTGTGAAGAAACTATGTTCGTGGAAATTTCTCCTGACAGTAGGCGTATGGAAAAAGAACAGTAAATTTATTTTTCACATATCTTATTCTCGGGTATGAGCCAGAATGTTATCTATATATATTTTCAAATATAGTCAACTTAATTTCCTTCAGAAAAAAATCAAATATTTGTTAATAAGTGGCCTGAGAATGGCATGGTTCTAAAGTGTTTCCGCTATTAATAATTGAAATTGCTTCAGTCAATTTACCCAATTAATAAATAAGAATTTTATAAATTTTTTTTTTATCATTTCTAACTGATGCAGATTTTACAAATGTTAACAAAACAAGATGAGAAAAAAAAAAAAACCAACAGACGATTATAAAGAGTAAAAAAAAAAAAGGTTGTTTCTTACGATGTTTTTAACTCTTCAATTTGTAATTTCTTGTTGCATGTGTCTTCTCGGTATTTTTGGATGAGGCGTTGGTCCTCTGTAATTTGATCATTTTCTTGTTGCAAACGCTTCACAATATAATCCTGTTGAGATGGAAACAAATTAAACATCATAATTTGAACACTGATTAATTAAAATCTTGATTATTTAATAAAATGATTTTTACAATTTTAAATAAACATTAAGGTAATAATTTTATTCTATATTCTCATATATTATGTTTTGGCAATGCGCTAAAGATTTTACCATTTTATAAACTAATGGAATACTTCATTTATTGATACAAGCAATGCACAACAAATTTAAAGTGACAGTTCATTCATGCTGTAGTGGAAAGACTGCTAAGCATGCATGTACCTATCTTTTCAATCATTAGTGAACATGTTATGTATGAGTGTATCTGTTTACCTGACCATAATTTTTTATTACTGGTGCGGGAGGGTGTCACCACTTATCAAAGCTTAGAGGCAACTCTAGAATAAGGGTTAATGATTGTTAAATAGATGGTGAAAGAAGACTGTGATGATCAGTAATGGTAGAACTTGGGTAATATATAATTATATAAATTGAGGGCTTTTTACGGTGAGTGAAGCAGTTCACTGCTTTGAATTCTGTCTATTTAACTATATCACTTGCATCATAATTTAAGTGAATCATATTGTTTGCATGAATTCTACTTCGGATACTTTTTTGCAAATAGTATTATGATAATTAAATTTCTAATAAATTGTTGTGGCATTAGAGAAAAGAAATAAGATGGACAAGAGGTACCAATGAGTTGCTAGATGACTGTTTTTGGATTTCTCATTATAACTGTCTGCTCATAGTATCGCAAAATGTCAGTGTAGTGATACAATATGAAAGATCAGTATAATACAAACTATTTCAAAAACCTCATTTGTTTCACGAAATCCTATTTTATCCATTATCCATGACTGATGTCATCAACAAATTAATCTAATATGCAATTGCATTTTCAAAATCCCCAAACTTTGTTTCACTAATTTAACTTTTTTAATCTTTTTTATAGTTTTTTTTTTTTTTTTTACACAGTGGTCACCACTTATCAAGGCCCGGAAGCCACTCAGGGATAAGGGTTATTGCGTTAGTGTGAAGATTTGATGAAGTGTTTACTTAAGGGGGTGGTTCATTAGGAATTTGTTAACGTTGGACTTGAACACATCCAAGTTGTAGTCAGGTGGGAAGCAGGCAGACGGAACAGAGTTTTGATTCAAATCGTTTGTCACTAACTGTATCATGTTATTGTGTTACATGAAGAACTTTGATCTGTTAGAAAAAATAAAAAAGCAGTACTTACCTTTACAACTGAAAGAGTAGCAGCAGAATTGTGGGCAAGGGATTGTATAACCAACAATGGGGAGAGTAGATTCTTTTTATCAATATCTGAACATGTTAAGGACAAAATAAAAAAAATTATATCAACTATCAACATCCTGTTCAAAAATGTTCTACATCTAGAGCCTCAGTCTATCTTTTAAATATTTATTTTTATTTATTATATGAAATTATCATTTTTTTTGTATTCATTCCTTCTAAATGTGTTTAAATAGTGCTGATGTTGAAGGCTATTCTTCTATTAATATTAGGTTGTTTCTTTTTAATGTATAGTGCTGCTAGGATTTCTAAACATTGTGCAGTTATTGTTGCATGATTTTAGTGCTAAAAGTTAGGATTTTCCTGATTGTGCCTTACTGTAATGTTTTGTTGTGCGTAGTGATGTGGTAAGTGCGTTTGTGTCTGATAAATGGTATGCAGTATATCAAGAAAGAGTTGTTGTTGTGTGGCCAATATAAGTACTATATTTTCAGGTTGGCTATTAGGAAAATATTCTGTACTTCTACAGCTTAATCAAAACATTAAAAAATGAAAATATCGAAAAAGGTTATATCCGTTTTGGACTGAAGATCTCTGAAAAAAATTTCACTTAATTTGATTGAGTAGTTTTTTTTTTTTAACAGCGGAAAAACACGTTTTTATGAGAGCGTGTTGAAGTCAGCCATCTTTGAATTTTTTTAACACACCACAAGATATAACTCAATTTAAAGCGCCGACACTCCCTCCCCATCTTTAATTTTAACTAGTTTTTATTCCTAAAAATCGAAACTTTTGCTCGGTATCATGAATTGTTTTTTCGCTGTAAAAAAAAAAACTACTTGATGAAATTAAGTGAAATTTTTTTTCAAAGAACTTTGTTCCATAACGGATACGTACAATATAAACTTCTTTTTTTTTATATTTTCATTTTTAATGTCTTGATTAAACTGTATAAGTACCAAATATTCTTTTAATGGGCAAGTGAACATATATAGTAAGTTTGTTTAGCTTAAAATTAGGTTAATAGTGTTATTGTTTTTCATTATTCGGTTAGATGTTTTAAATTTAGTATTATAGATTGTTAGTTTAATTTTTTGGTGTTTATCGACAAGTTTAGTATATATGCATATGAGATTTTTATTGCCTTTTCATCTAGCATATAATAGTTTATAATTGTTGTGTATTTGTTTTTTTCTAATATCTGAAAAGTGTCATCTTTGTTATTAGTTTTATTTTTTGGTGTCTACAGTTTATATAAAGTTTGATTTGTTGACACAGTAAATAACAACACCATAGCAAAAAAGAAAAACTGAAACTGATTATGAAAATCGAAAGTTCTTGAGAAAAGAACCTTCAGATCTATACTCAATCTATTGTTGATTCCACGATTAAGAAAATAACAAAGACAGAAAATTGGTAATTTTTTTTTTCACTTGTACTATTTTACATAGTTTTTCTTTTCCTTCCTGTTTTAGTTAAGTTTTTCTTACATTCTCTAGTGGCAGGGGGGGGCTCATTTCTGTTTTACTGACCAACACATTTACAGATTTTTGTCTGGGTGTTACTTATGTAAAATTATATCTTATATTCTACTCTTATACCGTCATTGTCACTGCTAGTAATAATATTGTTAGACTGAGCTAGTGTTCAAAAGAAATACAAAAAAAAAAATTTTTTTTATTTAAGTCATCCATAATCATAAAAGGCCTGATTTTAAATAAATGTTGGAGGAAATAAATGAATAATGTGTAGACCAAATAAAAAAAACTATGTATATGTATTACTAGATGTAGCGTTAGAGTTATTTTTAAAAAAAAAAAAAAAAAAAAAAAAGGAGAAGGTAAAAATTAATACAGAAGAGGACAGAGTAGTCTAGCACCTGTCCAGTGATAAATCCACAACGAGCTACACTCAACTGTAGAAAAGAAATGACAAGTGGAAAAGTAATCCAGATTTATAAGTGAATATATTTTGTCTGTTGTCATTTATTGGACAGACTTGCATAACATTTTTTTATAAAGCATTCTTGACATTCCAGATGTTTCATAATTCTGTTTCTTTATCTACTAGTACTACAAATCAATATTATATTTCTCTTAATTTGTCTGTGATACTTTTTTCTCAGAAACTATTGGATCAATCTGGCCGAAATTTTGTATGGACCTTTGCTATGATAAAGTGCAGCAAACCACATATTATGGTATCTGTTCGATGGGGAGTTAGGGATTAATAGGTATTAGTCCCTACAATACCACATTTACTCTAGAAGTTTTCTCAGAAACTACCGGGTTCACCTGGCTAAAATTTTATATGAACCTTTGTTATAATAAGGTGCAGTATACTAAACATTATAGTATCCATTTGATGTACAGTTAGAGATTAAGATGGATTAGTATATAATTCAAAAATGAGTACAAATTTAATCATATTCAACCATTAATTTGGCATAAAGCACTTATTCTAAGTCAATGGGTTATAACTTTTTCCCATTTTTAATGAGCAAAAGTCTAGTAATAATAATAATGGGTTAAAAATTATTGACCCAAATTCCTTTCCGAATTTTCAGAAGCATCACATAAGAAGTATGTCAAAAGCAGTATACCAACATTAATATTACTACTACTACATTGTGTAGAATGAAATGATGATGGATGAGTAATGCAAGTCATAAAGATAAACTTAGATCTGATGACCTCAGAGGAAGATTAAATATGGACAGTAGAGGGTGGAACGAAAAAATTGTTGCCCTAAAGAAAATAACACTTAAACTCTGTTTTAAAAATATTTATTGAAAAAATCAATTCAGGTAACTTGATTATGTAGCAGAGCTGACAATGTAGCCACCTTCAGCCTCAATCATCGCCTCGATATGGGTCCGAAACTGGGAGCATGCCTTTTCCACAAGTTCCAGCCGGAGCTTGGCAAATGATGGTGATCAGGCTGGCTTTGGTGTTGTAGGAGGTCATGTTGGTGATGTTCTAAACGTATGACCACACGAAGTAGTCCAGCATGTTCAGGTCGAGGGAGGAGAGGGGCCAGTGAGAGAAAGGTACAAAGACGTAGCTTTCGAAGTTAAGCCTGAGTCTCTTTAGACTTGTGGACCAGCACTGTCCTGCTATCACATCCAGGGTGTGGCAGCAGTTACCTGACTGCACCAGGGAATCAGCACACTCGTCAGCACATCCACATACACTTTGGTGTTGACTTTCAAGACTTCAAAGAAGTAAGGTGGCATGATATGGCCTTCATTGGTAACCACACCAAACATCATAACCATGGCCAAAAACTTTGTTTTCATCACCCTTCGCACGTCCCTGTTATTCGTTGAACCATTCAGATTTGCATTTTGAGTGCTAGCAATGCTCCTGTTGTCATAACTTGGATTGGTAGAGAGCATGAGTTGTACAGTGGTGCATCTCTGATCTCGCTTGTTGAACATTGTGTCACTTTCAGACATGATAGAAGGCTTGTATTGCTCTTTGCGACTGAGCAACTAGTAGATGATCTTCAACAAAAAAAGAAAAACAGTTTTCATCAAACGGAAATGGAATCATATTGTCTTTTCTAAGGCAACAATTTTATCATTTCACCCTGTAAAGAGAGATGTGTGCAGAAGCATAGAATTTGACATTATGGCCATGTTGAAAAAATGAATGAGAGTTCTTGGATTAGTAAGTGAAAACTGTTGTGGTATCAGGTTTAGTTGACAATGGAAGGCCAAGGAAAACATGAGAGGAAATGATAAAAATGGACTCGAGAGAAACAATAATCAATAAAAACCTGGTCAGAGATAGTACACATGTCAGCATGTTAAACAGGACTTAACTGAATGATGATGATGATGATGATGATAAAACAAAGGGAACCAAAATGATCATGATAAAATAGGCACATAATACCCCCCCCTCCAAAAAACAGAATAATGATACCAGCACCAGCTGGTACTACACAAAATAAGTCATGAAGAATCGAGGAGGATGGAAAGACTAATGAGGGAGAGCACGATTTAGACCTCTACTGGAATGGCACAGAGAGCACTCTAATCCTGAGGAGACTTATACCACTCAAATTCTAAACAAGACCAACGGCTACAATGAATGAGAAATCACTCATAAACAGCTGTTGTGAGAATGTAAAGTAATTTGAAATTGTTTTGGAAAGAAACAGAAAGTACTGAAAATATGAAAAGACCTGCTGTTACTTAGATTTCAGGGAAACCTCTTCCATTGTTGCTCATGAACAATCACCAATAATGATTCATGTGATAACTAGTGAGTAAATAATAATTATAATAATTAGAAATCTAAGAACATTCCACAAATCCAAGGGAATTGAAACTCCCACCGTAAATATGTTAGGAAAATCCTATAATCTGACATTTCCTCATTCCAATCAAAAATAGCATCAATCGGTGCCACAGAAAATAATCATAACAAGTGTAGAAAGCGAGTAGAGAGAGCACCATCCAGACCTCCAATGGAAAGGCATACAGAGAATTGGAATCTTAAAGAGGCTTACTGTCATTCAAATTCCAAATAAAGTCAATGGCCGTTATTCATAAAAAACTAACAACAAACAACTCTTGCAAGAAATGAAACTGATTTGCAACGGTGATCAAAATAGACAAAGTACTTCATATTCCAGGGAACAACATTTGTTTTTGCCAGTGAGCAATCACTGGTAATGCTATGTGAGAATTCCTAATGAGTAAGAAATAATAAACACTATTGGGCAAAATTCTATCTAATATGGTATGAAGATAGAAAGATAGAAAAGATGTAAGTGGATAAAGTCATACAATATTTGTCATGAAGAGTCTCAGGGATGTTGGATGTAAAACAAAACATAAGATTTTTTTAAATTGAATTCAAAGAAGGTGTATATTTCTATGCTTTTTTAAGAGAAAACCTAAATAAAATGGAGAACAGTAAAAAGTAAATTTCTAAAGCTGAATAAAAATTGATCATTACAGAGTATTCACTAATCAACAATTTTGATAGAATAAAATCATTGATGCTATTAACTGCAGCATTTCAGAAGAACACACAAAAAACAATTTTGGTGAATTTCAAAGGATACGAGAAAGGACTTCCATTAAGTAAGTTTTACAATTATCTTCTTTCATTGCAAAGTATGATAAGGCTTGCACCCACAGGTTCGATTCTTGTGTTCTGAAATAAAGAAAAAACAAAAAGAAATGGTAAAACAATTATTACATAATCAAGGTTAAGGTGAGCTCAAATTGAATAAGAAATGGTTTTGTAATGTTAAACTCTTTAATATTTCTAAAAAGAAAACAAGAAAAACAAGCATTTCAATAGCATTAGCTTGGAAAGCTAATAATATAAGTATAGAAAGGGTCGGTATCAATAAAGTTGGAATAGAAAAAGTTGGTATCAATAATATTAGTGTAGAAAGAGTCATATTGATAACGCTGTTATAGTATTGATAATGTTAGTGCAAAAAGAGTTGATATTGATAATGTTAGGGTAAAAAAGGTTAGTATCAATAATGTTAGGGTGATGAGGTCAGTACAGATAATGTTAGTATAGGAAGGGTCGGTATCAATAATTTTAGGATGAAGGAGTCCGTACTGAAAATGTCAGGGTAGAAAGGGTCAATATCGATAATGTTGGGGTAGAAAGGATCGGTATCAATAATGTTGGAGTAGAAAGGATCGGGATCAGTAATGTTGAAGTAGAAAGGGTCAGTATCGATAATGTTAGGGTAGAAAGGCTGAATACCAACAATGTTAGACAGAAATTGTGAAGTTAATTATGTTGCTACTGTAAAGTCATAAAGAAAAACACATTAAGAATCAAACCTGTAATGCTATTTGTATTAAGTAACATTACAAAAGAATCTTAAAAAGAAATAATGAGGCACTTTTTCACGCAGATTTAGAAGCATTCAATAATTATATTATTTCACTGTGATGTATTGATATAATCTAGCCCAATTAAGGGTTCAGTTAGAATTTACTAGAAGGTACCTTACTATGACAAAATATAACTGGAGAATATAAGGGACTAAAGGCTGTGAAAATAGCAAAGATGAAGATAAAAAAAATCGCATAAAACATGTAAAGAATATGAATACATTTAAAAGTATTCTAACAAAATTATATATAAGTGCCTCATAATGATTATGATTTAAACATTATCTTACTAAAGATATTTCAATCACAAAATATTTCTATGCACGGTGAAAACTACTTACCCGAACCGTTTGCAAGTGTCAATAACTTGTTTGTATTTATCATGATCCATATAATAACGCAAGATTTGTGGATACCTGAAGAGAAGAAAAAACTCAATGAGAGTCTTTCATATAACAAGTTTCATTTACAATCACTTCCCCATTAATATATCTTAACTCAACCAATTTGAAATTAGGTAGTAAAATAAGCAGAAATTCCTAGAAACTTAATACATTTTGATAACAAACATGTTAACTAATCACATGATATGATTACAAGTGTTGTTTCGTTAAGTCTGATTTTGTAATACAGAAGCACAAACCACTTAATATTTTTTTCATGTTTTGGTGCTTTGTGAACTTTATTTTTGATGTATCTGTTTTCTTATCATCAAATTAAAGCTTTGTGCAACCTTAGTTGAATATACAGGCAGGCAAGATGGCAACACGTGCAATAGCATTATGTAATGCATAAACTTTGACATAGATACAAAAACTTCTTGTTAGACATCAAAAAGCATCAAGATTCTAAAACATTTATGATTATTTAAGTAGCCATCGCCAAAACTAGAATAATTGATAAATAGTAAAATACTTTTTTCATGATGGAACGATTGGCAAGAAGTTCATAAGTTTCACTAGGAACATGTTTCCTAACAAAATAATGAGATAGACAAGATTGAATGGAAAGCAACTATTGGTTATCAAATATGCTATTATAACTATACTAAACTTTTTAGCTTGTTAAAAACAAGCAAAACTTATAGCCAGTTGACTTAGAATGAGTGCTCTATACCCAATTGATGGTTGAATAGTTAAATTTGTGTTCATTTTTGCATTAAATAATAATCCCTATTGACCTCGAGTTGTGCACCGAATGGATACCTCAATATTTAGTTTGCTACACTTTATTATAACAAAGACTCATACAAGATTTCAGTCAGATTGGCCCAGTAATTATTAAGAAAACTTCTAGAATAAATATGGTATTGGGTATTGTGGTGATTAATCCTTATTAATCCATATCTATGCATTGACCAGAAACTATAATACTTAGTTTACTGCATCTTATCATAACAAAGATCTACACAAAATTTCAAATAGATCAGCCCAGTAAGTTCCAAGAAAAAATCAAACAGACAGACAAATCATGAGATTTGTTGACAAAGTAAAAAAGTTTCCAATTAAACTTTGAGGGTAAAAAAGCTATTATTCCTGCAAAAGTATACAACCTAAATTTAATTTACTCATAAAATTTTACATTATTTATATATTCTGTGTAAGGTACAAGACAATTTAAAAATGCTTTAACAAAAGATGGTCATTCATAATTAAAATGAATTTCACCTCTATCAACAGTTATAAAAGATATATAAATATAATGAAGAAAAATAGATGATCTGTTCTTGCTTATCAGCACTAAAATCGATACAAATACTAAAACAAATTGGAAAGAAAAGTGTTTTACATTGCTGTGTTACAAAACTGAAGATACGAGAAAAGGAATTATAGTGCAGGTGAACACAAATTCAGAAAAATAGATAACAACTTTGGCTTGTTCATCAAAACATTTTTTGTTCTGCTACAATATCTATATGCATTTTAAAAACACTATAAACATGAGTTACACTACGGATCATGTTAGTATGCATTCAACACTGAATGATGTGCGCAATCTAATCCAACAAAGGGTCAGTTAGAATTTACTAGAAGGTACCTTACTATGACAAAATATAACTGAAGTAACTGGAGAATATAAGGGACTAAAGGTTGTGAAAATAGCAACAACTAAGATAAACAAAATCGCCTAAAACATGTAAATAATATAAATACACTTAAAAATACTCTAACAAAAGTATATATATATATATATATATATATGTTTGAATAGTTTTTGTTGTCTGTAAAAAAAAAATTACATGATGATACTTACAATTCAGCTTTTTCATACAAGTAAAGTATTCCAGCCGTAAAGTTGTGCATTTGGCATAAGACAAGCGCTTGGTCGATGTCATAGCCAGACTGAAATGAAAAACAAGCAAAAATATACAAAAGAGGAATAAATGGTTTTCTAGATAAAATGTAGGTGTTTGTATTTTGAATAAGATTTTGACAAAATAAGAGTCCTAAACAGTAGTGACTATGACATCAATTCTGATTATGATATTAGCAATGGTCATTATCCTTGCAACATCCATGTTAACAGTATCATGTTCATTGTGATGATGATATTTAGATCTATAAAAACGAAATAATACTCTATTCTATGTTCTAATCAGATAAAAAATAATTCTTTTTACATTCAATCATTTGGATACAGACACACATATATTAAACAACTCATTGAAAAAAATTTGGGAGTTGCAAAAATAAGATATATCTAAAAAAAAAAACAATTGCTAAGTACATATGCACAACCGATATAAATTCTAATAAATGAAAAAAACATACTGTTCAGATTTCATCAAATTAGGGTAGTCAGATACCCAAATAGTATAACGTAAACTTCTGTGCATTTATTTGAAATTCTTCCATTGAATCCAACACACGTGTATAAACGCACACTATAGAAATTATAAAAAAAAAAAAACTTCCATATTTCTCCTTTCCATTAAAAGACTGGACCTGATAAAGACTGGAATTCTCTGTCGCCTGATGAAATCTTTTTAGGTTGAAACAGTAGATTTATTATCGTAACTAATGGTTATTTTGTTTACCTAAATCGAATAAAATAATATCCCGCTCTTTTTATTCAGCACTATGAATGTCATTAAATCCAATGGATATTTTTTAACTGGATTTTTGGATATTTTTAACCTGGAATTATATATATATATATATATATATAAACATTAGAAACAGTCTATGCGGATCAACCTGCATTTTGATGCTAATACATTTTGATGGAACTGTAACGTGAGGTAAAAAATAAAATTGGGAGGGACAATTTTAGTTACTTAGCTCATTTTACACTCCTATCGGGACATTTCTTCAATGGAAATTGCTCCAGATAAGGCAGGAAGTCACTTGATGTAACAAGCTAAAAAATATACTATTTTAAGGTCAAAAACTTGCCATTGATAAGTGGCAGATGGAATAGATATTGACCCCAAAACAGCAATTCTTCCTTCTTTGTCAGAAACATTGCTCATGGAATGGGAGGACTAAATGACAAAATAAGGAAAGAAAGAATTATGTGACTATATTAGCATTGAAACACTGGTTGATCCACATAGACTATTTCTAATTTTTAGGTAATTATATTTATAAAAGCCCTACTTTGTGTAGAGCTCTTTAAAAAAAAAATTCATGTTATAAATATATTTAAACTTAATTATGTTTATATATATATATATATATATATATATATATATATATATATATATACTATGTACACTACTGGAATTTAATCAAAGCCAACAAAACACCCTCAGTCGAATGGAAAATACTTAAAATTTGTAGTTCACTAACTTCACCTTGTTATTTATGTTTAACAGAGAAGTTTGAGATTATTAGATTTAAGGACAGTGAAAAATTATTAACTATTAAAGTAGAATCGGCTATGAGCTGCAAGTACATTGGAAGCTATGTTTTAAATAAGATGTAAAAAACAAATACCTATTCCCTTCATGGTAGCTATACTACTATGCATAACCCCTCATTCCCAATATCTTAATTAATAAATGAACCTAGGGGAGAATTGAAAAGTTACAAAGTGGCCCTGGTACACCACACACTAATAACTATATTTACTAAAACCGACACACCTTTAGTGAATAACTATACTTACCGAAAAACCTAGAACAGGCTAACAAAAATAACTTAGCTAAATGAAGGAAAGAAGTACCCTCTGCTACCCCTCAACACCAAATGCTACAGTCTAATAGTTAAACAAACTAAAACACAATATGCAACCAACTGGATAAAGGTGAGTGCACTTTGCATACTTACTAATAAAAACACCCAAAAACGATTACCTAAAATAATCTGTGTCCAACATGCTTATAAATAAGGCGTTGATATACACCTATGAAAAGCATTATCATAAAGCAGCATTATACAAGGAAACCAAGCATATAATTGATTTCTAATGGTTTATGTAAACAGAGTGTTCTACCAATACAGACACATCTATGCTATTATGTATCTGTTTGCATGTAAACGGTCTGGAAAACTCTATTGCTATAATGAGGCATATAAACTGAAAAAATATATTATATATTCTAATACTGAGGAAGAAGTAAACAACCCCAATGAAAGAATGACAACCATCGATATTAAGTTTATATATAGAAACAAGAACTTTTGCCTGTCTAATTACTTTGGACACATTAGAGTGAAAAATATAATCCTACGATACCACCATTATTTTAATCATATAAATTAGCCGGTATATTTGTTCACAGACTGTTAATTTAATTATGCAGACATATATTATATTGAAATAAATAAACAAACAGATAAATAAATATATAAATAAATAAGTAAAAACGAGAAATAAATGAATTAGTAAAAAAATAGCAAGAAAATAAATAAATAGAGTTTATCAATAAAATAGATAGATAAGAAATGTGTCACCAGAATAGAATAACCACCCATGAAGTTTTAAAATAGAGAAGCAGCAATGCTGGCAGCAAACACAGAGACAAGAGACTAGCTAAAATGAAACCGATACCTCCCCCTGTTGTGAAAGCCTGAACAGGCTGAATCATACTTCTCTCCTCTTCCCCCCTCCAACCCTTACTCCCTTTATTTACTACAACTCCCTCCAAAAACCTCTACTGTCCACATTCACAAACTATACCCCACCCTCTTTTCTTTCAAAGTATAATCCACACCAGAATGTTTTTATATACAAAACAAATTGAAATTTGAGTCTCATTTCAATGTTTCCTTCTTTGGTTTGATGAGTTGAATCTCTTTTAATAAGGACTCCACCAAAACATGTATGCACATATGTAAGTAATAATGTTTGTATAATAAACAAACAATGTATATACAATTTTTGTATTTACATAAAAAATAATTAAATGTATATATATAAATAAAAAATGCGTCTTGTCAAAAGGGGCAACTTAATGCATGCAAGAGAGCAAAAACTTTATTACTTAAGAAAAATTTGAATATAACAGCAGTGTTCCCACACTGCTATTATTGCTAATAAAAAACAATAACAAAAAATTAAGTATATATATATGAAGAAATAAAAAAAACGGCAACATAAAAATATATGCTAATCATATAGATTTATTTGTTTATTCAATATGGACGTTACATCAATTAGGAGTGTAGGATAAGTAAACTCTTTATATCATGATATTTCGAAGCCTAATGTTTCTCATCGAAAGAGGAGAGAAGATGTTAGGTAACATATTAGAGATTTGACGTCTAACGATAGTTACATCAGGAGCAAAATAATTGGGCGTGAGAGAGAGAGGGTAATACATTGAAATTGTTGGGGGAGGGAAATAGGAGAACTACTGTGATTTATGCGATAGAGGAGGAATAATAATATTACAAAATGAAGATAGTTAAAATCCTAATTCCATGATTAAAAAAGCATCTATCTTCAATCACTTCTCCTATATTCTTCCCAATAGTATAGATGTACTATATATACATATATTAAACACTCAACTCCTACCTCACTATGACATACGCGATATTCATCTATCTTCATTCTGTAATATCAGCTATATTCCTCCTCTATCGCATATATCACAGTAGTTCTCCTATTTCCCTCCCCCAACAATTTCAATGTATTACGCTCTTCTTTTCATGCCCAATTATTTTGCTCCTAATGTAGCTACCGCTAGACATTGCCTCCCTAATATGTTACCTAGCATCCTCTCTTCTGATGAGAAGCATTAGGTTTCGAAATACTTTGGTATAAAGAGTTTACTTATCTTACACTCCTAATTGATGCAACGTCCATGTTGAATAAACAATTAAATCTATATGCATCAGTATATATTTTTATATTCTCGTTTTTTTTTTATTTCTTCATATTCTATATAAGCTCCAAAGCAATTTGTTGAGCTTTGCATTGTCCCAATAAGTCTCCTTTTAAAGAATCGATCTTATTTTTTAACTCCTCCATATATATATATATATATATATATATATATGGAAAAGTTCAAGTTAATGAACTAAAACATTTATGTGTTACCTTGGGTGAGACATGGCCTACTATAATAATATAGTAAGCCATGGGTGAGATTAATTCATATATGATTTTAGAAAAAAATAGATATGATTACATATTCAGGACGTTTCAATACTGCAGTTAACAATAATCCAAATAATTAATAGGTTATATCAATCAGAGTTTTCATACATTCATAGGGTACATTTAAAAGATTCAAAACATTAATTATAATTAAAAAAATTCAAATTCAGTTCCAGAAATAAATATTTAATAATGTTCGTTTATATGCATGTTTCTGAAAATCACTTTTATTGTTAAAATTACATTTAAGTTTTAACATTTAGAGGATTTTTTTCATCAACATATTAAAATATGCACAGGGTGCATATGGTAGTTGATGACATTAGTTTTAGTATAGCAGCATATTGTTTGACTTTGTATTTTCTATATTACAGAATTATCAATGGTAGACACTATGCTTATATAAGAAAGGAAAAGACAATTATGACTATAAGGGCTGAATATATAATAGCAATTTAGAAATAAGATTTAGAAAAATCACTTGATTTATTGTCTACAAAGTTTGTAAAGAGTTAAAGGCTGAATGCTAAAAAAGTATCACCGTTTTCAATATGTAAAAGTGACACACTGATAGCATTAGAAAAGTTGAATTTATTCAGCGATTACAGCACACAGATGGTGATAATCCTATAAGATTCATGAGGTTGATTAGAACACTGTGCAAGGAATAATCTGTCATGTTGTGAACAAAGATATCAGATACAAGTTTGATGCGATAAGTAAAGGTCATTTTATGTCGCTTAGTCATTTTATAATAAACTCATTAAAATTCAGCAGAGAAAGATGTCATTTTCATAATTACATGATCCTTTACACTTATCCTCCTACCTCTCCAGATCTCAATCCTTTGGCTTGGTTGTTTTGTTTTGTGACATATCAACCTTTTTTGTGTTATTTAATGCCAAATCTAGTAATTTTGGAAAAAAAAGTTTTATGCTTCAAGTTCTTTATATCTTCAAATATTTATTCATGCTGTTTGGTTTGGTTGTTTTGTAGCGAAAATTTGTTGCTTTTGTATTTGACTTTTCAGAACATGACTGATGTCATTTTTTATTGCTTTTTTCTTTACAAAAGAAAAGCAAGAAAAAAATGACATCAATGTTTGGTGCATTTTAGGTCAGGAACCCAGTATCTTCAGACAATATGACCTGGTAGCACCAGACAATCCTTTGGAGAACTATGTATGGAACATAGTTGATAAGAAGATTAATGAGTACCATAATCTCTATATAAATAAAATGGACTCATTTTTTCCCGTAAGATTTTGACATTAATAGGATTAAAAATCAAGATATTTCATGCAAATATAATATGCACAAACGGCAGAACAATATCTGAGGTGTGTTATAGGCTTATTATTTCTCAAATTCCTCGATAATCTTAGATTTCTATACTTTTTCTGCTGAGAAGTCACGGCCAAAATCGGTTAAGATCAATGGAAGTGGTAAAATATGTTCTCTCTAATAAATTCCTCCTCCCCCTGCCACCACTTAACACTGTTTGGGGATCGTTCACAAGGAACAGTTGAGAAGAGAACACCGGTTTGGCTTCGTAGTTCTTTCATGTGAAGTTATTTAAAATCACTAAACTAAGCTGCAGTGCTCTGTGGCATAGTGGTTAGCGTGCTGGACAATTCACATTATATTTTCATGTTCGCGCCGACCTACCGTAGTCGTTTTTTTTTTTTTTTTTTTTTTTCCTAAACAACTGGAATGGACTTTTCTTGGTGGCCGAACTGTTAACGTTGCAGATGTTTTTTTTTGTTTTTTTTTTTACACTTTATTTTCCTACTTTTACTCATGACTCCGGGTTTGATCCTTCCTACTTACCTACCATAACATTTTTTAAAACTCCCCTCCCCCCCCCCCGTCCCGGAAACAAACACTCGGGCAACGCCGGGTATCCCCGCTAGTACTAAATAATTTCTAGAAGTTTCCATAGAGCAATATCCAATGTGAACAAGGATCATCTGATCCCAGCATATAAGCAATCCATACTTCACATAAAAGTCACTATCAAAGCTAAACGAGACTTTATTCAATCAAATTACAAAACAATATATTTAGTTCTATTATCAAAAACGTTTTTCAGTAAAAAGATATCTCTTTTTGAAAGTCTTTTTTGTCAACCACCTCAGCAAAAAAAAAAACCCAATTTACTCAGTGACAAGCAATATGGATTTTATCCTGCAAGGTCAACTGCTGATATGCTGACTGCAGTGAATCTATTAATGGAGGTTTTGTTTCTAGAGCAGTAGCTCTTGACATATCAAACATTTTTGATAGGGTTTGACACAAAGGTTTACTTCATAAGTGAGCGATCTATAGAATACTTGGAAATGTCTTTTTAACTATCAAATCCTTTCTTTCTGATAGGTTTATAAAATAATTGTTGATGGGCACATCAACAACTACTGAAGTTTGAAGCATATAGTATCAATGCTGATTGACATCATGGATTTATCCTGAGCCAAACCTCTTCTTGATCTTTATAAATGATTTCATAAGTTTATTCACTGACATTTATGCAGAATCATCTATGGTAACACTTTAAAGAGCATTAATGATCAAGATCTGTCTCCCTTCACCACCAATTCTCGGATCCTCATGTCATCCCAATCGAAATGAATAGCTCTTTCTTTGGTAAGCCTTTAGCTTTGATAAGCTTCTAGAACTAACCTTCACTCTACACCTAAAATAAAAGGCTGACATCAAATTTGTTGTTAAAGTCACTAAAAAGAAAGTATCTCATTAGTGATTCAATTCTTGACTTGTATAAGAATCAAATATGTCCTAAGATGGGATACTGTTGCCACATCTAGGAAAGTGTTGTTTAAAGAACCTTTTCTGCATTGACAGAGTATAAAATCAATAGCAAAATCTACTAGGGGATGTCCTCTTCTCTTCCTAAAAGTTTCTTTCTCACAGAAAAGATTTCTGTACACTCTTTAACCCTTATCCTTGAGTGGCCTCTTGGCCTTGATAATGTGGTGATGCCTATGTAAAAAAAAAAAAAAAAAAAAAAAAAAAAAGATATTGCTGAGCTTTCTCTACTCTATCATTATTTTTAATTATACGTGCTTGATTAAGCTTCAATCTATAATTCCCCCCAACATTTACTACAAAAAACCTGCCTAGCTACAACTGTAAATAATTTTCCTTTCTCCCTCTCTCTACCTAAAACTAAATTAAATTTTCATGGACAAACTTTCTTTCCAAGAAGTGTTTATCTATGGAACACAATACCATGAGACTGTTTCCCAGTTGACTATAGTATAGTCATTTTCAAGTTCACTATTAACAAATTCTTGTTGAGATGTGCTCTTAAATAAGCTAATTTCAACCACTGTTACCAATCCTATGTGTTGTTTCACTGTCCTCCTGACAAACTCATTAACCTTTATCTATCTATAGGCTTTCATAAGATTCATAAGTACATCAAAAATGTATAAATCTGTCCTCAAATACATTACAAAAATTTTATATATATACATATATATATATATATATATATATATATATATATATATATATATACAGTGATGATCATATTTATTGGCACGGTAAAATAAAAGTTAAATTTTGTCTAATAAATTCTAAAAAAGGGATTAAATTAAAGAAAATAACAAAGTATATTATGTATTTTTAACTGGCCTTTCCGATGCAGCAATCGGATTTTAGAAAAAATAAATAACAAAGGAACAACAAACATAATTGCAAAAAACCCTTGTTCAAAATTATTGGCACGGCTTTGTTTTTCTTTTAGTATCAGTATAATATCAATCAATTTCCGGTTTACGTGCTTTCTGAACTTTTTTATAGCCATATTATGCTTGTTTAACGCTAATTCAGTGAATAATTTTTTTCAGATAATTTTTAGATAGCGATTTATTTAAACTATTATAAGTGACTAAATTATAATTCTCAATCGCCATGGTTAAAACTAAGGAACACAGCGAAGACGTCAGGAAGCTTGTTGTAGCATGCCATACCAATGGGGAGGGCTATGATAAGATTTCAAAGAAGCTAAACCTTCCCAAATCCACTGTTAGAGCCATAATAAACAAGTTCAAATCGCAAGGCCACGTTATGAGTTTAGAGGGTAGAGGGAGAAAAAGGATTCTTTCCCCAAGAGATGAACGGAAAATTGTTCGACAAGTAAAACAAAACCCAAGGATCTCTGTTGGGGAGATTGTTGATGAACAGAGCACCTCTGGAGTGAATGTATCTCGACATACAGTTGGTAGAGTTTTGAAGAGAGCTGGTTTAAAAGCATGTCGTCCGAGAAAGACTCCCTTATTGAAGCCTATGCACCTGAAAGCAAGGCTAGCCTTTGCAAAACGTCATATTGATAAAGATGTTGCATTCTGGAAACGTGTTCTATGGACTGACGAAACGAAAATAGAGTTATTTGGCCATAATAAAGTGTCTTATATTTACAGAACATCTGGCGAAGCTTTCCTGCCTAAGAACACCATACCCACAGTGAAGCACGGTGGAGGCAGTTTGATGTTTTGGGGATCCTTTGCTGCCTCTGGACCAGGGCGACTTGTTAAGGTCACAGGTAGCATAAAAAAGGAAGATTATGTTCAAATATTGGATGAAAACCTGAAAGACTCTGCTAAAGAGCTCTCACTTGGTCGTCGTTGGTGGTTCATGCAAGATAATGACCCAAAGCATTCGGCTAAACTGACTAAGAAATGGCTTGAGGACAATCATATTAATGTTTTGGAGTGGCCATCACAAAGCCCAGACCTTAATCCAATTGAAAATTTATGGAGAACATTAAAATTGAGGGTAATGCAAAGGAAGCCTAAGAATCTTATTCAATTGGAGGATTATTGTCAGGAAGAGTGGGCTAAAATTACTACTGAAGAGTGCAACAACTTGGTTGTAAACTATGAAAAGCGACTGAGGAAGGTAATCAAGGCCAAAGGCTATACAATTGATTATTAAATAAATCGTGCCAATAATTTTGAACAAGGGTTTTTTGCAATTATGTTTGTTGTTCCTTTGTTATTTATTTTTTCTAAAATCCGATTGCTGCATCGGAAAGGCCAGTTAAAAATACATAATATACTTTGTTATTTTCTTTAATTTAATCCCTTTTTTAGAATTTATTAGACAAAATTTAACTTTTATTTTACTGTGCCAATAAATATGATCATCACTGTACATATATATATATATATATATATATATATATATGACAAGAAGCATTTAACTTCGAAATGCCATGGCCTAAAGAGATTTTTTTCTCCTTTTTCTTTCCTTATTGATCTGATGTTATAATGAAATTATATGTAACGCTTACTTTTTTTATCTTTCAGTTAGTATATATTTGTGGACCCTGTCATAGCTCGGGATTAACGGAAAAAAAAGAGATATATATATATATATATACATATAGTTTTATTTTAATATTTTAAAGTATACAAAAGAAACCTTGTTCAATGTATATATAAGTACTATTTTTGGGCCACCGACTTAGTCGATTTTGGACCTTAGAATTTACCCTCGTCCATTCATCCATTTGTCCCCAAAATTTTCAATAACTACACATTACATTTTTCTGAAATTCTGCATGAAATTACAACTACCCAAAGGAGGAAATGTAACATTCTCGGATTTTTTATAAAAATTCTGGTTGCGTCACCAGAGGGTCAAAAAGTGGTCAAAATGGCCAAAAACAGCATTTTCCAGGACATAAAATCTTTTCCAGCAATTAGATTTTGCTGAAAATTACCAAAAAGCAAGACCACACGGATATACATCTGGAAACGTAATATTTGACCCTGGGAAAATTCTGGGGCTTGGGGTGAAAAACACACCTTTTGGGCTAATTTTTATTTTTCTCCTAAAATTCATACTTGTGTCTCAATAAGAGGTTTAAATGGTACTGAATTTTAAATAATTAAGGCATCGGTTGCCATGAAACGGTGTCATTTGGCTGTTTTAGCTCAATATTTTACATCAGACCAGAGGTTTAAATAGTCAAAATAGGTAACAGTTCTACGACTGATTTTGGCTAACAGTACAAGGGAAGTAACTCTTGTAGACTCGATTTTACAAATATTGATTATATATTCGTCGACTGAACTTTAATACATGTGATTCGTTGTAGGTTGTGTGTTCTGCAAGCCTGACCCACTAGGGAATTTGTTAAAATCTTCACACCGATGAGTTCAATAACTTGCCTGTTGGTATAAGGGTACTTTTGTTGGGTGATTTCAGTTTGGATCAGTTTCTTGCAAACAATGTGGCACTAATAGATTCCCTTAATGAATTTCAACAATTTCTTCAGTGCTCAAGTTACACCACTCAAATTTAATGTGGTACATTGGACTTAATTCTTGATACGGAACTTTCTTCTTCACCAGCACTGTGGCTTCCCAGCCCATTTAGTGATCACTTTGTTTTGTACTTTAATGCGTGATTATTTTATACCTGTTTTGATTCATTTACTTCATATCGATAAAATAACAAAAAATAAAAAAATGTGACCCCCCCCACACACACACACACAAACTTAACATCTAGAATTAAAAAAAAAAAAAACTTATACAGAAGCAATACTTTGTCGTGGTTATAGGGTTTTTACTAAACTTGCTTCATTACCTTTTATTCAAAAACATGACAAATGCATCAGTTGGGGGACCATATAGTTTTGGCTTGTTTAATTACAAAATTACTCAGGGCTGTATACAATCAAAGAAATTTGAATCAGAATAATTTTGAATAATCTGACAACTGTTTCATCCATCGGAAACAAAACTATTATGTTAGTTCACAAAACTAACAGTCATTTTCCAGACGTATCAGAAAAAAAGAAAAGTTAAAAACATAAGCGTCTTTTCAATACTTGACTAAATCCAATTTGTACTCCATCAAGTAACACAAATATTTTCAAAATTATATATATATATATATATATATATATATATATATATATATATTGCTTACTATGATAAATTGTTTACTCATTATCAAAATTGTTAGAATAATCCCTACCACTCAAATATATTCTATAGGAGCAAGCTATAAAGTCTTCACAATTAGCAGCTTTTAATCTTGTCAAGTACAAGAAAGAATCTATTAAAAAAGAACAGTAAAACTTAGTAACTTGAAATGATCAATAAATATCGAAATCAATTGAAAATGGAAGAGAAAAGTTGTCTTATTTTCTGTTCAGTAAAAATGTAGTAACTTTTATATTTTGAATAACATTTTATACTAAAAATAAAAAAAAGAACAAGAAATACTTACATCTGAACATTGTAATAATTCTAATGTTTTTCTTTCCTTTTGTGCTTTCATCTGTTTACAAAAAAATACAAAGAGGTAAAATGAAATATATTCACACTCTAACGAGGTTGATGCATTTATTGGATAAAGCAACACTGATGATAATTCAAAAAAGGAAATATGTCTGCAAATGTGAACCTGTCTGTGTGGAACGATGTCTACCAAACTACTTTGTCAATTTTTAGTCTACAGACTTGAAACTTAAAACCTGAGGAACAAATTTGACTTATTTTTTTAGCCAGTAAAAATAGCTACTAAGGGATCAAAATTGAAAAAAATTACTTGGCAGGCGTAAGTTGATTAAATGTTTTATGCATGCACAAATATACACTTATACCTTTAATAACGTCATGTTTTAAGTGTTTATATGTGTATGGGCTTAGCTTAGATGGTAATGAATAATGCTGGTGAGCTATATGTTTTGATTTTGAAGTCATATTTTTTTTTAACTTTTGAAATTACTATATATATTGATATATTTCTGATTTTGCTTTGTACGTGTTGTTGAACTCACATAGTCGGCACTGCAACTACATTTAAATTGGTAAATTACATCAATATTATGGTGGGAGGGTAGAAATGTTTTTGAGATGATGCAGTTAATGGTTTCATAGAGAACACAACATGTACATTGAGAAGTAAAATAGCATTTTTCTACTGTCGATTGGATTTCTCACTGTCCCTAACTACAGTAAACAAATACAAATTGGACAATTTAGCCACCGTATTGACTTTTATTTGCAAAAATTTAGTTATTTTCCTTTCAATGACTGACTTATTCACATCAAAAGGATACCCTTTACGTGATAAAGTATTAGTAATCATTCTCAGTTCTTCATCTAATTTTGTTTTTGAACAGATCATAAGGGCACGATGTGCTAACGTCCAAATTAAATTAACCTTTTGTTTGTTAGGGCAAAACAAATCCCAGCACGTGTACAATCACTTACATATATATATATATATATATATATATATATATATATATACATACTAGCAAAAGTACCCGTCGTTGACTGGGTTCAAAAACAGCCTACAGAAAATGGATTTATGAAAGTATGATAGGTTATGAAAAGGAAGGGTTGTAATGAGATAGCTTCGAATTTGGGGGTATCAAATCCAAAGCAAAATATGATGAAAGTAAAAATAAAATAGATAAACCCCATAATTTATTATACCATACCTGTTCACACTGAAACACTTATCACTATATTCTGTGGATCTATATTAAGAAAACCTTGTTAAACTTTGTGACATATTTCCATTCTATGGAGGTCAGGCGCGAACGAACACCCCATAATTTTATTATACCATATTTCTTCAAACTGAAACATAATTATCAAAGTATACTTATGCAGATAGATATGAAAAGTCTTTATTAAAGTTTGTGCCTATTTCCATTCTATGGAGGCCAGGCGCGAACGCAGACCCCACAATTTTATTATACCATCCCTATTTAAGTTAAAACATACTTATCAAAGTATTCTTATGTAAATCTATATCAAAAAAACTTGTAAACGTTTTTTTTTAATTTTCAAATTTTTTATTTCCATAGTTTGTGGACCAGGTGCGAACACAGACCCCACAATTTTAATGAACCACTGTTCTGCCAGATCAAACATAACCATTCTTGATCTTCTATCATTATATGTAATTAGTTTTTTAAAATAGTCAACCATATAGGAGCCTATCGTGACCAGACACACATACATACACACACACACACACACACACACACACACACACACAGACATTCAGCTTTATATTATATATATATATATATATATATATATATATATATAAAATAATAATAATAATATATAAAATAATAATAATAATTTTTCTTCACCATATTCTCTCTGCTTCACTTTTTTTTATCCAGTAAGATCTTTGATTTACTTGCAGTTTCATCAAATACTTTTGTATGCAAAATCCGATCCCGCATTTTGCTAATTCTTACCCTCTGATGAGAAGGAAAGTATTTCTTTGAAACTTTGCGGATTAAGGACTACCACTTATTAAGTGTTTCCTTTTCAGATTAAATATGTTTTTAACTCTTTTTCAAAGTGTTTTTTAACGTTTTATTAACTGTTTGCTCTTATATATATATATATATATATATATATATATATATATATATATATATATATATATATATATATATATATATATATTAGTGGCCTTGTAAGGCCACAGAGGAGACAACCAAGCAAAAAAACCCTAAGCAAAATTCATCCTAAAGCAGCAAAACTGAAGTTGGTCTGCCAGGACACTATATATATACAAATGTAGGCAAATTTGGGCATATTTTATTGGTTTGAATGCATAGGTTCTTTTTTTATCAATTGTCTAAAAAATTTAACCATAGAATAAAATTATAATCTTCAAAAAACCTGCAAATTTTTATGTAGTTTTCTCCCATAGAACCAAAGATTTGAGCTTTTCATTATTCAATTTAGCTACCAGTATATATATATATATATATATATATATATATATATATATATATATATATATATATATATATATATATATATACACACACACACACACAAAATATATGATATTTCCCCAGAACCTCTGACCTTGATGGAAGGAAGACTAAAACTTGCTGCTATGGTTTCAAATAATCTAAAGGGGAGACTTGATTCCAAATATTTCTATGTTATATCTCCCCTCTTTTTGAAAATAGGGAACGATTATGAATATCTCCAGTATCAAATAATCCTTATATACTGTGAAATTTACTTCATGCATGAAAACCAAAGAGAGGAGATATAACATATAAGAAATATTTGGAATCAAATCTCCACTTGCTGTTATTTCAGATCATTTGAAACCATAGCAGCAAGTTTTAGTCTTCCCTCCATCAAGGCCAAAGGTTTGGGGGAAATATCAGATATTTTGTAATTCATATGCAAAAGTAGGAAAACAAATGACTATAATTGAAACATTTTATGGAAAAAAGTACCAAAAATAGGCTCTGGATGATCCCCTTAATCAGCAAGCTTAACGGCAAATGTCACATAGCCCACTACCCAATTCAGGTCATTATCTTTTCAACAAGCCTTCATTTGTTAAATTCTGATCACTAGTCACTGAGATTTGGAACTTATAAAATTGCCAAAATAGGTGGTATATCTATCTGTGTGTGTGTGTGTATATATATATATATATATATATAGACTTATATGTAATATACTGAGTTTGTGTAATTCAGTAAATTTTCATATACCAATAGGTTTTAAGCCAAAAAAGGTTGACTTAAGGATTAAGCTACAAAATTATCACATTTCATAATTGAGCATTAACAAAGAAATGCTGGTTTTTGAAAATTTTCAAACGATATAATGCTTGAAATTGCCGAACTAGACATTGAAACAATTGTAATGTAAAATGAAATATACTTTTTGTTGCCATCAACACCTTGTCTTGAAATCTTGATTTTGCACACACACTGTATATATATATATATATATATATATATATATATATATATATATATATATATATATACACTGATAGCTAAATTGAATATTGAAATGCTCATATCTTTGGTTGTATAGGACAAAACTATTAATAAATGAAAATTTGCAGGTTTTTGAAGATTATAATACTATTCTATGGTTAAAATTTTATGACAATTGGTAAAAAAGAACTTATATTTTCAAACCAATAAAATATGCCCAAGTTTGCCTATATTTATATATAGGCCAGCTTTAGTTTTGCTGTTTTGGTTTTCTCCCCTGTGGCCTTGCCAGGCCACTAATATAGATATACTACCTTTTTGGGCAATTTTATGAGTTCCAAATCTCAGTGAATATTAATCAGAATTTAACAAATGATGGCTTGTTGGAAAGGTAATGACCGGAATTGTGTAGTGGGCTATGTGACATTTGTCCTAAAGGTCGTACATTAAGGAGATCATCCATCATCCAGAGCCTATTTTTGGTACTTTTTACAGCCATAAAATTTTTCAATCATAGTCATTTGTTTTCCTACTTTTGCATATGAATTACAAAATATCTGATATTTCCCATAAGCCTTTGGCCTTGATGGAGGGAAGACTAAAACTTGCTGCTATGGGTTCAAATGATCTGAAATAACAACAAAGGGAGATTTGATTCCAAATATTTTTCGTATGTTATATCTCCCCTCTTTGGTTTTCATGTATAAAGTAAATTTCAGTGTTTAAGGATTATTTGATACTGGAGATATTCATAATTATACCCTATTTCAAAAAGAGGGGAGATATAAAATATGAGAAATATTTAGAATCAAAAATCCACTTGCTGCTATTTCAGTTCATTTGAAACTATAGCTGCAAGTTTTAGTCTCCCCGCCATCAAGGCCAGAGGTTTTGGAAATATATATATATATAAATCAATAATAAATAACATGGCTTATTTTCACACTTTATTGCAATTTCATGGTTTATCCAATCATCTGATGTGCATCAATATACATTTGAATACAAATTCAAACTTAATTACATTTTCAAAAATGAAGATTAGTGCTGGATGAATCCAGGTTCAAATATTTAGGAGAACTGGGAAGTTGGACATTTTCTTTTTCTCTGGGAATGAAACATTTTCTTTTTCTCTCTGTTTTGTTTCAACCTGACCAATTCAGATGAATATGAATATTAGTTAAAATACTGGTGAAGGATATATATATATATATATATATATATATATATTATTTTTTATTTTTTACAAAGGTATACACTCATTTCAAAAAAACAATCCATCATCTAGTTTTTATTTAATCACTTACTTAAAATTATTTTACAATTCAGTCGTTTGTGTTTGGTTAACAAGCACTTTAAAAATAATTCATCTCATATTTTTTAAGAAAATAAAAACATGAATAACAAAAGAAAGAAGAGGGGGAGGAAAATCAGCAAAAAATTGAGAAATGGCAACAGAAAGAAATATCAAATGGAGGGGAAAAAAATAATAAAAGTAATAATACTGGGTTTTTAAAAAGTCATTATCTATTTTGAATTTTAATAACATCATAATAATTAAACAAACCTTATATGCAATGAAAAATATATACATTAAAAATTTATGTCACTCAACCAAATGTCCCCTACTTACCACACAGTTATATAAATGAACCAGAAATTATTGCATTATATTTTTTAAGGAGGTAAGCTGGAACATCTAATCAGTCTCTCAGGGCTCATTTCTACAAGTGGCTATCAACTGTCAAATGTCTCCTGAATTGTGATGCACTGGGACTAAAGAAACCTAAATTTTCAACTAAGATATATTGGAAAATGAACCAACTTTTTTTCCTGGTTTTGTTGAGTCGTGGTGTCAAAGTAGACAGCAGATTTTGTTATATTTATTTATTTTTTTGTGCATGTTTAATTTTACTCATAGATGGAGGTAAACTGTCTTTCTCAATATCATTAGTGTGCAAATGACTATAATAGATCTGGCTGGATTTAAACATGACATTATTAAAATTGACCAATTAGAAATTGGTAAAATTTATATCAGATTTGTTCTTTATGCAGATAAACAATCTATGACATAAATTTGCTTTGTCTTATTGTCTGCTTTTCTGTCTCTCTACAGTAATTGGTAAATTTGAAAAGCAAATCATTTTTTAAGTGCTTCACTAATTTTGTACCAAGAATGAAAAACAAAATGTTACTTATTTTTAATGCTGAATGTTTTACAAAAGATAATTTAGAAAATAAATTCACTTTTGATATTAGAAATTATAATTACTAATTAAAAATATTTATTTGACAAAAAATAAAAATCTTTTAGACTAATTTGAAATGACACTTTTAGATTATTTTAATACACATATTCTTGAGTTTTTAAAACCTACAGTTTAGGCCAATGGTTGGCAATCATTTGAATTTCATGGACTATTAAAGGTTTAATTTAAAAATTTAGCAGACCATTAATATACATTTAAGAAAAAAAACATTAATAAAGTAAATACATTAATAATACTCAGCAAACTTTTACTTTATCAATATGAAATGCATCTTTAAAGGTTGCAGTTATAGTGCAATTACTTGAATAAAATAGATTGAATAATTTGTGCTTATTCATAAATAAGTATATGTGCAATATGGCAAGATCAAAATAAAATAGCAGGAAAACTTATAGATATGCAGTGGAACCTCTAGATATGAAAGACTCTGCTTACAAAATTTTCAACTTACCAAACATGATGTGAAAATTTTTTTCTCCCAGCATACAAAAAAATTTTTCCCGATACGAAAGTTATGAGTGACAGAAGAACTATTTTTCAGGCACTTAATTTTTTGAAAATCTTTTTAAAATCGAGGTTTTATTTGGTTTAAAAAGTTTTACTAATTTTGTGAAATATTTGTATCGATTTTTATTGGGAAAACACTTTTTCTTGGACTTAAATTTATTTTTTCTACTTAGTCTCCCACCCCATAAATTAAAATTATTTTAAAAATTGTAAAATTAATGTATGCATTACAATTTCTACTGGATTTGAAGAATATTGATTGAAGAAAGATTTTCTGATTCAATCTTTATCATGCACATGTGGTAATTTTTGTAAATGGTGGAGGAGTTTGTTTTATTTTTCTTAGAAATTGGAAATCACTGTAAGAAAGTAAATAATTCACTTCACTTTGAATCCTTTTTCTTCTGCATGAATGCATGATTTGATTCAGGCCATGACTTTAACAGTAATGATTAAAATAACTAAAAAATTATCTCATCCCTCATTCGCTTTTATTACATAGAATTTTTTCGATGTCAAAAACAAAGTAAAAAGATAAAAAAGCAAGTGAAGATATTTAATATCAAGTCAGATATTAATTTGCTTCTTATTTTTTCTGGTTTTACCCTTATTATAAAATATAATGAGTGTTTTCATAGGGCTTGGAATGGATCAAACGATTTATGTGTAAAACGCCTTTCAGGATACAAAAATTTCAAGATAAGAAAACTAAGTTGGAACAAATTAATTTTGTATCTAGAGGTTCCACTGTACTTACTTAATAATTAAAAATATTGGTGTCAACAAAAAATTAAGTAGAATTTTAATAAAAAATAAAATGAATTTACTATTTGTATGGAAAAAACTCTGAAGGATATTTGAGTCAAGCTAGCCCATCATAGAAGATTATCTCTTTTCTTCTAATATGAATATGTGGTCTTATCGATTGGAGTTTGTAAATTCTGAATAGTAAATTTCATTTCTTATTCAAATTCTACTCAATAATTTTCCATAATTTTTTTTAATTTATACCAATACTTTTAACTGCTAAATATATCCATAAATTTTTCATTTTATTCTTAACTGGCATATTTCACATGTATCACTTTATAAGCACCAACAATTTTAAGTTTACACATTTTTTTATATGATATTTGTTCACTGTTTCGATAGACAATCAAAAGTTTTGCACGAAACATCAGTTGACAACTACTAGGCTAGGCATTACCACTGACTGTTTTTCGTGAGACGTGATTGTTTACAATAATGTAGCATAAAATCCAGCACAATCAAATGTAGCGATATTAGAAAATATGGCCAAAAATAAAGATGAATGAAGAGAGAGCGAGGACTCTTAATGGGAATTATACATTGCAAGCAGAAAGTTAAACTAGAATCATTTAGAATTAAAATCAAACTGAAAAACTATCTTATAATAATATCTAAACAACAATTAAAAGCCAATGGAATTATAAAGAAATTGCACATCTTATGTTGATGGATGAAAAGAATAAGAATATTGACTATCTAATAGATCGATTATTCATTGTAATCTATAAGCAACACTAGGTATGTCTGCTAGTCTATCATATAAAGGGGACCTGTGTGTGTGCATGTGTGTATGTATGCTAAAAACTTTTGTCATCCACATCCAACTGGATCGAAACTGATACCATCTAAAAGGGCCTTACATGCATAATATGTGAAAATTAGAAAAAATGATTCATTCTGTATTGGTCAACTGGACAACTTTTTGGAAGGAGGGTCCGTTTTTCTGTGTCACTTTTTTTGCAAGTCATGCACATGTATGAAACTAAAACTATGTTTAAAACGCTTATTTTTCAATGTCATAACATCATAAGCACTCATGGCTGTGTGGGTAAAAGTGTTTGTCCATAAGTTTTAGACTTCTTCCTCTCTTTTGCATTTCACGTTCGAGCCAGGACACTGTGGCTCATTTTTTTTTTTTTTTGGTCACACCTGCACCCCCTGCTATTTTTATTGAAAGTTATTTTGATTTATTTGGGAGGGGAAGGGGGTCCAGCACATCGGCAACAAAAACTGCTCAATATCCAGAGAATAGCCTTTTCTCTTTATTCTTTATATCCTTTCTGCCAAAATATCTGGTGGGGAGGTTGTCACATACTTTTTTTTAGGCCGATTACATTTTTGTGCTTTTATCTATTTTTTTTATTTTGGAAATTGTTGTGGGAGTATCGATGTTGCCTACAATAATAATGAAAAAGTGCTCAATATCCTTAGTATAGCAGGTGTGTCCAAACGGAACTTCATGTGGACCTGAGCAATGCCAGGTATCCATACTAGTTATATGTAAAGGAGGGCGATTTTGCACCTTAAATAAGCTTTGTTAACAAAAGGTACACACTTTAAAATGTTCAATCAGTCAGTTTTGGCAAATAATAGTTCATGTTGTCAAAAAAACATTTCCAATTAATTTCATTGAATTTTATATTTAATGCTGATCAATATTTTTTAGTCATGAATAAAGAAAGAGGGAGAAGTTTTCACTTCCTAATTTTGATGTATTCTTACACTACCCATGGACACTGAGAAAAATATTATATGATAAATGTTTAAAGATTCGCTGATGAAAAAAGGGAATTGAAATTTTGATTTGTCTTGATATTTTTTACATTTAGTTGGCTTTACATACTCATATTTTCCTGATTCAAACAACAGATCACATTTTCTAGTGCAGTTATAAAAAGGTATGCCAGTTCAAACTCTAATGAGAGTTCACAATAGAAATTCTCAGATGTTTACAAATATTTAAAAATGTTATTTTTAATGCCATTCTTCAAAAATTACAAAAGAATTTTTCAAAAATGTTAAAGTAAATATAAATCGATGTCAGGTGGTTAAGTTGGGAGGAAAGGAATGATAGATTAAATTATTTTTAAAAATAAATTCAAAGAAATAATTTCAAAAAATTTGGAATATAAACTGAATTTTTAACAATTCTTGGAAGATCAAATAATTTATAAAAGAAATATTACTTTTGAAGCAAAGATCTAAAAAAAAAAAAAAGAAAACAAATTAAATTTAACGCAGTTTAAAAAGACATTTTGTTTTGGTCATGGTTGTTAGGAAATAATATCGCTAGTTTAAGGAAAAAAAGGGAAGGAAGGGAAAGCATTCAGATGAGTAAATTATTGCCTGCATTATTAGTAAATAAAGATGATTTTTGAAAAAGTATACCGTATCATTTGGTTCATTCTGAAAAAATGAAAATAATCAATAAGCCAAGTAGATGTGCAGCATCATCATATAAAAAAATAAAGATATTGTGCGATGATGGGAAAACCCAAAGTATTTAAAAAATTTATATATATATATATATATATATATATATATATATATATATATAGGGTATTTTAATTTTTCAATGGCAAAACATCATTTCTATGTTCTCACATTTTCTAAAAAACAATTTTTTAAATTCTTTGCATTTTTACGATTGTTTAAAAAAGAACTAACCGTGTAATAGAGTGTTGTAATTATATAAAATAATGTAATCAAAAAAAGGTGGTCATTGCATTATTGTGCTTTTTAGTAGATTAATTGTGTATAATTACAGCATTCTATTTAAAAATTAGTGTTTTTTAAACAATCATGGAATATGCAAACATAATAAGATTTCTAAATATGGGACATAATTTTCCAATATTTCTCCTCACATTGGAAATTTATGCGAGAAAGATTTTTAAAAATTAAATTGATCACAAAATTTCTAATAGGATAATAAATTTCAAACAAATTGACTAATCAAGTTAAAAAAGCATTAGTGTTAAATATGTAAAGAATAAAGTGGATACATTTTTAAATAATAACAAAATAATGAATTTATAAGAACATTTTATTGGTAAATTCATAATATATATTCTATAAGATTTTACGTAATTATATATATGTGTGTATGTATGCACGTGTAAATTAAAAAATATTAAAAAGTTCAAATGAGATTATTAAAATGTGATGCCTAGAGAGGCATCTATATATTAATACATGACATTCACCCATTTGTGTGTATGTCCAGTTAAAACTCTAAAACTAAAGTATTTAGATTAAATACATATAATTCAGCATTTCAAAACTTAAGATAGACAAGATAAAAAAAAGATTTTAGGTCTAGATATTGAATTGCTGATTTTAATAGAATAAATCTCTACTTACAAAGTTGGCCCATATTGCACTGAGAGTGAGATTAAAATGCCAAATTCATATTCAAAATAGACAAACAATATTTTTCTAAAATAAAGATCATGTGTATGCGATCAACGTCCTATGGTGTACTAATTTGCATAAGGACATCCCATCAAGTTGTTTTTATTGTTTCTAATCAAATGATTTTTTTCATTATATTATTACATGTAGTTCAACATACACATATTTTTCATATCATGAATAGAAAAATAGAATTTTAAATGAAAAAAGTCTTTACAGTTTTTTTAGGTCAATTTACTTCTGAGGTTGCGATCCAGTTCTACAATTCTAAATTACAAATAAAACATCCCTCACCCATCATACACCAAGGTCAAGTAAACAAATCGATGAGTAGCCCTCTCTCCTTCAATTAACTTGTTAGAAATACTTTTTAGGTGCTTGTGTATTATAATTAGATATTTAAAAAAAAGGCATTTTAAGTAAAAATACTATAACATACTGGCGTGTCATGTCAAAATTAGTTAAGAATCAAAAAAATTACAAAAAATGATTGAGTAGAAGATCTGATAAAACTGTTTTTTTATATAAAAAAAAAACATTGCTATTATGGTATATTCTTGATATGACATTTTCTAATTTGAAATAGTGAAAGTTAATTGAACACAAGGGAGATAAGTCAGTTTGTTATATGGAATTTGACCACAATAGGAGAAATTGTATAATTGGTACATTTTATTTTTTGTTATAATTATTTTTCTACTTGATCATTTTCCATAAATTTTGGAATTTTTACTAAAATATGACATGTAATCATGTAATAGTGTTTTTACTTAAAATTCATTATAATGCACAATCACTCTTTTTTTTTATCTCATGGATAAAGGTTTTATGTAAAAAGATTTTTTTTCCAATCAATTTGCATCTGGGAATTGTGGTTCTTGGTTTTCTGCTGGTATGAAATATTTTTATCTAAATCAATGAGAAATTAAATTGTAAAGAATTTATCTTGTATTTGTCCATGCACAGAAAAATGAAAATTGTTTACATTTTTCCATTCTTTTTTTCTAATATTAGCAATTAGATCCTTTTTTTTTATTATTATTCATGACTAATATTAGCGTTTATATAATAAAGGGGGGGGGGCAACGCCAGGTAACTTTGCCAATAATAAATAAATACACAAAATTATGATGTCACTAACAACAAAGAACTTTTCCCAAATATAAGATGAGAAAAGGAAAAGTATTTTTCTTTTTTTTCGTTATTTCATCATCTGAACAGCTTTAAAATAATTTATGTTTGTAATATTAAACTCATTATCAGATGAAGATGCAGATGACTGTTCAGCATTTTCAGCTAATCCTTTTGATGACAATATTATCTTAAGCATCATTTATGCTGATCACATCGAAACTAATTCCAGTGCAATTTGACATTCTGCTCATACATCATTCAAATAATATAATGAAACTCAACGACCTGTTGGGTCAACGTTGGCACATATTATATTAGTATACACATTATATAGTTAGAAATGAACAACATATATCTATGCTCTTTTCTTCTTCATTTATGTCATTTATTTATACCATCCTCTTACTGTACTTTTTTATTGTTTCTTTCTTTTTTATTTACATAATCCACATATTCTCCTCTTATGCTTATGTTACTATTACTTCTGTTCTCTCCATCCATCAATTCCCCTATTCCCTCGCTCCTACTAATTTCATTCACTCATCTTCCCATAATCTAAAACATACAATGTGCAAAGAAGCAAAATTATCAGAGTTTTAGGTTTATATATTTAAATATTTTCCTTTTGAAATAGAGATAGCTAAAAAAAGAATTTCCAATAGTTTATAAAAACAGCTTTTCAAATCGTGAATTTGACCCCTATATATATATATATATATATATATATATATATATATATATATATATATATAAACAATAAAAATGCAATTAGCTTTAACACATTATTGTATTTTCATAGTTTTAACCAATCATCAGAAATGTATCATTTGGTATCAAACAAGGTGATACCAAAAGAGATAAGAGTTGTCTATTCATATTTATTTAACAAGATATTACAACCTGTGGCATAGTGGATACAGTACTTGATAAAATTCAGTTGTGAGTGATACTCTTATGGAGGCTGAAAGTTAATTTCTTAGTGTGGTTGATATGAAGAATACAATTGTGAATTACTTCAGACTTCTACCCAGTCATCGCTGAAGGAACGAGAGCATGCTACTCCAGTGAATTAAATAAAGGGCTCTGTTCAAAATTTCATGCAGATTCTCAAGTTGAAGAAAATGCACGTAAAAAGTTCAGATGTTTCATCGGCCAAAACATAGTGAAAATAATCCTCGAGATGAGAACAATAATCCAAGTAATAGAAATTATCACGTGTCATCTAAAAAATTCAGAAACGAGATATTACAAGCCGAAAAAATATAATTTAACTCTTTGAACACAAGTGGTCTGTTTTATGACTGCAAATGCATGATGAATGATTTGGGGGAAATAAATTTTCTATACAACAATAAAACAATAAATTTATCACCTAGCAAGAGAACAGACAAATGCAATAAGTTTGATTTGATGTATAGCATGCACTATTAATGCAAATGTTTTTAATTATCTAGAAAATGTTTGTGTAGTTTCGTTGTATTAGAAGATGAGTTTAGATGCAGCTTAGTACTGAAAAGGTAAATTGCATAAATTTGTTTAAAGTAAAAAGATTTTAAAAAAAACGTTTTCAACTGACCGTTGGTTCTGTTTCATGAACTGTCTCTTGTAAGTAAAGCTCCAATAAAGTATTGTACAACAAACTTGGCGAATTAGGTTGAACCTGTAAAACAGAAAAATAAATAAAAATTATTAAAACTGGGACAATCAAATTTGTCTAGCAAAATAAACAAATTAGAAAACAATAAACAGAATTGAGTTGTTTTTCCCTTAAAAATGAAAAGTGTCACCATATAAATGCCTGAATGGGTAAAAATTTCTTCATTAAAAAAAAATTTTTTGAACCAAAACTACTACATAATATAATATGCTTAGTCATTTCAGTTCTTGTCTAGAATTTCCCCAATATTAAAAAATGGAAAGAAAGAAATATCTGTGTTGAAAAGAAAATATTGTATTCCAAAAATCATGTAAAATGATCAAATAGTTTTATTTTTATCAAGAAAATCAAATTTTATGAGCATCCAAATAGTGAATGTCTTGTCCGCCATTTTGAAAAAAATCTTAAAAAACGAGGGAGGTAACGCAACAATAATCACACTAGATTTATGTTTTATTTCCTACAAATTGAGTTAATTATTTAAAAATGATTTTCTTTATGAAAATAAAACTAGTTGATCAACTTACATAATTTTGGGAATATGATATTTTCGTTTCCTCATGGCTACATACATGATAACGATTTTTCTTTATTGTTTTTTTTTTTTTAATGTAAGGGGTATTTTGGACAAGAACCAGCATTTTATGTTCATACATATATTATTATCTTTCACTCATATTTAAAAAAATTAGATTGTCTATTGAGCAAAGATTGTGATTGGTAATTAATCTTATTTTGCTAAGGTAAAACATTCTAACTTTACCTATTTTAAAATGAATTGTTCACTAATCAAATTATGTGATCCCATTGGCTAAGACAGAAAATGTATTATTTTAAAAATAATTAAATTGCAATAATTTTTAAAAATAAAGACGAGATATTTGTTTTATTTATTTACAAGAGTATTTAATTATTTTTTTGGCAGAAAAAACAGTCATTCTTTTCATAATCATACTGATTTTGAGAAACATTAATTCTTGTCAAACTCAAGAATCTATACAAAAATTTCAAATTGAATACTGGAAATGTGACACAATGGATGAAGTTGTTAAGTAATAATCATCTCTAAGCCATAATCTCTTAAAGGTTGAAGGTTCAAACCTCAGTACAGTTTATACTAACTAAGAATAAAATAAAAATTGCTTAAGAATTATATATGGTCATGGCATACAGAACAAGACCAATCCACACACATGGATTAAATAAAGGGCATAGTCCTGTTGTAACCTTTGAATCCTCATCAACACTATTGCATCCTCCAAAAGTGGTATAATTAACAAGGTGGAAATTAAAGTAAAACAAGAATAGTTGACACAATTTATAATGGAAAAAGGAAAAGTTTACTGTCATAGAGGGCACTATATAAAAGAGGGGCAGGACGTAGTGAATTATTATTAGGGCTATAACAACAGCATATTCTTTTCCTTGTTTTGATTCTCAGGTATATATCCATTGATATCTTATATGTGTTTATGTAGAGTGATGTGGTTCTTGGTTAATTAATTGTGTCTAACTGTGTCGGATATATACTTGAGAGTCAAAACAATGAAAAGAATACGCTGTTGTCATAGCCCTAGTAATTACTAAGGTTCAAAACAAATTAGATTAGAGATTACCTGTGTACAGCAATCTTCTGTTTCTTGTCAAATAAACGTGATGTGGCTGTTACTTTTTAACTGTATCACTCAAACCTCTCTTGGACCCCCACACCGTCTGGTACCATCACAAAGGAACAAACAAACAAAAATAAATAAGTCCGACTCAGCATTTTTTTTTAAGTGCAAATAAAATGCATGGTTCTTCCAAAACAACGCATTTTATTTTATTTCCAAAATCTTTTCGCACACACATGTGCCATTTAAAAGTCTCTGTCTCCACAAGCTGACACCGGCCTCAGCCAGTGCTTTTTCACCCTCGACTTTAGATATCCATCTTGCACGGCATGCACTTTGCTTATCTCCAACTAAATGGAGTATTTTTCTCTCTTTTTCTTCTGACACAAGCTTGTGCACACTAATTTGCATACATGCTTTAACAGCTGCTGCTGCTGCTAATATTTTTACTAGCTATCTATCCTTTGGTCTTGATGCTGATATTTTCACACGTGCTTTATTACATTTGTTTATTTATTTTTTTTGTACATTCTAATGTGTTGGTTTAATACCAGAATTGTAAAGTTGAAGTCGGAAGTTTTTGAATGAGACAAAGTTGGATTCATAAAAAATGCTAGGAGTCATATTTTTATTTTGTTTTATTTGTAGACTATTTTAAAGTAAATCTCAAGGCAAAATCAAGTGAATACAGCTAATTTTAATATACAAACAAAAGGTTGTTCTTGGTATTTCAATCATTTTATGGCTGTAATTCTGTTGGTAACTGTTGTGAAGGAACATAACTGGCTATACACCGGTTACAAACTGTATATATATATTGGACTGTTTGGCAGACAGCGGCAGACAGCGGCAGACAAGCAGTCGCAGTAAGACGGATAGTCTTACGTGTTGATTATCAGACTTTCTTCCCCTACTTGTTACTATGTACTTCTATTTACCTTAGGCGAGCAGCCTTACGTTTCTGTATTATAAATAAACCCCATTACACATACCACTCGGTGTAACTCACGTTTGTCTTTATTTCCTAAGTATTTAGGAATATAACAATGGCGACGAAAGGATGTTCTTTCTCTTAACAGAGATAAATTACCGTACCAAGGACTGTGTACAATGCAAGGATTTTTTGTTTTACGAAAAAAACAAACTACACAAGGATTTTTGACCACGTGCGTCAATGAATTTAAAAATTTTTCCTACCTAAAGTAGCGAAAAGTACGGATTTTTCTTCGTAAAGAACTCACAAGAAATTATAGAAACATGTTCAAGGTAAAGTGGAATTTATATTTATTTTGACAAGTAAAAAAAAAAAAAAAAAAAATGGTCGCAAGTTGAATTCGAAACTACACTAAAGGATTACGAGTTTCGAAAGAAAAAATATAAATACAACGACTATTGTACCATTTTATGCCATGTGGGAACGGCAGCCATATATTTTTTTTTTTTGGAAAATTAATTGTTTGTTATTGCCTTTATATAAATAATTGGAACTATTTGTCGTGGGAAGTAAGAAATATTTTGTGTATGAACTTACGTTGTTGAAAAAAAAAAAAAAAAAAAGAATTATTTTACAAAGCCTGTTGAATTACTATGGATGAACTTTGTTGAAACGTGTTGTGTCTGCATATTGCTACTAATTTACGATATACGTAAATTTACGATTTTTCTTTGGAATTATTGTGTAGAATTCGAAAAGACATTTTTGTACTAGAAGCTAACATGGAACAATTAGCAGAGTTAACTAAGGCTCTAGCCCTTAGCATCCAGGAACAGACAAAAATGACTCAACAATTTTTAGCGCAACAACAACAACAACAACAAATTCAACAACAACAGCTACAGCAACAGCTGCAACAACAACAAGAAAGAACACAAAAAACTTTAGAGGCACAACAAGAACAAACAAACATACTACAACGACAAATGTCGACACAGCAAAAGAATTTAGAAAAGCTAATTCTAACGTCGACCGGGAAGAAGACTAATTTTTCTGCCGAGGGTATTTCAAATTCACTAACGGAATTTCGTTACTCCCCGGATACTGGTGTTACTTTCCCTGCATACTACAGAAGATACGAAACAATTTTTACGAAAAGATGTTTAGACTGGACCGATGAGGAAAAAGTTACCCTGCTACTACAAAAACTGGGTACTGATGAAAACACCAAGTATGCAAATCTAATTCTACCAAAAAAACCGGAGGAGGTTTCGTTCGAGGAAACAATTAGTACCTTGTCGAAAATATTTGATAAAAGGGATAGCCTATTTCACTCTAGATACAAATGTTTGAACATTCAGAAGGCAGAAGCTGAAGACTATCTAGAATATGCTTGCACTGTGAACTGTTTATGCGAATCATTTAAATTGAATGAAATTTCCGCAGACCAGTTTAAATGTTTAATCTTTGTACAAGGTCTCACAGCACCAAGGGACAAAGATATACGTTCACGGATCCTAACAATTATGGAGGCGGATCCTAACATAACATTGCAAAAAGTCACTGAAGAGTGTCAACGTCTGATTAACATAAAGAAAGACAACACTCGCATTGAAGAGAAAAATATTTTTAAGGTGCAGCAAGTAAAAAGGCAAGGGACCACAAGAAAGTCCAGGTTCCAAGAACACAGGATCCTTAAAGGATACAAAGACCCAAAGCTAAAGTGTAAATGTTGTGGTAGTTTAAGACACAACAATAAGACCTGCTGGTTTAGGAACAAAATATGTTATGAATGTGGTCTCAGAGGTCACAAGGGAACATACTGTGCCCAGAAGAAAAGACAAGGGACCGATAATGTAAATACGCTTCGCATGAATAAAGAAAAAAGCTGCGAAAGACGGAAATATGTTGATGTTCGGATAAATGGACATCTGGTTACATTGCTTCTGGATAGCGGTGCAGATATTAGTATTATAAATGAAGATATATGGAAAAGGATAGGTCGACCTGAATTAACGAAAACCAGAAAGACGGCGAGAAGTGTGTGCGGCAAAAGATTAGAGTTCAAGGGAGAATTAAAATGCAAAGTGACATTCGCTAACCAGACTCATAAATCCAAAGTGTACGTCGTACCAGGAAAGAATACATGCCTGTTTGGGGTAGATTGGATTGTCCTGTTTAATTTATGGGAGAAACCCATAAATTCGTTTTGTAACGTTTTAACTGCAGAAAAAGCAAACCAAAGGGAAGACTTCCTGAAGGATTTGAAAACTGAATTTCCCAATGTTTTTGCCGAAGGACTAGGACTCTGTATTAAGACAGAGGCAAAATTTGAATTAAAGAAAAATGCCACTCCAGTATTCAAACCTAAAAGGAATGTGCCTTTTTCAGCGATGGACGCAATCGAAAAAGAGTTGGATAGACTTCAACAACTGGAAGTCATTGAAAAAGTTAACCACACAGATTGGGCAAGTCCAACCGTGTATGTAAAGAAAAAAAATAACAGAATAAGGGTCTGTGGAGATTTTTCAACGGGTTTAAATGACTGTCTATTGGACCATAATTATCCCCTTCCGTCCGCAGAAGATCTGTTCTCTAAGCTTAACGGAGGAAAAATTTTTTCTAAGATAGACCTCTCAGATGCTTACTTGCAAATTAAGATCAGCGATGAATGCTCCAAATACTTAGGCATAAATACTCATAAGGGCATTTTTAAGCTAAAGAGGCTTCCTTTTGGATTAAAGGTTGCTCCTGCTATTTTCCAGCAAATTATGGACACGATGCTGGCAGGGTTGGAATTTTCAATGGCCTACCTTGACGATATCCTAATTAAAAGTGAAAATTTGCAAGATCATAAGAAGCATGTAAAAGAAGTATTCAAAAGAATACAGGAATTTGGTTTTAAATTGAGCCCAGAAAAATGCGATTTTTTTATGAAAAAAATTAAATATCTAGGTCAAATAATCGACAAAGAGGGTCGAAGACCGGATCCACAAAGGACTGAAGCAATTGAAAAGATGCCTGCTCCAGATTCAGTGACAAAATTAAAATCGTTTTTGGGATTAGTTCAATACTATGCAATTTACATCCCTAACATACATAATTTAAGAGCTCCTCTTAACGAGTTACTGAAAAAGGGTGTTAAATGGAACTGGAATAAGGAATGTGAATCTGCTTTCCAAAATATCAAAAGATGTCTACTGTCAGACTTAGCATTGGCACATTTCAATCCAGAAAAGGAACTAATACTAGCAACGGACGCCAGTGATTACGGTGTTGGCGCTGTATTACTTCACAAGTATGAGGATGGTAGGACAAAAGCTATCGCCCATGCTTCAAGAACGTTGGTTGCAGCGGAGAAAAATTACAGCCAAATTGAAAAAGAGGCGCTGTCGATAATATTTGGAATTACAAAGTACAATCGATTTCTCCATGGACGATCTTTTATTTTGCAAACCGACCATAAACCCCTACTTACCATATTTGGATCAAAGAAAGGCATTCCCACACATACTGCGAATCGATTACAGCGATGGGCTGTAACCCTCTTAAACTATCAGTTTAAGATGGAACATGTATCCTCAAAAAAGTTAGGACACGCAGATGCATTATCACGGTTGATCCCTAAAAGAAGCGAAAGTTTCGAAGAAACGGTAATTGCTGCGCTTAAAGACGAAAGTGAATGTACAAGTTCAATGTGTAATATGATACGTGAACTTCCGGTAACTTTCGAAAAAATAAAAAAAGAGGCAGTAAATGACATTTTCATTAAGAAAATGAAAAATCAATTGGGATGGATAAAAAAAAATAAAAAGGTAGATCAAACAACGCCTTTTTCCATCTGTGAAGATGTGCTCATGTATGGTGAGAGGATCGTAATTCCACTAACGTTACAGAGGAAAATTCTGAAGGAATTTCATACAGGTCATCCGGGCATTTCGAGAATGAAATCCCTTATGAGAGGATATGTGTACTGGCCTGGTATGGACAAGGAAGTTGAAAAATGTGTCAAGACATGCAGAGGATGTCAATTAGCAGCTCGAGATCCTCCAGTAAAAACGACGCCATGGCCAAAGACGGACCTACCCTGGTCACGTCTGCATATTGATTATGCGGGACCTATAAATGGTTATTTTTACTTGATTATTGTAGATTCTTTTTCAAAATGGCCAGAAATATTTAAGTTTAGACATCCAACAGCAAAAAACACTGTGAGTGCGCTTAATGAAATTTTTAGCCGTTTTGGAGTGCCAAAAACCTTAGTGAGCGATAATGGAACAGCATTTACTGCTCATGAATTCAAAGAATTCTGTGACTCACTAAATATTCTACATATGACAACACCTGTGTACCATCCACGATCGAATGGGTTGGCCGAAAAATTTGTAGATACGTTTAAAAGGGCACTTAAGAAAAATCTTACTACGGACACAGACGAACAATGTATTCAAACATTTTTAGCAATTTACAGGGTGACACCAAATCCTAATAATAATGTCAATTCTTCCCCGGCTGAGCTAATGTTTGCAAGAAAGATAAGATCTGTCTTCGATAGGCTGCTACCAGAGAAAAAGAAAGTGTTAAAAAAAGAAAACCTTAATACCAAGTGCTTCTCCCCAGGTGAAAATGTATATTTCAAAAATTTTCAAAATGGACGAAATCAGTGGGTTGAAGGTATTATCAAAAAAAGGATTGGGAGCATGGTCTATACCATCCAAGGATTAAGTTTTGTCTGCAAAAGACACAGAAATCAAATACGTCCCAGACTGTCTCCAAATGTGGAAGAGACACCAATGGACACATTGTGCGATATTTTTGATATACCAAAACCAGCGTGTGTACCGCAAACAATGAATATTTCGCCTGAACCGACCATACGGGCTGGACAGAAACCTTTACCCCGGGTAACGCTGACCAGAAGGAAAAGCGCAAGAAAGAGAAAAGTTACCAGGAGATTAAGCCCTGACCCTAAAAGGAAGAGGTATTTAAGCTAAAATCAGGAAGATTTCAGCTTCAGGGGGAGGTGTTGTGAAGGAACATAACTGGCTATACACCGGTTACAAACTGTATATATATATTGGACTGTTTGGCAGACAGCGGCAGACAGCGGCAGACAAGCAGTCGCAGTAAGACGGATAGTCTTACGTGTTGATTATCAGACTTTCTTCCCCTACTTGTTACTATGTACTTCTATTTACCTTAGGCGAGCAGCCTTATGTTTCTGTATTATAAATAAACCCCATTACACATACCACTCGGTGTAACTCACGTTTGTCTTTATTTCCTAAGTATTTAGGAATATAACAGTAACAAACAAGATAATTGTGATAGAAAGAAAAATAAAGCCACAGGAAAGAAAGAAAATTGGATAAAATAGACATTAAAACAAATCACTGAAAGTTGTTAGAACATTTTCAGTTTAATGACAAAAAGAAAATGTTAACATATAGTGTAAATATTAAAAGATTAGAAAAAAAAAGGAGTCAGAATTTTTAAGATTCTGGTTAGTATCCTTGTTTTGTGTGTCAGAAGTGTATTAGAAACAATGCAATACCATGTTATCTGTGTCTACTGTGGCTTTACAAAAAAATGTAGTGACCTAAAGATTAAGTTATCTTTGAACACAAACTTTACATGTAGCCGATGCACATTCTATTAATGGTCATTCCCATAAAGAGATTGTACTAGATAACTATACCCTGGAGGTATTAGGCTCTTTCTGCATACCTAGGAGATATGCTGAGTGCAGGAAGTGGATGTGAACTCAACAACAAAAGTGAAGGCAACTTAGGTGAAATTTTGTGAATCGTTGCCTCTGATAAAATCATGTGCTGTCCTTCTCTACATCCAGGATGATTTGTATAGCAACTGTGTCGAGAGCATCATGATATATAGCAGTGAATTCTGTGCTCATGCTCAGTCCTTTCTCACCTGTCTGCAGCATAATGACAAATCCATGATCAGATGGATGTGCAATTTGAAATCTGATTAAACCCAACACATGAGGTTGAAGGATTTGCTGAAAGCACTAAACTTGTACAACATAAAGGTTATCCTAAGGATGAATTGATTATGCTGATATGGTTATGGTGGAATGATCATCCTTCTAGATAAATTGTTACAGAAGCATATATGTCCTAAATCACAGGGAGGTTGTCCAGCCAAGAAAAACTTGGAAGCAAGTGATTGAACAAGATTACACAGAGTGAAATTTGGAGACTGCTGACCTGCTGACCTGCTGAACTGTAAGAAGTGGAGATGGAGCTTGCATGATATCAGAAAATGTTTGACTCCTGAACAAAGGAAAAGTGGCATTGAATGTATAGAAGAGGAAGAGGATTGATTATTTGGATCATAAAGGATGCCATTAAAAATTCTGTACATATTCCTGCACAAAAGAGTTTGCTAAGACACACATGAGGAAGTTTGGAAATTACATCGGCTGAAACGTAAGAGTAATATCAAAGATGAGAACAGTAGTCAAAATCAGATTTGTTGGAATGAGACCTTATACAATTCTGCTTAATCTTATCTTCCTCTGATGGTTACATGCACTGATATACTTTTTCCGTCGATATCCACATCGTCATTATGTCACACTAGCTTTCCTCACCTTAATCATATGTTCCAAGAATTCAGTCAATCGAGCAGAACTGTTGACAAAAATATGAATGAATTCTTCAGCATATGCTTTCTGAATTTGAGGAATTCCACCTGTTAAAACAAAAATAAAAACTGTATAAAACAACCTCTGCTGATCATGGGTGGAGATGACAAAAAGAATATATGCTATTACACAGATGGTACTATTAAATGATCTGGTCTTCTTGGTTATTCTTTTCATGTTTCAGCCTTTACTAGAGACAAAAATAACTAAGAATGGCTTAACCATTAGCACACTTTTACCCAGTCATGGCCGACAGAACAAGAACAATCTATTCCCATGAATTAAATAATGGGCTCAGTTTGAAATTCCATATAGGTTCAGGAGTTTGACAAAGATTCCCAAGTTTTAAAAAAAATGCACCTGAAGAGGGCTGGGATTTAAATCAACTGAAACATGAAAATAACAATCAAGATGGAAATAGGATTCCAAATAATTCAAATTATATACGTCATTGTTCAATGCAAAGTATTAATGATAGTTTCATAATACATATTAGCAAGAATTCACTTTTTTTTTTCTATCAGCTGCTCCTGATGCTTACCAGGATTAATCAATTATAATTTGGACCTCCCTCATGATCTCCTATGGATTATTATGTTTTATTCTGTGCTGTCCTAAACATGATATTAAATTACATCTGATGATGAGGCCTTAATTTGGGAACTTTCAGGAATGTGGAGTTTCAATTCAAAGTTGCCATTTCTACTAGGCCCAGCCTGACCTAGATAGTAGTACCTGTCAAAATCCTCACTATGAGTTTAACAGAATCTGAGTATAACAGGAAAGCCCTTGCTAAGAAGTTCTGTTCATGAAAATTCTGCTTGATTCTAGGCAGAGGAAAAAAGTTTTTTTTTTTTTTTTTTTTCATTATCGTAGTCAGGAGAGTTCTTGTTCTGAATGTCTTACAAGAAAGAACCAGTGATTTGAGCTCGGTTGAGTACCTCCCATGAAAATAACAAGTACAGAAACTAGATCTCATCTGTGAGAAAATTCCTGTAAGGAACAGAATACATCATCTACCACTAAATTTCAAAGGCAATTTTGTATTCTGTCAAGGCAGATGTGGCAGCAGTACATATTTTGGGACATATCTGACTTTTATATAGATATGACAGGAAACTGTATCCGGTTGTATATATGTATATCAATTCATAGCATAAACAACTATTTAAAGATGTCAAAGGCTTGAAGTTATAAATTATTACACTCAAAACAGAATTTGACAATGGGTTGATATGCCATAAAACCAAACAACCAACCAAGGCAGTGATGATGGCTAAGTGGTTAACAACATGAACTGACGACCCGGGTGTGCCAAGTTCAAATCTAGTTTGTTTCACAGAAGCACATTTATTTAAGGACATTGGCAACCTTCACATGGTCCCTCCTGTAAGTACCTGAATTCTTTCTAGAAATAATTCTAACAAGAAAGATATTGAGGAAATGAATGCCAACAATAATCATCTGATTCATACAAAATGAATGATGCTTAATAACAACAGAACAAGCACTTCTAAGAAGCTTTGTTCATGGAATCTACGTTTTGATTTAGGCACAGATAAAGAGTAGGGAAAATTATTGACAGTGGTTTCAGTTAGATGGGTGTTTTTCATGAAAGATTGGCAAGGGGAACCAGAGATTGGAGCTCAGACGAGCACTTGCCATGGAAATAGTGATAAAACAAAGACAGGCTCGCAACGTCTCTTCTGTGGGCATCCCCCACTAAGCCACGAAGTCTATTTTGTACTCTGTCAAGGCAAGATAGGCTGTTTTTAGCAGCTCCTGCCCAGATGTGGCACCAGTACTCCATCCTTGGCTTTTATATGCCCAGATGTGGCACCAGTACTCCATCCTTGGCTTTTATATAGATAAAGAATTTCATCAGCAGTTAGAGATCTTCTGGAACGGTAGAAGGATCCTACCATTTTTCAAACAACTTGGCAACAGACTTGATGTACGTGTTCCATTTCAGATCAGGAGTAAAGGTCAATCCCAGAAGCTTGTCAAAACATGGAGCCTCCCCAAGGTGAAAGCCATCCATTTCAATTGATGCCAGATGGGGATCAGAGCATTGATGATGTAAAGATAGGAGCTTGGTTTTAGATGCATTAAAAGTAACCAGCCACCTCTTCCTCCATTGTATCACGCGCTCAAGATCAGAGGAGAGAGAATTAGAGAGAACTTTGTCATTTATGGCCTTTGATGTATTGCCATAGATGTTCGTGTCATCAGTATAGATGTCAACGAATGATTTAAGTATGTGTTTTGGGGGATCATTAATGTAGATCAGGAAGAGAGTTGGGCCCAGTATGAACCCCTGAGGGACTCCAGCATTAATACTGTGGGCCTCTGATTTCTGCCCATCAACCACTATTCTTATGAACCTATCAGAGAGAAATGATTCAATAATTGAGAAAACATTTCCAGTTATACTGTAGCTGGAAATCTTGTGAAGTAGGCCTTTATGCCATACCTTATCAAAGGCCTTTGATATGTCAAGAGCAATTGCACTAGAAAAGAAGCCTTTGTCGAGATTCACTAATCCTATGAGATATAACTGTTAGCACATCTGCTGTAGATCTAGCAGAATGGAAACCATAAGGCTATTTCTGCTTAGGTGGTTGACTACTTCTTTATTTAATATGGATTCCAGCAACTTACTCATCACACACAGGAGACTTATTGGTCTGTACTGAGAGGGAGATGACTTATCACCTGAATTCTTGAATACAAGGCATACTGATGAGGTTTTCCAGGATGTTGGGAAGCACTCCTCCTTAAGGCAATGCTTAAACAGTTTTGTAAATATGGGGGCAAGTTCTGGTTGAAGCTTTTTCAACACTATAATTGGAATGCTGCCAGGGCCAGTTGCTTTACTGGAATCAAGGTTCTTGATTAGTTTAGCGACCTCACGCATAGATATTTGTATGTTGCATAGTATGTTGTCTGTTATAGGAAGAAATACGGGGAGTTGATGGCCGTCACTGCATAGGGTAGAATTAGTTGCAAAGGTCTACATGGACCTATCTAAATTAATTGGCTCATCAATGTCTAATACAATTAAAGACTAGCTAATTTAAAAAAAAAAAGGGGGGTATTAGCAAGGATGATATTTAGCAATCTGACACCAATTAAAACATGTCATTTATTGTCTAGACAGGTAACTCCCACTAATACACTTATTGGGTGCACACACAACCTCCTTATATAATGTACATTAGTACTTTATTTGATATACTGGACACAATACAGAAAATAAAGATCCAAAAATTTAACACTGATACAATTATGTTGAAGTCTAAAAAGAAAGACTGAAAATAAATTAGGCAAGACAAAATAAAAAAGATTGTGAAAAAAAAAAAAAAAAAAATGATTTCCATTTGCATATGAAAAATAAAAAACTAAAGAAATCTGATAGGATACCCCATCCTCAGCTTAAACAAACTGATAAAAAAATTAAAAAAAAAAAAAAAAAAAAAAGAAGAAATCCAAGTATGAAAATGAATGTAAAATTATTTGCAACATTATTTCAAACATGCATCATCCAATAAATCATGGCGATACTATAGCAAAGAAGGTTTACAAAATAAATTAATGCAAGTGTAAAAGTAGGCATCATAATTTTGTCAAGCAAATTTCACATACGGGATCTATTTCTAGTCATCACATTTTTTTCTTCTGATATGACTGTATAAGAATCATGAATTACCGTTGTTGCAAGGGAGAAATTAATTACACATTTGTTCTTTTTAAAATGGTTATATTATGTTTGAATATAAATGTATATGACATTTACAAACGAGAAAAGAACAGAAGAAAATTACTATTGCTTCATTACAAACAAAGACAAGTTTATAAATTAACACTTCACATTTGTTTTTTAATTGAGCATTAACAACTTTATTTGGACATTTTTATCATTTCAAAAATAGTATGTATCATGCTGCTTTTTTGTTATCATTCACTATGTATCCTCTGCTTGATAATAAAAACAAATGTATATTTATTTGTATAGAATATATATTATATATCTATTATATAAAAGGATAGTCGTGTGTGCTTGTGTCCCTAAAAGTAAAAAAATAATCAAGACACACAAACATACCAACTATATTCTTTTTCAATATTGTCTGACATATTTCTTTGCAATATTCATTCTTTTGGGGATCAACAGAAACAAAATGAGCTCAACATTTAGAGTATTTTTTCCATCAACTTTTGGTATGAAATGATACTTGTGATAGAGAAAGGGAGGATGGAGGAAGAAGAAAATAGGAGAGGGGGAGTTAAATAAATGGAGAGGTAGAAAAAGAGAAGTTTTAAAAGAAGGATGCTAATCATACTTTTAACTCTTCCATTTTGTTGCCCATTTCCGCAACATCGCATAGCCATTCTAATATATATATATATATATATATATATATATATATATATATATATATATATATATATATATATATATACAGTTATGCGATTCCTTTGGAACTTACCTGTTGGATTGGAAGTTTTGAATTCGACCGTGTTTGGATTTTACCATTCTTGGATTTTTTACCCTTCACCGGACTATCCATTCATGTGAAATCTTTTTATCATTCTTTCTTTTACCTCCTATTCCCCTTACCTCACCCTTTTTTTAACCAAGTAAAATCTGTGACTTACTTGTGGTTTCATTAAATACTTTTACATGCAAAATCCGATCCCGCATTTTGCTAATTCCTGCCCTCTGATGAGAAGGAGAGTATTTCTTCGAAATTCCGCGGATTAAGGACTATCCAATTATCTTGTGCTTCCTTTTTAAAATTAAATATGTTTTTAACTCTTTTTCAAGATGTTTTTTAACATGTTTTATTAATCATTTGTTTATATATATATATATATATATATATATATATATAATATTTTTTAAACCAAAATTTTTTAATATATTAAAATTCTGGTAATGTTCATATACCAATAAAATCAAAGTCAAAATTAATTGACTCAATTAATTAAGCTTCAAGATTATCAGTTTTCATAATCGAAAATGCATCTAATATTTTCAGAAAATCAAGAAAACAAAATATATAATGAGAACGTCATATGGTGTATTTCCTTAGACGTTACAATTGTTTCATAACTATTTGGACAAATTCAAATATTATATCATCTAAAAATATTTCACAACAGCTACTCTTCAGACAGTGAAATACATTTTATTATACATATATGAATATACGAATGCATTTATAATGCCTATTTTAAGGGATTAAGCAGTTGAACTCACCTCTATACAATTTTCATATTTTTTTTTTTTTGTAATTTTTCAATTGCTTTTGAATTGATTTCGCATTTTTATTTTTTATATGCAACTTCAACAATTCCCTATTTTTTATATTCAATTAATCATTTAATGTTTTTTTTTTCACCATTTATTTATTTTATTGATTTATTTCCCAAATACTAATCTACACCTTGAAATTTTAGTTTCTATTGATATGTTTAAATATTCATTTCTCAATCTACCATAGTTTCATATACATTTTATTTACATGTTACGATCTCATAGTTGATTTTTTCCATACATTATTTCTTAAGAAGGAATTGTAATTAAAAGGTTTATTTGAATTAAATATTAATTAAAATTTATTTGCATTCTGTACTGTTTATGTCAATAATTTTAATTTTAATTTAACTTTGTAAGTCTTATTATCTAAGTATTATATTTTATTTTTTATCTTTACTATCCATTATCCTTATAGTTACGTTGCAAGGGAGATAACTATTTTCTCAATAATTAAATATTTATCAATTATCGAAATTACATGTATTCTTACTTTAATATTTTAACTTTAGTATTTATTAATTGCCTTTGCTTGATTTTAAACTTATAGTTCTAACCATATCCTCTATATATCAATCCAGGTTCAATTTCACCTTTAGTTTGCTCCAACTGTATATTTTGATTTAATCTATTTTAATCCATCATAATCTGTTCATCCCCATATCTTACTCTTACTTAATGTTCGATTTTTGTTATTTCCTCTTGCATTATTGAAATTACTCAGGTGTTAGTTTATTACCAATAACGATTATTAAATTTAAATTTAATTCTATTTCTCTTATTTATGTTATAATTAGTTTAGTTTCTACATATTAATTTAATGATCTATTAATTTATTTATTGTACCATTCTAAAATCTTTGTATTAAACTTAACATTCTCTTACCATATTAATATTTCACTCTAAACCTTAACTCTTTCAATTTTTTATGTTTTATTATAAAATGCTATTTTAATCAGGTTTTAGGCATGATAATAGGAATTTATTTTTTATGAAGACAGCTTTGTATAAAATCCAACTTTTTGTTTAAAATTTCCTCTTTAGAATTCACTATATGGTATGACTCAAGTAAACATAAATTACATCTTTTTGATTTACTCGATTTATATTTTCTAGCTTTATCAACGACTGACCATTTTAATTCAAATTCTATTTCATTCCTACATAGTTGTCTAACCCAATCACCTAATTCAGTTTGTGTTCCTCTTCTTATTTTTAGTAATTATTTTTGTTCTATCCTTATTTCTATCATTATCCTCAACTCAATTTGGTTCCTTCTCTGATTCAATGTTAAATGATGCAACATGGTTTCAGTATCTGTCTTTAAAAAGACATACATTTCCCCCTAGATATATCTTTTTACTATTATCCTCCTTAATTTCACATTTGTGGACAATTTCAGAAATTAAGCAATTGCCCTCCACTAGACATTCATTAGATATCTAGTTACATTTTTTTCTCAATATTAAATTCACCTAATTCAATCCTATTATTATTCACTATTTTGTTTTGCCATTATTTGAACTTATTAGAGTTTGACTTAGATTGTAGTTAATAAGCTAATTAGTAATAATGTTAGAGTTTAGAAACTTATGCATAACAAAATATGTTAGAGAAAGAAAAATATTTAGTATAGAAAAAAAGAGAAATAGAAAAAAAAAAATAGTGAAACAATATTATAAGACTTAATTTATAACTATTAGTAAAAAGAAAAGGAAAATTTTAAAATTTTGTTGAAACTTCTTCATTGACTAATATAACCAAAATATCATAAATAAATTAAAATGAATAGAACGTAAAATGCTATATATCTTTAGAAATATTTAATTAATGGAAACTTTGGTTATATGAGCCCATAAAAAAAACTAAAAAATCTGAAAGAATATTAAGCCCTTTGGATGTGCAAGGTCAGTTGTCATTTCAGCTAGGTACCATAAATTTTTTTTTTTTTTTTTTTATTTCAATTTTCACCCCAAACAAGGCACAGTGCCACTTTGAAGCAGGGGGCTACTATTAGGGAATTAATTAGCGGGGTCATTATGAAGGGAGAAGAGTAGAAAGATGTTTGTTAACATTACACTTGAACTTCTGCATATCATTGCAGTTGGGAAAGCAGAATCCCGGAAGGGAGTTCCAAAGACCCGCAGTTCTGGGGAAGAAACTATTGGAGTAAAAGGCTTTCTTGCACCTAGGGATCTCCACTGTAAAGGGATGAGACTTAGTAGCTTGTCGGGTTTGTCGGGGGTAGTTACGTCGGGGAGGTACAAGTGTTTGCAGTTCGTCAGAGCATTCACCATTAAAGTATTTGTAGAACAGGCAGAGGGATGCAACATCTCGTCGATGGGACAGAGGTTGAAGCCCAGATGACAGTTCAGGACCTATCAGGTTTGCGACTCTTTTTTGAACCCTGTCCAGGAGCGAGAGACAAGCAGCAGATGCACCAGCCCAGATGTGACAACAGTACTCCATACATGGGCGAATGGTTGCCTTATAGAGGTATAGGATACTGGCAGGCGTAAGTAGTTTTCTAGCACAGTAGAGGGAGCCAACCTTCCTTGCAGCAGCCTTGGCAATGCTCTCAATGTATCTATTCCAGTTCATATTCCCTGTAAACGTTAGGCCGAGGAGTTTAAAAGAAGTACTTTCAGGCAATGTGTTCTTGGCCATTGCTATTGGTGGTAGAGAAGAAAATATATATATATATATATATATATATATATATATAGTGAATTAGTACCTAGCTAAAATGACATATATATATATATATATATATATATATATATATATATATATATATATGGTGAACTAGTCTCCTTTTGCAGACATAAGACTAAATTTAAATGTGGTCAATTCAAAATTACTTAACTTTAAATAATTCTCTTAAAATCTCATTTCCATCAATTACAGAGTTCCCTCTTTTACTTCTTCAGCACTATGTCACCTCAGTTTTTTATATTTTATTATATTCCCTATCCTTTTTCCCTCTACCTATTGATCGGCTGGCTACCCCCCACCACCACCACCGCTCACACTGCTGGAATGCTTATGCATGTGTATATGTAATTATTTTCTGTGCATATGAAGACCTGCGCATCTATGCTCTGATATGTATATGCCCTCTATGCTTGTATTCATGTGCGCATTTGAGTGTGTTTATGCATAGGCATACATTTGTATGAGAGTTCAAGCGTAATTTTTTTCATTTCCTTTCTATTGGTTGCATTATGACAGAGCCTGCAAGCACCAGTTGCCCGCTTTTTCCTCTAATTAGCGTTTATTCTTTCCTCAATTCCCACAATGCACAAAAACTCTCAAGAAAACCCCTTTAATTTTCCAGATAAATTCTTTCTCGCAATAAGCTTATAGCCCTAAAATTCTTTTCAAAAACACTGTTTTAAATATTTATGCTTCATTCTCGTTAACACTGCCAATAATCCCACCAAACCATACGCACTCATTTATTCGACTTTGCACTACCCTAATTACTATTTTTGCAAAGATAGGTTGTTATGACCAGGGCTATGACAAGGGCATATTCATTGCTTTTACTCTCGAGTATATATCCGACACAATTAAACACCATTAATCAACTAAAGATCACATCACTCTACATAAAAACATATAAGATATCAATGGATATATAACTGAGAATCAAAACAAGGAAAAGAATATGCTGTCATGACAACCAGATCATCATCTTCCCTTATTCCACAGCATTGAACTGCCTTGACGTTGGACCAATACCCTCCCTCACCTTCGAATGAACTCAATCCACTGCGTGATAACTTTCTAGACTTAGTCTTCAAATTATTTTCTTTGTGGATAACCTCAAAGACTTAAATTCTTCATCGGTGCCTATCCACTAGGATATTTATTCTTTGGATCACTTATAATCTCCAACAATATGCACTCGGACTAAATATACTTTATTAAATCTATGTACTTATATGTATATTTATTCAGACAAACTACTTTGCTGTATCATAGCTCTTTAATGCGACTAGATCAGCAAGAGCTTCTTCAAACCAACTATTTAGATAACAGTCAGCACTTTTAACCATTCAGCTATCATCTGGTAGTGACTGAGAGTAAGTGAAACTTCAATGATAAACATTATCAATTACATGGGAGCTTCAATTTGTTTACACAAACAGTAATGCATTATAAACTAGTGGCAGTTTGTGATTTCACTTACCAGAAAGTTCAATTCAAGAAGTAAGGCATATTTTATTCATCGACAGACTCTTTTGCTGTATCACAACTCTTCAGTACCTCAAGAAAAATCAAAACTCGAGATTTTGATTATATATATATATACCCTATTAAAGAAGGCTGATGAGGAACGCTTTAGTATCTTTTCTTATGTTAACATAAATATTTTTTTTTTCCTTTCTGATAAATATTATTCAATATTATTATTTTCTTTATTATTTTAATATTAGTATTGCAAATCTTGATATTACAATTATTTCCTGAAAATGACCAATGAAAATTTTTCTAATGAATGAAAATAAAACTATTAAAACAGTTAATATAACCAACTGTCGGCAACAACTTCAGTATCCTCAGTGAAATCAATGCTCACATCAAAGCTGCACGGCTCAAATGGCAGTCTGACACTGATTCTATGATCAATGGATCAATGATCAATTCCAAGTTCAAGATCAACTAAACTGATCATACAATCTGCTGCTTTGTACAGCTGTGTATGATGATCATCTTTGAAGACAAAAAAGAAGACTACAGATTATGGAGAGTAATAGTGTTAAACTTTAGTTCTGACCAGACAACCATATCAAAAATGTTGATATTCACCACATTATTAATTCAATCTCAGATAAAAAGAGTACCTTATAGGTAAGTCTCTGCTCCTGTTTACATTTGTACATTTTTTTGTATTTCAAAAAACATTCAATAAAAATATTTTATTATTATTATCATTATTATTACAGAAAAAAAATATAGAAAATTGTTCTTTTTTCATTGAAACATGTACAAAAAAGATTTGTTGCTTATACATATTTGGATAATGCAGGTGCAAGTATAAAGTGAATAATAGTTTTTTTAATTAGTGAAACACTATTTTATATGAAAGGGAAGTTTGGTTTACTCTAGTTTTGTCTGCAAAGGAGAAGAAAATTTGAGCATTTTGCAGGATAGACACAAAATGAAAAAGCAGTCAACAAACAAATATATAACATATAAATTTTACCAAAGGTAAACAAAGTTACTCTAAAGAGATAAGTTCTTTTGTGTTCTCATTTATTTTAAAGTGTTTATTTAATTTGAAATGCAAGTATTGCTCGAGAAAAACATGGTAGAAATAAGACAGTCATCTGGGGGGTCTGAATAATTGCTCAAAAATTGAAAATTAAAGAAAAGACTAGTAGAAATTCACCCAATAAATGTCCCTATGACATTTATTGGGTGGGTTTCTATCAGTGTTTTGTTTAATTTCTGATTTTTGAGCAATTATTGAAAATTTCCAGATGATTATATTGGCCAATTTTTATAACATAAGACTTGGCACTACTTGTGTTCCTGAGTAAATAAACTTAGAGTAACTTATCTTGCCTTTGGTAACAATTATTTATAATATATTTGTTTTTTGACCATTTTTTCATTTTGTTGTCTAAAAATTTAAATTTGAAAAAAAAATGGAAAGAAATAAGAAGAAAAAAGGGCAACTGCCTGACACAATTATGCAAGCAGCAGCAGTAGCAGTTGTTGCTGCAAATTGATGCAAGATTGAAATGAAAATGCGATGAGAAAAGCAATGATAACATTTTTTTCTTTTTTATTTTTAAACAGGAAACAAATGTGAAAATATTGTTGTTGCACACTTACCATCCAAAACGGTCTGATCGACTAAAGGCTCTGGAAATAAATAAGAAACATTTCAACTAAGAATAAAGGGTCGGGTAGGGAAAGTGGCACAGACGTTTCGTGCATAACCGAGGAGAAGGTTTTGATTATTGTCTAGAATTCTCCTTAAAGAAAAATCTGTATGATGTACATACCTGTGATGAAACAAAAATATTATATTCCAAAATTGATCAAATAGTTTTATTTTTAAGTAAGAAAATAAAATTTTATGAATATGTGAGATGTGACTGCTTTGTTCACCATTTTGAAAAAAAAAATCACAAAAACAATAATTTATATTTACTAAATTTATGTTTTAATGCCTACACATTCCCATTAATCGCTTAAAAATGATTTTCTTTATAAAAATAAAACTACTTGATCAATTTACATGATTTTTAGAATATGATATTTTCATTTTCTCATGGGTAAGTACATCATGTAGATTTTTCTTTATTTTTGTTTTTAATATAGAGGGAATTCTGGACAAGAACTAAGGTTTCTTAAGAACTTAGAGAATTTCTTTGGAGTTAGGAATTCTAAAGAGAGTCTAATTACTGGAATTAGGTTTAGTACTTAGGAGTCATATAATTTGGAAGTTAATTGTAGATATATGATTTGCAAAAATGTATAAGGGTGGTTAGGTATGATTGACATTATTTCACCATAGGTTCAACTGTGAATCTATATACAAAGATAGATATATGATAAGTTAGTTTAATCATGTGACTTAGGAAAGATTTGAAGTGAGATTTCAGTTGCAAAAAAGATCCTCAATTTATATTAATTGTTATTATTAAAGTTCATTTTAAAAAACTGTTTCAAAACTAAAGAAAATGAAATATAGTTTGTTTATTATTTATTTTTTAATTTAAAATAATGAAATATTTCTATTCTGTTATCATAATAGTTCATATATATATATATATATATATATATATATATATATATATATATATATAATGTTTATTATCACTGGCTAAAGTTGTTGTAAATTCCAAGATACATTTATAAAAAAAAAAAAAGAAGCGGTGCCTTACCTAAATAATAAAAATACCTTGTATGATTTCCGTTCTAGTATGCCAAAGCCAGAAAAAAGAACACCACTCTAGTTTTATTAGTTTATAAAGAATGAAGTCAATACATTAATAATTCATAAAAAATGTGCCTATAAACTTGTAAAATACAAAGACTCCTGTAGGCATATTAAGGTCACAATGATGGTTCAAAATTCAAAAAGAATTCTTGTTCACCCAACACTAACACCACCAACAAAACAAACACTCGACTAGCTACAACCACTATCAACAATTTCCCCCACTCTCTATCTGTGCCTAAATCTAAACACAAATTTCATGAATAAAGCTTCTTTTCTAGAACTGCCCACCTATGGAACTCTGTTCTACTGGCCTGCTTGTCAGCTAACTACAGCATGGTCGTAAACAAGTTCTTGTTGAGCTATCTCCTTAAATAATCAATTTTTACCAAATTTCCACCACTAACAATTACTAAACTGTTGTTTCAGTGATCATCTTACATTCATTAACCCTTATCCTCGAGTGGCCTTCAGGTCTTGATAAATGTTAACTCCTTTGTAAAACAAAAGACACTATGTTCAATACTGATGCTTTTTCTCGGTTATCTAGAACAAACATCTGTTTGCTTTTAATCCATCTTTTTAAAGGACAGTTTATGGGAATTAATTGCAACTATAAAATTCTGCCATTAGGAACACAATTTATTTTCATAGTCAGCTGACAGAAGAAACATTTGATACGCTTTGAAATTGATAAATTGTCGTGTCATTTTTAATCATATCGCCAATGGTGTTGAAGGATTTGAAATCTAGCATCATGGCAAAACTAATTCTCAGTCACAATTACTTTTGAGAAAACAAACATCTATTATCAACATTTTGTAAGGTGTATCCACGACAACAAACTTCTCATTGGAATTTAATAGACTGGTGCAGAAACCACATTGCACTGTTAGATTAATTTTGTTTCTTATTCAAATTGATGTACAAATGAAATATTTCAGTTCAAAATAAAATAACAGGAAAATGTACAAATGTTTCAATCTGCAATTATAAATACATGTTCTTTCCTCTCTGGAAACTGGCTATTTGACATGCAAAACATCTGATACATTTTGAAGCTGTAAGTTTTCATCTCTACTGTTAAAAAACCTTATATCTTATTAACATTCACTTGTTTACTTATTTTCTAACAATGTAGAAATTATTTTCACAATGTGTTCATTGTCAGACATTGAAAAATATGGCAGAAATATTTCTACATTATTTTTTAAATTTAATTTCATATAAACCCTGAAAATTATCTTTTTTTATGGTTTTCTTAAAAATCCAGAATTACTTTTTAAATCTAAAACAAGAAATATGTTCTTAATATACAAGCATTTTCATAACTATATTGAACATGAAAATATCCCCAAAGAGTAACTGAAGAACTGGGCTCCATAAAATAAAATATTTTAATACATTTATGTAGTGAAAATTGTTTGAATAAAATTAATTCATTAGTTAGTTAGTTAGTAGATGGAATTAATAATTTTATGATTTACATAAAAATTAATAATTTTATTATATCATAATTAGGATCATTTAATTCATTTTTATGTAAATTATAAAATTATTAATTCCATCTACTAACTAACTAACTAATGAATTAATTTTATTCAAACAATTTTCACTACATAAATATATGCAAATAATAGGGGGGAAATAAGTTCAATCCAGCGACTGACACCCTTTCTAACTCAACAATAAACAACAACATATGCAAATAATAAATAAAATATTTATCAATATTCAAATTTTATTTTTAGCTGCAATATTTTAAGTCTAAAAAATTCTTATTTTTTACTTTACTAGAATATCTTGTTCTTTACTTTTCCAGGTTGAATTTCTTGTCCTTTACTTTTCCAGGTTTAATAAAATCTTAAGAATATTACTTTTCATGCGTGCATTTTTCCATATAATCCATGATTTTTCCAGGCATTGCTATTGTATTAATATATAAATTTATAATATTGTAAAAAAACTTAGCTCTCAAACACACATTTATGCAATATTTATCATTCAATCACAGTAGTTCCGAGCCAGGGTCTCTACCGAGACTGCGGTTCATGAATTTGTGATCTGTATAGAGCGTAAACTAACAAAAAAGAAGATGGCACTCGGTGTCTTTTTTGATATCGTTGGAGCTTTTGATAACATACCCTTCAGTAGTATGTTCAAGTCGCTACGAGAACTCAATGTGCCACCAGTACTCATCCGATGGATTGAGTATATGGTGAGGCACAGAACAGTTCAAGTAGAACTACTGAGGGCAACTGTTAAAAGGGAAGTAGTTAAATGAAACCCCCAAAGTGGGATTTTATCACCTTTACTATGGAACTGTATACTGAATCCTCTTTTAAAGGAGTTTAAAAATAGGAATATTTATGCCCAGGCTGATGCTGATGACATCGCAGTGCTGGTCGCGGGTTCAAAAGCATCATTGGTCAGACGCATTGCCAAAATGGCATTAAATATTCCTAATAAATGGTCTAATCGAAATGAATTAGAATTCAGTAGCCGTAAAACAGAAATGGTCTTGTTTACATATAAAAGGAATTGCCAACTTGGTGAACTTTTTCTGAGTGGACAGAAATTGAAACTTTTGCAGGAGGCAAGGCTGTTAGGGGTAATCCTGGACAGTAAGCTAACCAGGAAAAGCCACATAGAAAAGATTTCCTCCTAGGCGACTGCAGCCCTTATGCAATGCAAACAAATTGTGGGGAAAACCTGGGCAGTTAACCCGCATGTAATGAGGTGGATATACATTGCTATGGTATGTCCCATTTTGTCGTATGCATGTGTTTCCTGGATCCGTGGGACAGAGAAACTGTACTTGAGGAAGAAACTCCAGAAGGTACAAAGACTTGCTTGTTTAATGACTTCTTCAGAATATCCGAGTACACCTACTGGAGCATTGGAGATGCTGTTGAATATCCCTCCGATTAAAGAATTCCTGAAGGCAGAAGCGATACGGGGATCCTATAGAATAGATCTCATGGGTCTGTGGTGGTCAAGATCTGTTGGGACTACTGGAAAAACAAAGAGTCACGTGGATTTGTGTAATGAGGCTAGGAAGGAACTACCGCTATTGCATGTGCCGGGTGACCTTATGACTAAAACCAGATCATTTGAAAAGCATTTCACATGTATGGTTTATGACAGAACAGGCGCAAGAGATTACGAAAAAGAGCTGGAAAGCAACGTAATCAAATGCTATACTGATGGATCTAAAATGAATGATAGGATTGGTGCGAGCGTTTATATAGAATACTCAAACCATCTCACCTGTCAAAAATCTTATTATCTTGGTAAACTGAGGACGGTCTTCCAGGCAGAAGTCTTCACCATATAGATATCATCGGATACAACACCAAATACCAGTCATGAGCTGGCACCATTGGATGTGGTACCAAACACCACCCCCGCCTTCACCGAAGAGCAGGATCTCAGACCTAAGTCTGACAAGTCAGCTCTAACATTCGGTAAACATCACGATAAAAACCGAAGAAGAAGGAGAGATAGCGTATGTTTAAGGCTTTTGAATCTGAGGTTCTGATCATGGAAGAGGTTCAGCAACAGGAAATAGCTATCCTTTCAGATAGTCAGGCAGTTATTAAAGCATTGGAGAATAGTACGGTAAGATCCCAAACCGTACTGTGCTGCATTGAAAATCTAAACCATCTAGGAAAAGAAAACCGCATATCTATTTCATAAGGAAAGTTAAAAAAAAATTAGTTATTAAAAAAAAGTTCGTTTTTTTAATTATAAAAAAAAAACGATACACGGGATTGAACCTAAAATCTTTCCACCAACCCCCGGTACTCTAACCATTACGCTAACATGTCATATTGGCAAAATCGCAGTAAAAAATATTTATATACAAAAAAAAGTTATGCAAAATAAAAAAAAAAAGCGTTAGTCACTTATGTATGTACTTACTATCCTGTTTGTGAACCCACATATTTTGTTGTAACTTATTTTCTACTGAACCAATTTTCGAAATTTATTTTTCAAAATGTAGCTAATGAGGTGTTCTATCCAACTATATAACCTGTTTGAAATTTGATTGCGAACGGAATTAGTGGTGGGGGTTTGAATGTGTCTCGATTCATTCAATTTCGGACTTAAGCATATATTCAACCACTACCGTGGTTGAATGATACCATATTTCTTCAAACTGAAATATAATTATCAAAGTATACTTACGCAGATAGATATGAAAAGCCTTTATTAAAGTTTGTGCCTATTTCCATTCTATGGAGACCAGGCGCGAACACAGACCCCACAATTTTATTATACCATCCCTATTTAAGTTAAAACATACTTATCAAAGTATTCTTTTGTACATCTATATCAAAAACACTTGTAAACGTTTTTTTTTTAATTCTTAAATTTTTTATTTCAATACTTTGTGGACCAGGCGCGAACGCAGACCCCACAATTTTTATGAACCACCGTTCTGCCAGATCAAACATACCCATTCCTGTGTCTCGATACATCTATCATTATATGTAATCCGTTTTTTAAAATAGTCAACCATATAGGAGCCTATTCGTGACCAGACACACACACACACACACAGACATTCAGCTTTATATTATAGTTATATAGATAGATAGATAATCATCAACAGATTTTAGCTGTATCACAGTTTTTCAGTGAAACTAGACTAGCACCCATTTCAGGCCAAGGATTAAACTTATAACCATCTAGTCAACTAAGCCACAGGAGAGGCAATGTTAGTAAATGATATTTACAATGATTAATTGGTGTCTAATAACTAAGGATCAAATTCAATGCAAATATGAAATATTTGAATTTTCAAATAAAAAGTCGTGCTTATTATCATGCTTCCTAAAACCCTTGGAAGTACTTTTAAAAAAATAGCTGAAATTTGAGTAATATTTATTAATATCTAATATTTACTGTTAAAATTTGAGAAAAAAACTGGATGTAACTTAATTTTCATGAATTTTATCCCAAAAAAAGTTATTTATTTTTAAAAATGCATATGCAAGGATTTCTTTTTTCTTGGAGGAGGGGGGCGTGTATTATAGTATTTAAATTTCTTTATATTTCTAAAGCATATATCCAGATAAAAAAAGATCCTTCTGACTTACATGAGATTCAACTCAGGTATTGCAAGTGTAAAACACTTGAAGTCAAGCAAAAGAACTAGATAATGTATACTCTCCTTTTGTTAATCAATCACATGATTCTATTTGCATACAAATTTCCAAAATATAACTTATTGATAATACATAGAATATTTAGAAGATAGAGTAAAGAAGTTTAACTTTACTGACTGAAGTGCAAGAGTTGAAAGACTAAACAGAGGAAAGACGAAAAGACATTTAACAAGAAATTCAAAGAAAGAGTAAGCAAAATGTACTCACGGTCAGAAGGTCGATAATCTGTACAGAGCTGTTTAAGTAATTCTGTTGTGGGTTGAGGAACTTCACTCATCAGAATCTTGCCATATTTCTTAAGGTTTTCTTCAGCCTTTAAAAATTATGATTAAAGATTTAAAAAGCAAAAATTATATCATTAGAAAAATGAATAACAAATGAAAAGTTTTTTTTCTATTCTTCAGATTATTTGAACAATTATTCTCGTTTTGGTTGTTATATTCATGTTTCAGCCGATCTAACTTCTAGCCTTCATTACGTGCATCTTGTTGTACTCAGAAACTTGTATTGAATTTTGAACTGAACTCTTTATTGGATCCATGGGGATACATTGTTCCCATTCCATCAGCCATAAACGAGTAGAAGTGTTAATTTTATGTTATTCTTAGTTCTTATCCCTTGTTGTAAGGATTGAACTATCAACATGGCTGACAGAATAATTTATCGCGATAGATTAAATAAAGGATTTGGTTTAAAATTCTGTGCAGATTCTCAAGCTCGAAATAAAACATTCTCAAGTTCAACTATTAAGTTTCTAATTTTGAAAAGATACTCTTAAAAAAGGTCAAAGGTTATATTGGCTGAAACATGAAAATAACAATCAATGTGAGAATAGTAGTTAAAATAATTCAAATGATTAATCCTCACCGCAAAATTTACAAAACTAAAGATATTTTTTTTTGTAATACAAGACAATAAAATTTAATAATTTTTAATATTTATGTTAATTCAATAGTTTGGAAATAGATGTTCCTTTTTTGTTGTTTTTGGATAAATTCATTCAAAGAATTATTGAAATTATTACATTTCAGCTATGGAAACTTCAGCACAATTATACTCATAATACTGCACACAATTATACTCATAATGCTGCACAAAACTCTTTGAAAAAGCTATTCCATTCTTCTGAGATCGACTACAAAAAAAAAACACTTTGCGTTTAACATCATGCAAGAATAACTCAATTAGAGTAACCATCACTCCAGAATGAAATGAATCATTTTCTATGAAATTTTTATATACCCAATACAAATTTCCAATTAAACAAAGTTATTATTTAAACTAGCCATAATTTGCTATCTCTGATCACATATATGAACTGTAAGTGTTCAGTTTGCTAATGAATTGTGAAAATTTCTTGTTGACATACACTAATGGCAACTTTCTGTCTAATAAGATGTGGGGAAAATCATAACTTACCTGAATAGCACGAGTTTTGTGTTTTTTTTTTCCTCTAAGAAAAAAAAAGTTAAAATGCTGACGTCGCATTTATATGTATGAGGGTCATGCAAATTTATGTGTGAGATATGCAAATTAGAGGCGAGGGAGTTTGTTGAACGGTATAAAAGAGGAAGGGAAAGGAACCACCAGCGAGTGAGAAGACAGCATGTTGGGAGAACGCGTGTCGAAAGGAAACTATTTGAAACTAAATCAGAAAAGACAGAACAACAAATTTGACTCGGTTCAAACACTGATAAGACAATGGCATTCTACATCTAGTTTGGTGCCCTGCAGCATCTGCTGTTGCTATAGAGTTCGAAGCTAGAATTGGTTCTCCAGATGTAGGTATGGGTGGGTGATAAAGAGACTTAGGTTTGCCCAGTTACTAGGGTCCCCCTCTCAGCATCGCAGAAAGAATCTGAAGGAAAGGCAAGCCAGTATCATCAAAGCCAACACAGCAGCAGGAATTGTCGGAAAGGTATTGCAACGCTTCACCATTCGCCTATCAGAACTCCAAACCAGATTTTTTTTTTTCGCAGTTTTACTCCCTTAGCCTTTGCCTTTCCCAAAGCATCCACAAGGCAGTGGAGGTATTTGCCCATAGCTAGTACACTACTCCTCCCTCAACGAAGGAGGTGATGTCTGGGAGGGTAGACCACAGAACAGGTACTACACTACCCCTCCCAAACAAGAAGGTAATGCCTGGGAGGATGATATAATGACAACAGAACATATACACACTACTTCTCCCTATTAAAAGGTGCAAGAAAGCCTTTTACTCCAATAGTTTCTTCCCCAGAACTGCGGGTCTTTGGAACTCCCTTCCGGGATTCTGCTTTCCCAACTGTACTGATATGCAGAAGTTCAAGTGTAATGTGAACAAACATCTTTCTACTCATCTCCCTTCATAATGACCCTGCTAGTTAAGTTACTGATAGTAGCCCCCTGCTTCAAAGTGGCACTGTGCCTTGTTTGGGGTGAAAATTGAATAAATAAAAAAAATTTTTAAAAAAAAAAAAAAAAAGGAGGAGGTAATTTTGGGAAAGATTGTATCATAACAAGCGAAAATATACTATCCCTCAACCCCAGGAGTAGGTCATGCCTGGAAGGATCATCTCATGACAAATGGACAAATACAGCACTACTCCCCACAAATTGAGCAATGAAAGATTGGACAATAGTACATTATTAGTAAAAGATTTTAGTATAGTTATGACTTCAGACAGATAGCAAATGTCTATTAGTAGTAACTTAAATAAAAGTGCGCTTCATCTTACCTCCTCAAATTGTAGCTTGCCAATATATTCAACAGCTTTCTTGTAGTCTTTAATGGCTTCCAATTGAATTTTAAGATACCATTCATGAATGTTGTGCTTTTCTGCCAAGAAGAGGGCGTGTTCATAATAGCCGGCTTGCCTGCAGACTTTGATGGCTGTTTCCACGTCAAAATCAACTTCTTTGTCTTTTGTCTGAATCAGAAAAAGAATAAAAAAGTTTGTTTTTTGTTAATAATTTTTTAAAATTTAAAAAAAAAAAAGAAAAATTGTAGAAAATAAAATATAGAAATTAGTTTAATACTAGAAAAACATTCAAAATCAAAAAGACATAAGGGAACTAACGTTTTATGGAAATACTAAATGACCTTTATTGGGTCAATGTTTACACATCAGTTTATACTAGCAAAACCATACTCCCTCTCGCTGCATAATTTTGCTAGTATATACGACTAATGAACATATATTACATTATCCCAAAGGAGGAAGTAATGTCTGGGATGATACCAGAACAGATACTAAACTACCTTCTCTCTAAAAAAAAGGGGGAGGGAGTAATGCCTAGATAAATGGTCTCTTAATTTAATTTGGTTGCTTTATGGCATATCAATCTTTGATAGATTATTTGATGCTGAATCCAGTAATTTTGCAAATTTTTATGCTTCAAGTTCTTTATATTTTCAAATATTTATTCATGGTGTTTAGTTTGGCTGTTTTGTTTTATGGCATATCAACCCTTTTCAGGTTATTTAATGCTGAATCCAATAATTTTAGATGAAGTTTTTACACTTCAAATTCTTTATATCTTCAAATATTATTCACTGTGTTTGATTTGGTTCCTTTATAGAAGAAAATTGTTCTTTTTATTTTTGTGAAAAATGATTGAATCTCGCAAAGGTAAAGAGCAAAAAAAACAATAACATCAATGTTTTGTGCCTTTTAGGTCAGAAAACCAGTATCTTCACACAGCCTGATCTGATAGCATTAGAGATTATCTCTTGAATATTGAAAGGTAGTACATTAGTCTAATATAATGCAGTAAACTGAATTGAACATTAAAAGATAGGAATAGTATAGTTTTGGCTTCAAACAAAATCTCCATTATTAGATTTTTAATGCCATAAACCAATTGTGAAGTTAAATTAGATATTGCAAAAGTACATATATTTATTGCTAGTTTATGGAACATATATTAAATTTAAAGAAATTTTATAATTATTTATAAAACATTTTTAATGCTTGCACATTATAATTGGATATCCAAAAATGCATTTGAAGTAAAAACACTCTTACATAATTACGTGTAATGTTGAACTTATTAAAAAAAAATCCAAAAATTACAAAAATGATAGAGTAGATCTGCTAGAACTATTTTGTTAAAAAAAAAAAACATTACTTTTATCGTATATATTTGATCAGCCATTTTCTAATTTGAAATAGGGAAAGTTCAGTGAAAACAAGGAAGATAATTCAGTTATTCATATGGAATTATCCACAATAGAAGAAATGGTGCTTATGCAATTTATCAAAGACATTAAAAAACGAACAAAGACATAAAAAAATAAAAAATATTGAAAAAGACTATATTGTGTGTACACGTTATGAAATTAAGTTCTCATAAAAAATTCACTTCATTTGATCAAGTATTTTTTTTTTTTTTTTGCAGAGGAAAATCAAATTTTAATGAAATCGATCGTGTTGCAGCCATCTAGCCAATTTCGCAGACGAAAAGAAGGAGGCGCCAGGGAAAATAACTCCAATCACGGCTTAAAGTTTATCAAAATTTGACAAGATTATTTTGAAACGTTGGCAAAAAAAATATTTAAACATTTTAGTTTTTTTCACTTATTTTACAGAGTTTCTCTGTCTTTTTTTATCCCTTTTTCATTTTGTCCTTTGTTAATCACTTTTTCGTTTAAAGACACACTCCCTCCTTGTCCACGGAAATTACCAAGATGGCCGCAACACAATCGATCTCATTAAAATTTGATTTTCCTTTGTAAAGAAAAAACTACTTAATCAAATTAAGTTATTTTTTATGAGAACTTTATTCCATAACGTGTACGCACAATATGGTCTTTTTTCAATATTTTCATTTTTTAATGTCTTTGGTAAACTGCACAAGCATCATAGAAACCAATAAAACTGCATTACTGAATAAATTTTATTTTTTTATGATTATTTTTCTACTGGATCATTTTTTACAATTTTTCATTTTTTTACTAAGTTCAACATTACACGTAATTATGTAAGAGTGTTTTTACTTCAAATGCATTTTTGGATATCCAATTATAATGTGCAAGCATTAAAAATGTTTTATAAATAATTATAAAATTTCTTTAAATTTAATATATGTTCCATAAACTAGCAATAAATATATGTACTTTTGCAATATCTAATTAAACTTCAAAATTGGTTTATGGCATTAAAAATTTATTAATAATGGAGATTTGGTATCTGTCTGAAGTCCAAACTATACTATTATTATTTTTTAATGCTCAATTCAGTTTATTATTATTATTATTATTATTATTATTAGCTAATGTGTTACTTTTCAAAACTTAGTCTTGATTATCTGAGAAGTTTCACAACTTCACCAGTACTAAAATCTGCTCACCTCCCCAACTCATCAGATAGCAATCACATGATATGTAAAACACTGTTGAAAAAAAAAAAACATCAGATCTAAGTGTTCTGTCAAGAGCAATAGAGTTCTCTATATCGGTACATTTTATAAAGGTCTGAATACGTATCCCTTTCACGGCGCTATCTATTAGTGAAATGGTAAATTAGACTAGATTTACTCACGTTCACCCCTAACAACAGATATCGCCACTTGAACATATAGAGCTACTAATTGGGATCATGTATAGGAACGATTAACAAGATGTTGGTTTACATTACATTTAAATTTCTGCATATCAGTACAGTCAGAGAAGCAGGTAGCAGGAAGGGAATTCCAAAGTCTAGTTGTTCAAGGAAAAAAACTATTAGAATAGAAAGCTTTCTGACATTTAGGGGTCTCAACTGTGAAGGGGTGAGATTCTGTTGCTAAGTGGGTTTGTCGGGGATATGTATGTCGAGGGAGGAACAAGTGCAACAAGTTCATCAGAGTACATTCTCTTAAAATATTTAAATACAGCAGTTAACAGAATTCATGATTTCTAGATTAAATCATGAAAAAAAAAACATAAAAGAAAGAAAAAGAATGTAAAATAACTGACTTTAATAAACTTGTCCAGTTTTGAAACATCTTTCAAGCGTGTATAACAATTCAAGAGTAAAGTAGTGTGTTCCTCAGTCGCTCGTTGTTCTTTATGTAAGGCTTGCAAATATTTTGTCAGGTTGTGGATTCGCTGCGCATCAAGGAACTGAAAGAGGAAAAGCATCAATTTTAAAAAGCATTCAAAGATTAATGAAAATCGCATAAATGACAGCCTATCAAAGGCAGAACATTTATAGACACAATTAGCATAGACTTTTTAACTACTACATTTCATATTTTCTGTCCTCAGTTAGTGAAGGAGAAATCCTTCTAGATTGAGGTAATTTCTATTTTTGTTCCAATCCAGATTTCCCTTTTTTGGCAAGCTGGATTTTCCAAACTTTAAAAAAACCAACCTTGTGTCTAACTGTCCTCATATGGAAGCAAGTATATAGGGACACAATTGGGCAGAGTTCTCCTGGGTTTATATTTTGCTTAACCATTTTTCACCATCATTTTGGAGTGCATTATACATTTCGATTATATCTATAATATAAATTTCACCTGTCTGTTTAAATGTATGTATGTATGTCGAAGCATTGATGCTCACATTATCAAACAAAGGCTGAGATGGAGTGGACATGTGGTAAGGATGTTAGGCAGTCGACTTCCCAAACAACTTCTTTATGGCGAGCTCACCGAGGGAAGACGTCTGGCTCAAAAGCCTAAAATGAGATTCAAAGATTGTTTGAGGTCCACCTTAAAAAAATGTGAGATAGATGAAAGAACCTGGGAGAGTCTTGCTTTGGATTGCGGAGAGTGGAGAAGAACCTTGCGGGGAAGTGTGGGCAAGTGAATGTTTTCGTATTTCTGTTTACCTTTTTTTTTTGTGCTATATCAAGTAATGGCAATGTTCGAAAACGAATTTGCTGCCATCATCATCATGTATCTATGTCTGCCTAAAACTTTTCTCAGCGGCATCGGACTTGGTAAAAACCTGTACTGTCTGAAAGGGCGATGTCTTGGCCGAATAATATGTGAAAATTAGAAAAAGCAGTCAATTATTTCCTATAGAAATAGTCATTTGCAATGAGAGGGGGTAGTAAAAAATCGTTCCTTCATGACAATTTAGCCAAACACGCATGCGCAAAAAATGTTCTTTCTTGAATTAATTTAACTATAAAAAAACAACATAACTTCGCTCACGCAATCATAGAACAGCGGTTATAGTGGCAGCGTCGTTATCTTAAGATTGCATGTTCGAGCCGAGATATCGGATATATTTTTTTTTTTTTACTTTTTAAAGTTTTAATATTGAAACAGGGCTATTTATGCCAGTTTTTTTATTTTCCCATCATCTTCACTGTTTTTTTTTTGTTTTCTCGATTTTTTAAAGAAGTTTTAGCATTTATTTACAGAGGGTTATTATGGCATTTTTTTTTATTTGCTTATTCTTTATTTTGTATCACATCCACTGTTTTTTTTTGTTTTTCTGATTTTAAAAAAGTTATAATATTTAAACAGGGTTATTACATTCGCTTATTCTTTATTTTCCATTTTGCTTTGAATTACCCCCCCCCCACACACACACATATTACCACACCCAGGCAATGCCGGATATCCTCGCTAGTCTATAAATATAAAAGCGAAAATGTGTGTGTATGTATGTATGTTCGCTTTTTGTGTATGTCTGTAAAAGGCTTTTTTCGCTGGACTTCTTGGTTGGCTCACTCCTTCTTAAAACTTTTTATATCACGTCTAAATGATAATATCTAAGAGTTACAAACAGAGGTCGCGTGTGTATTTAATTTGCCCGACTTTTACCTCTCGCCACGTCTTCAAAAAGCGAATGATCTGGTTTGCAGCGCCAAACTAGGTCAGACATCATGCCACTTACTCGCACCTGTTTATTTCACTTTATAAACCTTCACTTAACACGCTTATCAGTTCCTCTTCCCTCGTGGCCGAGATGGTTAGGTGTCTGGCTTTTTTTTCCCTTTCATTTCCACCTTCACGTCAAGGCTTCATGGTTCAATCCTATCTTCCTACTAAAACTTTTTTTTTTCCTTTACGCGGCCAACGTTTTTTTTTAACACACACATCTCCAAACACCCGGGCAATGCCGGGTATCCCCCCCTAGTATATATATAAAAGGCAAAATGTGTGTGACCATTTCGTGTATGTCTTCAAAAGGCTTTTCTCGCACACGGTTCCGATGTCGTTACGATCGCTTACAACTGTTTATATGGGTCCTAAATAATAATATGTACGATTTGGGAAAGTGCGTCGCATTTAGATTTATTTACGTCGACTTTTACAAAATTATTGCTATTTTGGCTTTTTTTTTGCATGTTGATGAGGCTTTTTCGTATAAAAAGCGAAACTAATTCAAAGTTAACAACGAACAACGTTCTCGGCATTGCGCCGGGAAATGTCCAGAAGCAATCATCTTTGATCAATGTTGTACATCAGACAATTGTTATTCAATCTGGACAATTGGGAGCTGGTTCCCCTCCCCCCAACATCTGTTGGGGGAAAAAAACAAAAACAGTCAAACTTGGGTAAACAACTGCATGACTTCTATTTGACCTTCTTAATTAGGTCAAATGGAAGCAGCAGAGTTAACTTTTATTGCACACGCCTGTTTTTATAGTTTAATAAATAAATTCAAATGTATGTCGCGGTGGCCTAATGGGTAACGTCGCCCGTTTTTTTTTTTCACACATTAATTTCCAACTCAAGGGTACAGGTTCGATTCTCATACTTACCTACCAAAACATTTTTTTTTATCCCCCCCCCCCCGCAGTTTTGATTTACCTCAAGACACCCGGGCATCGCCGGGTACCCCCCCGCTAGTATATATATAAATCTGAACTGTCTGTTTAAATGTATGCATGTATGTATGTATGTATGTATGTATGCCTGCCTAAAACTTTCGACAGAGGTGACAAATTTTCACAAGATCAGTATCGTTTTGAAGTTTGACCCTTCGGACAACAAATATCGAAAAATTGGCTAAAAACATGAATTCTTTCACCCTCAACTGAGCACTTTTCTACAAGGAGGGATCGCTTTTTTTACTAATATGTTTTATAGTCATCCCCTCTTTTCAATTGACAAGCCTTAATTTAAACTTCCACTACTTCTGGTTTGGCGATGAATGCAATGGCAAAGATGTCATGTTTTTTTTTCACGTTCTGTTCTTCCTTCACAGTAGCCTGCCTGCCTACTACCACTTTTTTTTTTTTGCTCAACACACACCTCTAAACACCCTGACAATGCCGGGCTACCAGGCTAGTATATATATATATATATATATATATATATAAGGTTAGTGAGAATAACAATTGCAGAGCGACTGATTATTAAGAAAATTCTAAAATAAGATATATAATATTTATTTATAGATGTATTAAAAAAGATCAGAGCAAGATCAGTAGTATCAATTTTAGATTCAAACAAAGACTTTTCCAGTGGGGTAGACATAAACAGACTGAAGAGAGTCCAGTAAAGGAGACTAATTGTGTTTGGATTTGAAAAATCAATGCAGTTAAAAAATCAATGCAGTTAAATGTATAAATGTATATTTGCGCATGTGTAGAGAAGCACTTCAAGTCAGCTTACACTTGCCAAGTTCCAATTCTTCAATTTTGATTGCTTAGTAGCTATTTTTACAAGCTAAGAACCAAATCAAATTTGTTCCATGGGTCCGAATCCCCTATATATCAAGTTCTAAGTCTTTAGATGAAAAATTGACAGAGTAGTTTGGTAGAAATCCTTCTGTACACACACAAACAATATATAACTGAGCTTTAAACAATGAAATTGGACTGACAGTGTATTTATCGAGCATTATGACTTTTTTGGCAAATCATGTAAATGTGAGTTGTTTTTCATGAAAATTTGCTTTGAGTAAATTCATGATAAAAATGTTAACACCACAAAACAGATATTTTATTTGTAAGCCCCCCCCTCCCTACTTTTAAATGTTTATTACCATCCCTCTATGAAGAATTTCCTAATGAAATTTGGAAACCTATCAGGAGAAACATTACTTTCAATCTTTTTCGGGGCATGCAATAAACTTGCCTATTTCTTTTTTTGTCTTAAAAATAAGATATCAATATGATGAATATCAATCAATCTTTAAAAAAAAAATTTTTTGTATCCCAACTACTAAGTTAATCTTTTTTCTCTTTTTATGCATTAAAATTATAATTGCTGTTTTCTCTTTTCATAGTTTCAATTTTTAATTACAAAAAAAAAAATATTTCCGCAAAAGTCAAGAAATTTGACTATTTTGCTAAAACTATTAGCATTAATAATTCTATCAGCAGAAACTGCTGTTTATAAAACTAGCAATAATTCATTTATATGCTTAAAAAAAGAAAAAAAATCTTCTTTTTTTTTGCTTAAAATTTAAGTAATTGTTTTCAAAACTTGAACTTTAATTCTAGTCAAAAATGACCTTCTTGCAGCCAATTAAAAAAATAAATAAGATTCTACATTTTTTGGTAATTGTACGTGAATACGCTAAAATATTGGCGTAAAAAGAAAAAGCAAAAAAATATTTAGAATTTGGGAGAGGGGTCAGTTTCACATATAAATTTAACATAAAATGTTTCCTTATTTCACAGTAATTCTTGCCTTTTAGAGCAGTTAGCCCTCCAAATTCTTTTGATATTTTTTTCAAGCTGAAAGTTGGTTGGTTGTTTTTGTTTTATGGCATATCAACCTTTTTGGGTTATTTAATGCCAAATCCAGTGATTTTGAAGAACAATTTATTAATAGAGTATATTTGTTTTTTAAGTCGGTTTCTATTTAACCCATAGTTGGGACCCTAACAGGTACTACCACTCCGGATCAGAGTAGACCTGGGAGCAATGGCAATTAAAAGGGTGGCTCCACACTCCCCAAAGCCCACAAGCTGGGGCCTTACCATCGGATATAGTTTAAGGTCATATCCAGGACCCTGAAAGTTAGTATAAAAAAAAATAATTACCCAAGCCCACTGCCTTAAAGTTCCTTTCCTTGAACATCTTGTACCACTAACCAAATGACAAGCACCCCTCCCAAAAACTTCTTTAACCCTACCTCTGACCCTAGATAAGAGTGGCAAACCACTTCCTTCATAAACCCTTCCTTAACACTACCACTAACCTTAAGTCTGAATTGCAATCCCCTAACAACTCCCCTTACAACACACAATTATAAAAAAAAACAAAAAGCAGGCTTCCCTCCTTAAAGAAAAATGCATATGATTTATCACCCATGGAAAAGAAGATTTATATATGAAACTATAACTTCTAAAATAATTGCTTTGTTTTGTTTACTGTCAAGTTTTCAGGATGTTCACACCTACTTGCCCTTAACCCTACCACTAACCTGAAGTGCAAGTGGCCAACACCCCTTTCTCACAAAGACCCTGTTCATTAAAAAAAAAAAAAAGAAAGAAAAGCAGCAGGCAACCAACCCTTACTGAAAAAAGAAGCACTCACAGGATTTATTGCTCAGAGAAAAAAAATAGTTAGCTGCCCCAATGGGCAATTATTTTACATTAAATTCTAAAGCAATTGTTTTTTTTTTTGTTGTTTATTTTTATTTCTACCAAATATTTCAAGGTGTTCACATAGGCTGAAAAGATAGAATCTTATATCTGGGGGCCAGAGGGGGCAGAATTTAGTGGAAGATGTCAATCTACAATAACAACAAATAAATCTTGCAATATATTAATTTCTAATGGTCCTAATATTAAATTTCAGTTTCTTGTACATAAAATATATTACAATTCAATTTTGAGTTCTCCAACTTCCTTTTTTTAATGGATACATGGTATTTTTAAGGTATTGCAGCATATTTATGTGCATTTACTGCAGATTAACGGGAAACTTTTAATTTTGGGAGATTTTTCTCTGCCATATTTGGATTCTTTGCTCAAAAGTACACTTATGTGACAAATTTCATTGCTTTATCTTGTGTTTTAATAAAGATATAATATTTTTACTGAAAAAGTAGTGAAAAAAATGCAATGAAATGCATATGGGAAAAATATTGTGCACATTACACAAATATTTTTATTATCAATCAGATTTTAACAATTTAAAAATATTCTTTCTCCGCTCATCAAGCTCTTTCTACGCGCATGCAATTATTAAGATATTTCAAGCCATTTTATTTTTTCATGTATATTGCTACATTTAACAGTTTCTGTCTGTTACCTTTCTGATGACATATGAAGCCTCCAGTTTTCCTATTGTCTTTATGTATTGTTCAATGGCTCCATCGTGATCTCCTTTACTATAAAGATGATCCCCATACTGAGTAAAAATATCAACCAAACCACCCTGGTCATATTGCTGACTTTTAGCAAGGCTGAAAGGAAAAAAAAGAAGAAAAAAAAGCATATAAGTTATTGTATTTTATATTCAAATCTTTAGTAGATTAAAAAATATATATTAGTTTTAATTAAATTGTATTTCAATAGTAGTTTTATATTAATTATCTTAAAATAAAAATATAAGTTTGAAAATAGCATGACTACACAAAAATTTTATTCTTATTTTATTTGTTATTTTCGCAATGTTTTGACTGATATAACCTCTGACGTTCTCCGATTTTGTACTTACAATATTTATTAAAACAAAAACAAGCCAAAACTATATGGTCTCCCGACTGATGCCTTTGTCATATTTTTGTGGTAGGACTGGAAAGAGTCATGTGGTTAACCTTATAGCTGATTACCTCAAGTGAACACTTTCTCCCAATGATATGGAACATCTAGCTGTTTTTGTTGCAGCTTCCACTGGTACTGCAGTGAGTAAAATAAACGGCACCACACTTCACACAGCTTTTCATCTTTCTATTTTTCAAGGAAGATCGAGAAAAATTCTTTCTGATAAAACTTTAAATAATCTAAGTACAAAAATTTGAAGATTCTTGTCACTGATGAACTCTTCATGATTGTCTATGAACACTAGCTGAGAGTTTATTATTTAAACTACTCAACCTAAGATTCACAGGTAACAAACATGAATTGTAATAAATACATAGTCAATTCAGATTGTAAAACAAATTTGAATCGACATGTTCTTATTCAATTGTCTTCCCATGAAGATATAGTTAAATAATAGTCAGATCTTCATGTATAGAAGACACGTTAAAAAAATGAGTTGCCTGCTTACTCGTTTGTAGCCTTATATTGTAAACCAATCGCATACATTAAAGTTCAATCGACGAATATATGTAATCAATATTTGTAAAATCGAGTCTACAAGAGTTACTTCCCTTGTACTGTTAGCCAAAATCAATCGTAGAACTGTTACCTATTTTGACCATTTAAACCCCTGGCCTGAAGTAAAACACTGGGCTAAAACAGCTAAATGACACATTTCATGACAAATGATACTTTAATTTTTTTTTTTAATTCGATACCATTTTAAACCCCTATTAAGACACAAGTATAAATTTTAGGAGAAAAATAAAAATTATCCCAAAAACACTGATGCTTAAGCCTCAGAATTTTCCCAGGGTTAAATATTACGTTTCCAGATGTATATCCATGTGGTCTTGCTTTTGAGTAATTTTCTGCAAAATCTAATGGTCAGAAAATACTCTTTGTCCCAGAAAGTGCTATTCTTGGCCATTTTGATCACTTTTGAACCATAGGGGATGCAACCAGAATTTTCCCATAGTCATATATTATTTAAAAAAAATTTTTTTATTCAATTTTCACCCCCAAACAAGGCACAGTGCCACTTTGAAGTAAGGGGCTACTATCGGGGACATAATTTGCGGGAGCATTATGAAGGGAGAGGAGTAGAAAGATGCTTGTTCACGTTACACTTGAACTTCTGCATATCAGTAGAGCTGGGACAGCAGAATCCCGGAAGGGAGTTCCAAAAACTTGCAGTTCTAGGGAAGAACTACCGGAGTAAAAGGCTTTCCTACATCTAGGGATCTCCACTGTAAAGGGGTGGGACTTAGTTGCTTGTCGGGTTTGTTGGGGGTAGTCACGTCAAGGAGGTACAAGTGCTTGCAGTTCGTCAGAGCATTCACCATTAAAGTATTTGCAGAAAAGGCAGAGGGATGCAACATTTCGTCGATGGGACAGAGGCTGAAGCCTAGATGACAGTTAAGAACCTATCAGGTTGGCGACTCTTTTGAACCCTGTCTAGGAGTGAAAGACAAGCAGCAGATGCACCAGCCCAAATATGACAACAGTACTCCATACATGGGCGAATGGTGGCCTTACAGAGATACAGGATACTTTCAGGTGTAATTTTCTAGCACGGTAGAGAGAGAGCCCACCTTCTTTGCAGCAGCCGTGGCAATGTTCTCAATGTATATATTTCAGTTCATGTTCCCTGTAAACGTTAGGCTGAGGAGTTTAAAAGAAGTACTTTCAGGCAATGTGTTCTTGGCCATTGATATTGGTGGTGATATTTCTTGTAATTATTGAAGGAAACAAGCTTAGTCTTGGCAGCATTGAATGTGACCATCCATTTTTGTCCCCATTCCATTACAGATTGGAGGTCATCCTCTAGTGTTTCTGCCATTTCCTTAGATATGTGTTCATTTGTTTTCCCCTCATGCCTGTTATAGAGAGTGATGTCATCGGCAAATATACCCATCTCAGAAACAATTTTATCAGGGAGGTCAGGAATAATAAAGGTCCAAAGATAGACCCCTGAGGTATTCCCGCATTTATATCATATTGTTTAGATGTATGACTGTTGAGGACAACTTGGATTTTTCTCTTACTTAAGAAGGATTTAATTACATTATGTATTTTTCCAGTGATACCATATGATCTAATTTTCCTTAGAAGACCATTGTGCCATATCCTGTTAAAAGCCTTAGATATATCAAGGGCTACCGCTCTACCCTCCCCTGTTTTGTCCAGTGAACGGTATATACGTTCAGAGACTACAGTTGATATCTGCTGTTGAACAGGCTTGCCTGAATCCATATTGTTAGTCAGCAAGGAGTTTAGCAGCTGTTAGGTGTTGGACTAGGGCTTGATTGACTAAGGACCCAAATATTTTGGCGAAAAGCAGGAGGAGGCTAATGGGGTGATAATTTAGTGGGTCAGTTGTTTCCAGATGTATATCTATGTGATCTTACTTTTGGGTAATTTTCAGCAAAATCTAATGTTCAAAAAGTGCTATTTTTGTCCATTTTGACCTCTTTGACTCCCAAGGGATGCAACCAGAATTTTCCCAGGGTCAAATATTATGTTTCCAGATGTATATCCATATGATCTTGCTTTTGGGCAATTTTCAGCAAAATATGATGGTCAGAAAAGATTCCATGATCTGAAAAGTGTTATTTTTGTCCATTTTAACCCCCTGGGGATGCAACCAGAATTTCCCAGAGTTGCGCCTGTGGAGGTGATTGAACACCATCTTCTGTGGCTGAATAAGACTATTTTTGATCTACATTGTTGGTTGGAGACGTCACAGGGGTAGGTCGGTGCAACATATTGGTGGTCTGTTGAATTTTGTTGACTGGCCTTCCTGAATAGTCTTGGTCTCCACCAATTTTGCAATGGACCTTTCGATAGTGATCAGGCCTTTGGTTACCATTTGTTTCCAGATGTTACGGACTTTAGGTTTGGGCTTCCAGCAGGTAGGGTCAATGTCACATGCTTTCATGTCACGTTTGCACACGTTGACATAGCAAAAGTAAAGATGACCAATTTTCCTTTTACCAGTGGTCATTCTCCCATTGTCCATGCAGTGCACATGGTCTATCCAGCGTAGGCATCTTTGTCGAAGGACGGTGAACATGGAGGGGATACTAGCCCTTGCGAGCACAGCATTGTTTGTAACTTTGTCTTTCAAAGAAATTCCAAGAATTCTCTGCAGACTATGCATATGAAATGTGTTCAGTTTCCATTCTTATTGGCTGTAGGTTGTCCATGCTTCACTGGCATACAGAAGGGTGCTGATGACACAGACCATGTGAATGTTCACTTTTGTGGAGATGGTGAGATGTTTATTTTCCCACACCTGAATTGTCAATTTTGCAAGAGTGGTAGACGCCTTTTTGATGCGCTTGTTGAGTTCTACATCAAGTGTCTGACACCGTAGACCGTAGAATTGATGGACTACATCTAAGCACTACCCATTCATAGTGATGATGGAGATGATGGGGTTCCTTGGCACATGACGTAGGTTTTCTTGAGGCTGATGGCGAGACTGAATTTTTGCAAGCATTGGAAAACCTATCCAATGAGTTTTTGAAGGTTATCTTCAATGTAAGATGCTACTACCGCATCATCAGCAGACAGTAGATCCCTGATGGTAACTTGTTGGACTTTGTTCCTTCGCTGAAGGCAATTGATGTTGAAGACGTGGCCATCCAATCTGGAGCAAAGATAAACTCTGCCTTTTCACAAATTGAAAGCATGTCTCACGAGAAAGGCAAAGAAAATGCTAAATAGCATAGGGGCAAGAACATATCCCTATTTGGCATGCTTTTTACACCAAACTCAGCAGAGGTGTCTCGATCGAATTGCATAGTGCTTATCATACCATAATGAAATAACTCTATAAGGCTAAGGAGTTTGGGAGGGCAGCCAATGAGATGTAGCATCTTGAATAGCCCGTCTCTACTGACTAGGTCGAATGCCTTAGTAAGGTCAATAAATGCAAGATATAATGGCTTGTTTTGTTCTCCTGGAGTTGGCGTAGTGAGAAGATCATGTCAATGGTAGAAAGTTGGGAGCAAAAGCTACACTTGCCATTTAGGGTAGCAAGAACTTGCAGTCTTGTCAGAATGATGCAGGCAAACAGTTTGCCAAAGATGCTCAGTAGTGAAATATTTCTATAATTATTGCAGTAGCTGCGATCTCCTTTATTCTTGTATAGGGTGACTATGTTTGTGTTTCTCATGTCCTGGGGAACAGCGTCTTCTTCCCAACAACATAGCAAGAGTTGGTATAATGGCTTAAGGAGGGAGGACTTGCCATTCTTGATCACTTTGCCTGAAATAGAATCAGTACTTAGAGCCTTCGTCGGTGAGAGTTTGTTAATCGCCTTGGACACATCAGCAATGGTGGGTGGTATGTCCAACTTAGGTAATTGTGTATAGTGTGGGATGCTATTGAGGATGCTCTGGCTTACTTTGTTTTCTGTTGAATAGAGCTCAGAGTAGTGTTCGACCCAACTGTCAAGTCGTTTGGATTTGTCTGTAAGAATTTCTCCTGTTTTGGACTTCAAAACAACAGTTTTTACAATGCTTGGACCAATTGCTTTCTTAATGCCGTCATATGTGTAATTTAAAGAATGCTTATATCAAGGATAGAAAAAAAATTTTCACTAATTCATTTTATGTTTGAACCTCTAGTTTGAAAATTGATTTCAATGGAGTTTGAAAATTGTGTCCTGTCCTGCCTACAATCTTTTGAGTCAGCTTCAATAATCTTGATAATGCACACAGCTGTCTTTCAACTCGTCAGTCGTTCCTTTTACCCCTTCTTTTATGCATCTTGCATAAACTAATTTGCATACAGTTTGCATTACTCTCATGTAATCGTCAAATACAAAAGTGATGGCACCATTTTAATTTGTTTTTTTTTCCTTAAGCAAATGAACATGACACCTTAGTCAGGCAAGCCACGATTTTCCCTACAGAGCCACACATTCCTCCTGATTTAGAACATTTGAAAATATCGTTGAAGAAGATCACACAAACTTTATTTTTCTAGTGACATCATGCTGCAAGAAAAGAAAAAGAAAAAAAACACAAACTAATTCTATTCTTGATGAAGACGATATATAATTTTTATATAGTTATATATTGATTTTAAGCAAATAAATGTTTCTCTATTTAAAAAAAATCCTTCTAAATTTATGAATACATTTTAGCATTAAAATTCACTATTATGTTTATGTGTATAATAACAATGATTTATGTAGTTATCTATTTATGGCTTAATGAGTCATATTTAATTTTGTTGAAATATACATTCATAGATGTACAAAATAAGTATTATCTTTAATTTTTATTCAAAATTTATTGTATTATGCACAAGAAAATATAGTATTTTCGTTATGATACATCAAAAAATAAAAACAAAAAGCCTATGGTTTTGGAACCTATTCAAATACATTTAAGTAAAAATCATGTTATCACAAACAGCAAAGAATATGTCAACAGACAAAATATCAAAAACCTGATTTATCTCTCCTTCAACAATTGGTTGTTTGGGGATGTAAAATGTTCAAAATGGTAATGCTAAAATATCAAGATCTCATGTATGATATGAAAAGAAACTGGAATCTTAGAGAGATATCAATCAATATCACTTATTATAGGTGCCACAGGGCTTATGAAGAAGAACCTGAAGTCTTACCTAACTAATATTCCTGGTGAACCAAGTGCAAAAGAAATCCAGACAATTGCACTTAATGGAACAACGGAGATACTAAAAAGAGCTCTCAGTTGGTTTCAATAAAAAGCAGGGTAATGTTGGCAGCTGGTTTGGCTGCCCCATACCCAACCTTACAATCTTCAAAAGAAGAAAATTAAAAAAAATGGTTAGTATTAGCCAATCAGAACTCATCCTGTGATAATCAGGTGGCAAGGACTGACTATGTAAATCTAGACTTAAGAAACGTGTAGTCACAACATTATGGACAAATGGCAAGGTATGAGAATAATCAACACTAAAATTTACATACCATTTCATCCAAATTACAATTATTGCAATACTTGTATTTAAACAGAAGCCAAGAAACTCCTCAACAAGCTCAAACACTCAGTCGAGCAAGGGATATTCTGTTTTTTCCAGACAAGAACTTTTGCTAGAACCAGTTGTACAATGTACAAAACAAGAATTGGCTAGACTACAGTCCATACAGAGTCCTATGGATCATAGAGACCAAATTCTCTGAAACTATGATAGACTTTTGGGTGTTTTGAGTAGTAATGCTCACCGACCATAAAAACACTTTGGATGATTTAAGATTTCAAGGTAGTTCTACTAAAATAGTCATATTTTAAAAATCAAAATACTTTAAGTCTTCAAAATACCATCATTTTGTTCAGAAATGAATATCCTTTCACATGCTTCAATAAATAATAATCTACATGACATACGCAAAGAGTTTTTAGGAAAAGAATGATAAAAATGTTAATGCTATGAAACGGCCATTTTGCATCAGATTTTTTTTCCCCCTCACAATGCTTAAAAGCTTCGTACCATTGCCTCTAAAATATGGTATAATCATGTTAACACACCGGTTCTCACTAGATCACTGAAGGTAAGCAATGTTGAGCTTGGTCAGTAACAGATGGTTAACCAATTTGGGAATTCCAGGTGTTGTATGTAAGGAGATGTCAATACCTCCTTGCAAGAGTTGCAAAAACCAAATGTTGTCATCTCCCCTAACAGGTATATACATGTAACTGGGGACTAACTGTTGAATTTTATACTCCCATGACATTTCCTCCTTCGAAAGAAGCCCGTTAAACTCGCCTTAGGGTAAGTGCCATAGTTTCATTCTTTCATTTTATACCCCTATGAGTAATCTTGTCATAAAATTTGGAAAACAATCAGAAAAAACATACATCTCACTTATTGTCGGGGTACAAAATAAACTGGTCTATTAGTTTATTTTTGTTGTTTTAAAAATAAAACTTCAACATGATGTATCCCAAACATTTTTTTTAATACTTTTCCTACCCAAACTAATAAGTAAAAGAATGTTTTTATCATTTTTATGAGTTAAAATGATAATTCTATATTCTCTTGGTACCAGCAGGTTTTAATTAAGTTCCCCCAAAAATTGTAACCTATTTTCAGTGAAAGTAAACAATGTGAATAGTAGCTGTCGGTTATTTATTTTAGACCAACAAGTTTTGTGAATCACGTTTATTTTTGAAACAAAAAAAATTTTTTTTTAACTTTTTTGTTTAAAATGAATGCGGTTTGTGACTCCTTTCTTTCAAGAAATATTGGTTTTAAAAAATACTTAACTTTTTGTAGTAATAAATGACTTTATAGCTGTCAATTAATAAAAAACAAAATAAGATTCTACTCTTTTAAGTGATTATGTGTGAATACCCTAAAAAACTTAGTAGATAAAAAGAAAAAAATGACAACAAAAATAATTTAGAATTCAGGGGGGGGGGGGTCATTTTCACTTGTAAATTTAATGTACACTGATTCCTCATTTACTGGACATTTTTGCATTTTAAAGCTATTAGTACTCCAAATTCTTTTGATATTTTTTCAATTTGAAAAGTTAGTATATATATATAAACAAAATATGCTGCCACTAAATCTAGTTCCGAGTGACAAGCCCACTTCCTAAAAGTGCATTTTTTTTAAACCTGTCAAATGACTAATCTTAAATCTAAGTAACAAGCCTTACCCAAAAAATCTCCTTTAGCTCTACCACTCACCCTAAGTCTGAATGGCATCCACTTCAACATAAAAATCATTCTATAACTCTACTACCAACCCTGTCCAAGTGGCAAGCCCCCATTGTATAAACCGTATTAAAAGCACACATAATCGTCTAAAAAAGAAATAAGAAAAGACACAACAACCCCTAAAAAGAGAAACAGACAGGATTTGTCTCTCATAGAAAAATAAATTAACTGCCCTAACATGCTAGAATGGCCTGGAAAATTGTGGATTATTTTATATTAAATTTATATATGAAACTAAAGTAATTGTATTTGTTTTTTTCTTTCTGACAGGTTTTCATAGTGTACACACATAATTGCCCCGAAGTCCAAGTGGAAAGCTTCCTCCTACAAAAACCTTTTTAAAACCACACATAAAAAAAAACTCACAGGATTTATTTCCCTTAGAAAAATAAATAGTTACCTGCCCTAAAATATTGGCATGGCCCTGAAATCTAACATTATTTTACATCAAATTTTTATATCAAATTTATATTTTTCTTGTTTTTTTTTTTTATTACTGCTAAGTTTTTCAGTGTGTTCATATGTAATTGTCTGAAAAAGGGAGAATCACATATTTTAGAGAGGCAAGTGAGGGTAATTTAGCAGATGTTAATCTTCAATAATATCAAATAAATCTTGTAATATATTTATTTTTAAACAATTCTGGTATTAGATTTCAGTTTCTTGTACATAAAATGCATTACAATTCAGCTTTAAGTTCTTTAACTTCTTTTCTTTTAATGGATACATGGCATTTTTAAGGAATTGCAGCATATTTATTTGCATTTACTGCAGATTACTTGGAAACCATTCATTTCTTGAGATTTTCAGTAGCATATTTAAATTCCTTGCACAAAAATACACTTATATGGCAAATTTCATTCCTTACTCTTGTGTTTTAACAAAGATATAACATTTTTACTGAAAAATTAGTGTAATAAAATGCATATGGTTTTAAAGAGGTAAAAATATCCAAATATATGCAGCACAAAGATTGTTATAACTTCCTTAATTTTAGTCATATTTTAAAAATTTAATAATTTATTATATCATCAAGCTCTTTTTATGCATGCAATTATTGAGATATTTTAAGCAATTTCAACTTTTTCATGTGTATTGCTATTTCTAGAAAACACCATCTGATGTTGTTCCCATCTTTAAAAATGGACTCAGACTCAATTCAAACAACTATATTAAGTTGCTGACCGCTGTTATCAAGTGCTGAGTGGAGAGGGTAGCTTCAGAAAAGTCGTATGTGTGGCAGCAGGACTTAGCTGCATCATAACTCCAAACCCTCCTCCATGTGCTACCAGATCAGGCTGTCTAAAGATACTAGCTTCCTAACCTAAACTGCACCAAACATCATTAATATTTTTCCATTTCCCTTTGCAAAACTCAATTATGTTCAACAAAATAAAAAACAAAAACAACAATTTTACCTGAGAAAATAACCAAACTAAATGCTATAAATAAATATCTGAACATATAAAAGAAATTTTTTCTCCAATTATTGGATTTGGCATTAAATAACCTAGAGTGGATGGATATACCATAAAACAACAACAACAAAAAAACACAAGTGGCAGTCAGAGAACTCCACCAGTCTAAACATTTGGCCCCAAACTTGCCCAATTGCATCTTTACAGACTATTATATGTGGAGCATTGTTGAGAAAGACATCAACCTTACTGCTTGCAAGAACAAGCTAATTTTAGGATCAAACTGGTTTTCAACCAGCATGATATTATACAGATGTCAGTAAAAACGGGTTACACACTAGATGTTTGGTTTCAGGTTTTCAGAGTATAGTGAATTCCAAAGGACAGTCAAATGGAGTAGAAAAAAATGAAACTAGTCTGACAATAGAAAATGCAAAGAATATTTTCTAATCTAAAAAAATCTTATCTAAATCATCTGCATGCCAATGAAGAGTATGATAACCAAAAGAATAAAAAATGGAATGGAAAATTGATCTAAGCGTCAATGGTGCTTGATCTTTGACTAGACAGTCAGACAAGCAAAGGGATGGATAGGGTAACAAAAATGCAACCAAAAATACAAAGGAAAATAGAAGGAAAAATAAAGTAAGAAAGAAGAAGAAAGAATCAGAGAGGAAAAAAATAAAATCCAGCCAAATAGTGATGAAAAAAATAAGGTAAAGCTCTGGCGATTTGTCAGAAATAAATATTTTCCTATTTAAAAGGAGCAGAGAATTTACATCTATGAGATATTCGAGGAATTTTCTAGATTAAAAGAAGTAGAATTCCACTAAAAATATATTTCTGCAGTATAAATGCAGATTGTATATTCATATCAAAAACTGCTTACCTGATAGCAATATTGTATAAATTTTTTCGAAACAGCATATCCAATTTGGTTTTGGTGTCTTTCTCTATCAGATGATAAAGCTGTCAATAGAAAATTAAAAGCATACATTAAACAAAGAACTTACATTTTGGTACAATTGCATTTAAATTAGTCACAAGATTGTATTATGCTTTCTTAAAAGAAAATTTAAAAAATACATATCAAGACCAAAATAATTGGACATGTTTTTATTTTAATTCTTGACAAAAGACTTTATATCTCATTATGGGCCTCACAAATATAAATCTTTATGAAAGAATGCAAAAATGTATAATCCAATTTAAACATTAATAAAAAAAAAAAAAATGAATTTAAAACTTTAATTTTAAAAAGTAAATAAACTTTTTCATTATTAAAAAAAAAATTTTCTCTACTAGAAAATGGTTATGTAACTTATCTATACACACAAATATGACAGAAAAGAATAGACACCCATAGAAACAGTTTATTTCAATAAACATATAATTTATAGAACAAAATAAAAATGGTCACAAATTTAATAAGTAATGCTTAGGTGACATTATGTCTCCTGTTTTAATGCTAGGACCCTTCTGATCAATTGATGAATATCATCTTGAGGAATTTCTTGCCATGTCTTATGCAATAATGCTAAAAGTTCAGGCTTAAAAGATGACTTCCTTTTCTTTTTGTGAAGGTTTCGGTTTAATATGTCCCAAAGGTTTTCAATTGGGTTCATATCTGGGGACTGACTTGGCCATGGAAGTTTATTAATCCCATTTTGGCTCAACTAATGTTGTGTTGTCCTAGCAGAGTTACAAGGAGCTCCGTCTTCCAAAAATAGGGAGTTAACTTGGTTCATTTTACCACTTAAGAATATTGGTAGGAATCTTTCATGTAATACTGAAATAAATTTAGCAGAATTGATGTTTCCTTCGCACTCCACCAAGTCATATTTCAGCATTGGCTGCAGTTGTTTTAAGTCAAACTCTTGCTGAGGGAGCCTCGATATCCATAATCTTCCACTGTTGGGAAATAATGCAAATCGTGACTCATCAGAGAAAAATATATTGGTCTAAAAGGTCATAGGTCTCTCCACCATCCTACAAGACCAATCTTTTTTGCACTTGATATTGGCAGAATGAAGAAGAGGTTTCCTTCTTGCAGCTCTACCACAGTAACCCAGCTTGTGAAGATACCTGACAGCTGTTCTGGGACTGACACTAGCTTGTGTTGCAATGTCAGAGGCCTTGCACAGAGGATCCTCTTCAATATCTCTTTTCACAAGACACAAAGTTCTTTCAGGGGGCCTGCAGGTGACCTGGATGAGAGTTTGTGCGCTCTTTGTCCTCTCTTGTGAATTTTATGAACATTCTATTAACAGTAGAAAGGACTATTGAAAGATTTCCTGCTATTTTGCATTGACTAAGACCACCTTTGTGTTGACCTATAATTCATTCTCACAGAAATTCTGATAGGTCTGATGTTCCTTTGGTTCGTGGCATGCTTCAATGTTGTTAGATGCAATTTTAATGAGATTAAGTTATTTCAGCACTATTTTTATCTGTAGATATAAATAAGCATATATAAATATTAGGAAAAATATTTATTTTAGTGTCTATTCTTTGCTCTCATGTCTGTGTATATAATTAAATGTCTGTACGTATGCATGTTCCTTATAGAAGGAAAGGTTAGAGAATCTACATAAAATCTCAAAGCATATCTTATGTAACATTTACAGGGGAAGACAATGAAAGTATTCCTCAATTTCTAAGCGCAACTTACAAGTCATGATGGCATAAGTCAATTAAAACTTCAAATATATCCTATTTTTATAAAATTCAAATCATATGTATAAAATTTCCTGGAGAAGACAATGAAAGTGGTCCCAAATCTCTATCTAACCCTCTATATATCAAATATATGCCCCCCCACCTCTAATGACCCATCAAAATAAAAAAAAACATAAAACTTCAAATACCTATGTCCAATTTTAATGTAATTTAAACTATATGTATAAGACATTAATTCAGAGATGTTTTCCAACATTTCAGTTTCTTTTGAGTATATTAGAGAGTGAAACAAAAGGGGGGGGGTGTAATAAAGACAAAGAAAGTAATATGGTGTTATGAGCATAGTGAAAAAGTACATAATAGTAAATTCTCATTCAATCCCAGACAAGTCAGGTCATCCTGCTAGTCTCTATATATAAATGGCAATATCGGTGCATGTGTTACCTACAGAAAGAAAGGCTAGAGAATCTACATAAAAACTAAAAGTGCATTCATGTACATAATTTTCCAAGGAAGGCAATGGAAGTGGTCCTGAATCTTTAAGTGCTCTCTAAAGGAGCCTCCTTTAAAAATTCAAATACATCCTATTTATTGAAATTTAAATCATATGCATAAAATTCTCTAGGAAAAGTAATGTTCCCTAATATCTATGTGCTAATCTACATATCTATTATGGGAACTATGGAGCAGATCCCACCCCTTAAGACATCAAATACGTATATTTGATGTTAATGAAATCTAACCATATGTATGAGACACTAATTCAAAGAGTGTTCCAAATTTTCAGTTTCTTTCAACTATATTACAAGGCAAAAAAACAGGGTCGGGGATGGGGCAGTGAAAAAAAAAGAAAGTGATGTGGTGTTATTAACATAGCAAAAATGGACAATGTTCCTCAGCCAATCCTGAGCAACGTCGAGTCTTCCTGCTAGTGTAAACTAATTTTGTACTTATCCAAAATACAGACCGTGCTGAAATAATAATGTTATTATTTAGAAACCCATTTTTAACATGGAAAGGACAGGGCATTTTGTAACTATTCTGTACATTCACCTAACAATTTAATAAACAAAAGATACTTTAAAAATTGTAACTTATTTCAAAATCCGATTAAAAAAGTTGCATAAGTACCAATAATTGAATAATTATTAGTGGTGGGACGATTAATCGGAATCGGAATCGTTAATCGTAAGAATCGTGTATTTTGGGAGGTATCGGAATCGGAATCGCATCGTTAAAAAATACCTTAATTTTCCGATTCCTTCATTACGATTCTTTTAGTCTGATGTTGAAAAAAAGAAAAAAAATTCCTGATATTTCTAACCGCAAGAGAGAAATAAAAAGAAACCAAAGAAATTCATTATTAACAGGGCAATGCTTAGTGCCCCTCCCTTACAAGGTTCATTCATTCAGATCTATTGTAATCAAAACTACAAAAGAGTTAACTTGAAAAGAAGTATGCAGGGCTCTACATTGCGAGTAAAAATAAAAAAACGCTTATCTTTTTGGCGATTGTTTTCTTTTACTGACAAATCTTCTAATACTGAATGAAAATGCTTTTTCAACTTATATTTTCTTAAAATAAAACGAGCAAAGTCAAATTATTTAAACAGTAAAAGGTTTAATAGAACAATATATTTTTTTTTCTTTTTTTAAAAGAAGGCTTTTGAAAGAAATATCTCTAAAATGAAATTGATCACGTTGTATTATTTCGCAAAGTTTTGACAGTAGTCAGCTTCTTTTGAAGTTTAAAAAAAATCGACCCCATACCTATCTCTTCCAAACCTAAAGTTATTAAATAACCCCTTCGTTAATTTAAGGGTAATTAATTCAATTCAGTCAAGTTTTTTTTTTTTTAATTTCATTGAAATAAAATCCATTATTTTTTTTTCTCCAGAAAGATAAAACCCTGAATTTGATTATATTAAAAGCAGAATAATATAATCTTTTTTCTAGAATTTTAAATTGAAAATTAAAAGTGTTTTGTGCAGTTCTTTGCCGAACGAAAAAGAAATTAATATATATATTTTTACAAGGTTTTGTAATCAGTTAATTTTTATGTCTAAATAATATTTACGATTAATTAAATAATTTCATTTTAAAAAGTATTTATAAATAGAATTTTACTAAGGACTTATAGTTGGGTTTGTATTACTGTACACATAGATAACAAATAAATGTTATCAAAGGCAAGATAAGTTATTTTTCTACCTAACTGGATATATTTTTCGGGTTTTTATTCAATGTAACATGTTTATTCAGCTCGAAAAGCATACAGTGTTTACCGATGTATTGGAAAATTCAAAATGGCGCCCGACACTCTCTTTAACACGGTAAGTTTGGGAAAAGATGTTATAAATAATAAACTATACAAAATACTGCTAGAAACTCGCTCAATATATGTTACCGTGACATATTTTGATATATATTCGGTGTTTTTTTTAATAGTATTTAGTCTAGTTTATTATTTATAACACCTTTTCCAAAACTTACCATGTTAAAGAGAGTGTCGGGCGGCGGGCGCCATTTTGAATTTTCCAATACATCGGTAAACACTGCATGTTTTTCGAGCTGAATAAACATGTTACATTGAATAAAAACAAAAAAAATGTATCCAGTTTGGTAGAAAAGTAACTTATCTTGCCTTTGATAATATTTGTTTGTTATATATTTGTTTTTTGACAACTTTTTCGAATCTATGTGTACAGTAATACAAACCCGGTTATTTTGTATCTACGGCGCCATGTCACGTGGTATATTGTTTTTTTTTTTTTCATTACGCACGTTCATTTATAAATTATTAAATTAAATATTTATCTTTTTTATATTTAATTAGTATATATTTTCTTTCTCTTCCGCTATATTTTTTTTATTTAATTCATTAAATCTGTTATGAGGACCAAAATAATGAATCGTGTGTATTTATTCTCTAATTTTCTTGTTTTTGTTCTGTTATATAAATTCTATTTTATTTTTTTTTTTCTCTGAAGGATAAATCCTATTTTCTTTGAGTTTTTTTTTTCTGTATTCCAATTAAGTAAAATAAATTTTCTCTAGAATAAATTTTGCTAATTTTTCCGTTTAATTTGCTATATAATAATTTTATTTAATCCAAAACACGACGGTGTAGACATAAAATATCTCTTCCAAAGTTAGGGAACATATTTGGGAACTACCGATCATAAGTATAAAACTACCTGGTATATTTCAAAACAATAAATTCCCTAGGAATCGGAATCGGAATCGTACTTGGTATCGGAATCGTTAATCAATATTTTCCTGGAATCGGAATCGGAATCGGATAAAAATTAGGAATCGTCCCAACACTAATAATTATATTTTCAAATAACTAGAATCATCCAAAAAAAAAATGAAGAAAAACAAAAACACACACAAGAAAAATATATTAAAAATTGTTTTTAAAATTAAAAACAAAAAACTGACCTTTTTGTCTCCTGCCAAAACAAAAATGGCTCCCCATTCATATACAACATCAATAACTTCAGGGAAATGAGCCAGAAAGGCAATGAATTTATTTTGTATATCATAGATGGTGACTACATTCATCTCCATTCCACTGTTATTCCTGAAAAATGTAAATATCAACTTAGATTGCTGTCTATTCAAATAGTTTTTAACTTAAATAAAAAATCTCTTATTTGCTGCTGCTTCTTGTTGTTGTTGAGCATCATTTTGTTGGCAAATATCTTTCTATTAAGAATTCTTTCTAGAAAGATATCACATACTTATGGGAAGATTCCCAGTGTTCCTAAGTGAAAGTATTTTCTGTGGAATGAACTGGATTTGAACTTGGTACACGCAGGTTGTCAGTCTATTATTGTTAACCACTGAACCACTGTCACCTTTTCTGTTGACTTTAAGTCTAGGCAAAATAGATATTAACTTTATTCAGTTTTTAAAATATTACCAATATCAGAGAATTATCTAAGAGTGATAAAGTGGTTAACAAAAAAAAAAAAAAAAATTAACTAAGCTAAATTGTTAGTCATTCTTAAAACCGGATATAAACAGGTTTGGATAGACTTAGAGTTGAGTTGCTCCCCTTAACTTTTTTTGCATCATTTAAGCTGATAATAAAACTCCCCTAGTGGAACCAGTCCTAACCTTTTAGTCGACTGCAATTACAAAATTTCTTCAAAAAAGAACAACAATGAAGTATTTCATGGAAAGCAGAAACTAGAAGCATTAAAATTAGTTAGGGCAAATCTGTTTTAGTTTTGTTAATTATGATATGAAAACCGGGTTTGTATTACTGTACACATAGATTCGAAAAAGTTGTCAAAAAACAAATATATAACAAATAAATGTTATCAAAGGCAAGATAAGTTACTTTTCTACCAAACTGGATACATTTTTCGTGTTTTTATTCAATGTAACATATTTATTCAGCTCGAAAAACATACAGTGTTTACCGATGTATTGGAACATTCAAGATGGCGTCTTATTCTCTCTTTAACACGGTAAGTGTGGGAAAAGATGTTATAAATAAAAAACCAGATAAAATACTGTTAAAAACTCGCTCAATATATGTTACCGTGACATAGGTTGACATATATTCGGCGGGTTTTTAATAGTATTTTGTATAGTTTTTTATTTATAACACCTTTTTCCATACTTACGGTGTTAAAGAGGGTGTGAGACGCCATCTTGAATTTTCGAATACATCGGTAAACACTGTATGTTTTTCGAGCTGAATAAATATGTTAAATTGAATAAAAGCACAAAAAATATATCCAGTTTGGTAGAAAAGTAACTTATCTTGCCTTTGATAACATTTATTTGTTATATATTGGTTTTTTGACAACTTTTTCGAATCTATGTGTACAGTAATACAAACCCTGAAAACCAATATGTGTTTAATATATATATATATATATATATATATATATATATATATATATATATATATTAAAGGTAAAGTAAATGAATTTAATGAATTAGTCTAGTTTCTGTTCCACAAAATCAATACAAAAGAAACAAAAAACAGATATAGCATACAATCATTTTGGAGACAATATTTATTTAGATATAATCTCATCAGCACAATGAGAGTGGTGGGAGTGACATCAAAATAATAAGCAATATGTGGCATTGCTGGGAATTAGTTTCAGCATTGAATCTATGGGTAATTTTTTTTATCTAGGTCTTGGGAATGTAATTTAAATTTGGAGGGATAGGGTTCAAATATTTACAGTTCATGGCTAGTGGGCATTCAGAACAGTCTACCGTTTTGCAATATCTGCATCATGGTATGAAATTCATATATTCCACCCTTCTTTAAAAGGTGGTAGTTGTATGTTTATTTAACTTTTATAATTCTCTGGCTCTGAATTCAAATCATTATATATATATATATATATATATATATATATATATATATATATATACTTGTTCTTTACTTAAAATGCTTGCAATAAAACTTATAAATAAAAGTTTGTTTCTGTAAAAACAAAAAAACTTTTACATTTATTCATATAAACATTAACTAACAGTAGGTGATTCCGATACAGATGTAATTATCTTTTAGAAATAACCGTAAGAAAAAGTAAAAAAGAAATCAATTTGCATTGGTGAAGGTGAGGGGAATGGATCACAACTTGTTAAAAATCAAGTCAGTTCTTCTAAAACAAAGGAACACAACAGTGATGCATAAACAACTAAAAAGGAGAATTCACCATCATTAGCATTTCTGAATTCTATTGACTTGCCAACATTTGACCACAAAAGAAAACAATATTCCTAAACAGAACTATGTTATTTTAAAATGAAAATAATCATTGGATTAAAATATATATATATAGTTAATTAATATATGGAAATTAATTAACTTTACTACTAAGATGACATATACATATTAATGATGGAATGAGTCTAATAATTTTATTGATTCCAATACAATTACTGATTCTGTTCTAAATTCCTGATTCCAATTCTGATTCTCTTGAAATCGTTAAATATTTTGCTATAGAGCTGTTATTATTTTTTACTTTTTGATGCAATATGTGCATATATTTCTGCAAATATACAAATACACTTGTGGAGAGAAATCTATAGATTTTAGTTTTACTGATAGTGTAAAATCAATAAATATTGATTATTTTATAATTAGTGTCATCAATAATAAATTAAATTTTAAATAAAAACAAAAAAGCAATTAAAAGAATTATTTTTGGCATCGGAAAATAATCACTAATTTTCTGATTCCAATACACCAAAGAGTTCTGATTTTTCCGATTCTGATTAATGATCCCAACACATATATAAACAATATATAAAACAGATATGCTGCTATTGTCTATCTTGAATTACTTGAAATAAGTTGTTGTGCCCTTACCATATGTGTGAGAAGTGAAACCAACTTTCACATGTATTCATCTAGATGATATAAATGATGAAAATCTTGTGTGGGATAGATTTTACTAAATTCATATGTTGTTATGGCACAATTGATATCTTCTTCAGAGAGAAAATTTTGGTTTTTGTCCAGAATTCCTATTTTTTTTAAACTAAAAATAAACAAAAATATCTATGATGTACATACCTGTGATGAAACAAAAATATGAAAGAATTACCCAATTTTAAAAAACAAAAATTAAGAAAAATCTGTATGATGTACAAATGTGTGACAAAACGAAAATATCATATTCTAAAAAATCATATAAATTGATCAAGTAGTTTAATTTTATAAATCATTTTTAAGCAATTAATGGAAATTTGTAGGCATTACAACATGAATGACTGGCAAGACAGTTGCTCCTCGATTATTCATAAAATTTGATTTTATTTAAAAATAAATTTACATGATTTTTGGAATATGATATTTCCGTTTTGTCACACATTCATACATCATACAGATTTTTCTTAATTTTTGTTTTTTTTAAAATAGGGAGAATTCTGGACAAGAATCAATCTTTTTTTTATTGCATTAAATGTAAAACCCAACCCTATTCAACTCAGTTCTTTGTGATATGAACCTTACATGCACTCGTGATACACATTCTAGTATAAATGTCAACTTGTGTTGTAGGGGTAATGTCAACACTTTTGTATTTGCCAATGAGATTTCTGATGAATTGAAGAGTTATTTACATGGTTCTAAAACCATATTTGGACAAGGTGTTGTAAATATGTTCATTGTGCATGTTTGTAGGTAGCGTGATGGATCTGAGGGCATGAGAAGTGTGGTTTGGGTTTCTTTCTTGTGAAGTATGTGGAGGATGAAGTATCTGGGAGAATTAAGGGATTTAAATGTCATTTTTATATTGTCAAATTCATCAGCTACATATTAGGGATTGATTATTCTTAAGCTGGTTGGTTATTTTTGTTTTATGGCATATACACCATTTTGGAGTTATTTAATGCTGATTCCAGTAATTTTGGAAAAAGTCTTATGTTTAAAATTCTTTACATCTTCAAATATTTATTCATGAAGTCTGGTTTAGTTGTTTTGTTCTAGCATACATCAACCTCTTTTGGAATAGTTTCTAAAAAGTATAGGAATAGACAAGCCAAATTGCTACTAACTGGATTACCCATAGATAAGACAGATTTGTGAATCTGCTGTTGAACCTGAAATATGTTGGTAATACTTTTACAATTTCAATGACAGATATCACAGGAAAAGGACCAGGAGAAATTCATTTTTTTTAATGTTTAGCTAATAAAGTGAGACATTTATGACAGATACATTGATGCATAGCATTTACTCCCAAACTAATGAACTGATCATTATGGAATATACAGGATGCCTAAAAAAATGTACTCAGGTACTCATACTTCAAATGATGATAAAACCTTTCATTTATGAACATAGAATAAATGGAATAGCTTTGAATACAGAAAACAAGTGTAATTAAAGAATCATGTTTGCAAATTTTCAAATTGATAATCATTATCGTCCAGATAATGCTGATAACATTTAAAGTGTGAGTACATTTTTTGAAACACTTTACATATTCTAGGTAACATGGTGATTAAGGTGAGCACATTATTATTTTACTTTATTTTTTATAAACTTTATCACTTATCACTTACCTGTCTCAAGACAGGTATTCTTCTAGCATATATATATATATATATATATATATATATATATATATATATATATATATATATATATATATGATTATGAAGAGAGAAGATACAGTTTAGAAATCGAACATTTGTTATCTTTGATTATCAAGGTTGGAAAGACTTGAACTATTTGAATAAAAACATATTCAGTGATTTGGAGCTTGAGTGTATATAACATCAACTGATATTAAAACTAGAATATGCATCCCAGAATGGGTAAAATTAATTTACCAAACAGAATATTACATTAATTTTATGGTCTCTTACAAAGATTAAAATGAAGATTTAATGATACTAAACCTTATGTATAAAATCCTTATTCAAATTTTCATCAACATCTATTACATAGTTTGACTTTTTGAAAATGTCTAAAATTTCAGGTTTAAGCTTAGGGAGTCTTAAGAAATAGAACGTGTAATCCAGAGAATCTCGTTTAAATGGCATCTAATTATTCTGGGATAAATTTAATGCAAATTTGAAATATTTATTTGAATTTTCGAATGGGAGGTTTTGTCCATATTATGTCTTTTAAACCCGTTTAAAATACCACAAAGAAATTCAAATTTGGAGAATATTTATTTATTGATGTCCATCTCTTTGGCATCTTTATACAAAATTTAATTGAACTAAATATAGCCCATTAAACCTTATATAAAAGTTATACCTATTGCTATAAAAGTTATACCTATTGTTTTCCAAAATTCATAATGATTAGTTAATTAGTTTAAGAGTGAATCCTGTGCATAGAAATATATAAACATATGCACACACGTAACTTCATATAAATAGAAATATAAACTGACATGTATGTTTATGAGACAGAACTACTTACATCGGAGACATATATCGCTTTTGTCGACACACTGTGACCAAATAACTCCGAAACCAGAAGAGCATTAGCTTTTCTCCTTCAAGAGCAAGGCAAGGACCCCGTTCATCAGGTTGATAAAAGTAAACTACCTATAAAACACAAACATTAACCATGAGATGTATGATAAATATTAACAAACCTTCCATTTTGTAAAAATGCTCTATATTAACTCACCACACAGGTTTTCATTGTTCACTTGTATCAATCCAAAATTGTTATTCAATTCCGATACCAGTTGCAGTGTCAATATGGTCTCAGAATTTTCAAATTTATTAAATAAAATAAAATACATTTCCAAAACAACAAAGTATGTAGATATGATTATTTCTTTTATACTATTTTGGATGTTATTAAAAGTTGTTTTTTTTAATTTGATTTGATCATTGATGAACACAAAATAAAATTAATATTATCTGCTTATTAGATTTAAATTGATGAGATATTACATCATCTCAACTGAATGTTTTTATTTTCATTTCACTAAATTATATTCGATTTAACGTCCATTTTACATGTTTTGTTTATTTGGTGCAGAGTCTATCAGATTTGCCTTATGGATGCCAACTCAAAAAAGCTTAACCTTTTTTTTTTCTTGGATGTGGATGATTACACAGTGATCTTATTTTGTCCTACAATCTCATCAACAGACATTATGATAAACCTCAGTATTTGTTATTCACTCCTACATCAAAAAAAGGTCTACATGAACACTACAAGAAACTTTTTCACCATCGATTTCAATTAAACTGAAAGAGGGTCGCTTTCCCAATCAAAATCCTTGGAACTTGAAACAGACTTCCAAGGGAGGTAATAAATGTATCAACAACGCAACAATTCAAGATGAATTTGGACAGATGCTTTTCTGTGTAACTTTCTACCAAGCTTTCCCTATATAGCAATTGAATCACGGTTATTTTATTTTTTGTCAAATAAATTGAATTGAATTATTAAACAAGTTGGACTTCTACATATCACTCATGAAGATCGTGCCTCAGGATTGTCTAGTCTACAGAAAATCCTTCTCGTTGGTCAGCTATTTGTTAACCTGCAGGATTGCAAGTTTTTATTGATGACACCAATAGCAGTAAAGCTGAATGCTTGCATGCAAAGTCAGAAAAGGTTTGAGACAAAGCACATAAAAAACACATAAATAGTGTAGAAGAAATTTCGAATCTGAGACATCTTTGCATGCAGAAACAACCAGATCCTGACTTACTTAACAGTTTTTAGTTAAAAACGTCTGGGCAACTTGAATAGCCTCATCATCCAAATATATTTTCTGCACATTTTAGTTTTCATCTGTCTCCATTGTTTTCCACTTCTTACAATAAATTCTCTCAGCTTACTTGTCATTCTACTGCAATTCTTGTGTACCTAATACTTATAATTAACACAAAAAAGTCACGGTGCTCCAAAAGTAATTTTAATCACTTTGAATATTTCTGTTTCTTTCATTTAGTAGGAATATTCAGTAATATTTTTGAAAATAGTGAATCTTTTATGACTAATGCACTTTCCATATTTACTGTCTACTTTTTCATCTAGTTTTGTTATCAAAGATGCTGAGTATCTATAAGGCCACCATTCGCCCATGTATGGAGTATTGCTGTCACATCTGGGCTGGTGCATCTGCTACTAGTCTCTCGCTCCTTGACAAGGTTCAAAAGAGAGTCGCAAACCTGTTAGGCCCTGAACTGGCATCTAAGCTTCAGCCTCTCTCCCATCGACGAAATGTTGCATCCCTCTGCCTTTTCTACAAGTATTTTAGTGGTGAATGCTCTGACGAACTCCAATCACTTGTGCCCCCACGACGTGAGCACCCTCGACAAACCCGACAGGCTGCTAAATCTCACCCCCACACTGTAGAGATCCCTAGATGTAAAAGATCTTTTTACTCCAATAGTTTCTTCCCCAGAACTGCTAGACTCTGGAATTCCATTCCAGGTCCATGCTTCCCCAACAGTACTGACGTGCAGAAGTTCAAGTGTAACGTGAACCGACATCTTGCTGCCCAAATCCCTACATAGTACCCCAGTAGTTGTTGCCCCTGATAGTAGCCCCCTACACCAAAGTGGCAATTTGCCTTGTTTGGGGTGAAAATGTAATAAAAAAAAATAATAAAATAAAAAAAAATGGTGGGCAACATCAGGCAGGTCTCACACCCATTTTCCATGTGGTTCGACCCAAAGGGCTGACATTAGTTAGGTTGCATGTATTTATATTGTTTATTACACTCAAACTATGTATTCCTTGATCTACCACACTCTCTAATGCCTCGATATCTAAGCATGATATTTTTTTTTTTTTTTTTTTTTTTTTTTACCAGTGATCACCACTTATCAAGGCCCGGAAGCCACTCAGGGATAAGGGTTATTGCAAGTACATCACGTTAGTGAGGAGATTTTATGAAGTGTTTAATTAGGGGGGCGGTTCATTAGGAATTTGTTAACATTAGACTTGAAGACATCCAAGTTGTAGTCCGGAGGGAAGCAGGCAGACGGAACAGAGTTCCACAGGCGTGCAGTTCTAAGAAAGAAGCTTTGCTCATGAAATCCGCGTTTTGATTTAGGCACAGATATAGAGTGGGGGAAATATTACACAACTACTGGGAAATATATTAAGTTGATGCAAGAAATGGCATGCTGTACATGGTCGTATAACCTGAAATGTTGTGCATGTAAGTCATGTATAATTCCACCAATGCCAGGTTTCTGATGAAGCATTGTTGAATGGATCCGTTCCTCCAGTTTGCAGATTCACTTGATCATGGCATGATTATTATGCCGAAGCCATTACAAATCAAAAGTGTTTGAGGTTCATGCCTCACCGCCATGCAAGATGACAGAATGAACACATGCTGAAAATACTTTGCTCCAAGTTTTGAAGGAAATGTGCCTAGATATAATAAGCAGCAGCTTCCCAAACCTTCCCCCCAAAAATACTTATCACTAATATTTACACGTTTATACATGAATTCCTCACTTTCATCAAGACTGTTCATTACTTTTAATTACTGTCTTTTTATCTTTTTTTATTAATATATTTTACTAGTACAATTAAAGAAAAGAAAGAAGTATTGAAATTTTGTTAGATTTTTCAAAAAGATGTTTTAGGAATGATGAATTTTTATAAGACCTTATTACATGGTAGTAAAAATACATTCTCTACATCACAAGCAGTTCCTGATACACTTTGGTTTGAATTACGTTCTAGAGAATTTTAATTACCTACAAGGCGCCATGCTCAAGTGTCTTCGGTCTTTATGTAGAAGGATTTGTCAGAACAACCTGACCTAACATTCAAAATAACATAGTATTCAAAGTCCAAATAATATCCTCTTGGCACAGCTATACACTAGCCCATACAAGGAATGGTGCACCTTCTCCTAGGGATGTTACTTCAAGTAAGAGCACTTTCTTGGATACTCCACCAGACTAGAGGAATTCTTGTCCTGGAATCTGGTCAGACCAAGAGACCACATGTAAGATATACTATAACATAATTGATTAGAGAGAAGAAAAATTAATGTGCTTTACTTCCTCACTAAGTTAACATGTGAGAATTAAAGGAGAACATTAGATGAACATTAGGAATCAGATTGCTTGATTTCTGAAATTTTACGGTGAAGTAAAATGAAACATAGACAGTTTAGAAGAAAATTGTAAAATATATATACTTACATCAGGACATCCAACAACAAATTGATTATCTTGCATCATTCCACTCATTACAGAACAACGGGATTTGCATCCAAACATATCCAGGGAAGTCTGTTGTAGAGAAATTTAAAAACTCAAGATATTTAAAAGTAATGTCTGATTGGCATTATCAAAAAAAAAGAAAAACATCTTTCGTTACAATTTTTATATACAAATGCGAATCAAAGATCTGACAAGCAATAAAAACGATATTCTTACCCGATAATCTTTATTGCTAATATTTATTGATACAATATTGGTTTCTGTTACAACAAACAGAATTACACTTTTCCCAGATATTCGAAATCCAAGTCCAGTGATTGGCCTTTGATTGTCATATACAATACGAAATTTGCTGTGTCTGTAAAGAAAGAGGAAACAAAAAAGTTGTTACAATAACATAAAAAAAGTCAAGTCTCTCTGACTATTTAATCAATAACAAGGAATGATATGTGGATTTATAGCTTCCTTAAGAGTATTAGGAAAAGTAATGCAATAGTCTAAATTTGAATCCGGCACACTAGGCCCAGTCTACACCTGTAACTACTACATTATACCATATATAATGCATGTGCATTTGCGTATGTGGGAGGGGTGAGTTTTTAAGAAGGCTGATAGCAATGTAGGGTACCAGGATGATGGAGTGATGTAACATATGAACAAAAACAGACAACCGAAGGTAGCATTTAAATTACATTTTTGAATATGTTTTTATTTTTCAAAAGATCTTTCGCATATAAATCAGTAATATGGACTTACTGTTAAATATAAATGTGATGGTATAATGGTATAATATGCTTGATAATTTCGAGAGTAGGCCTCTCTTTTTCGAAAAGAAACAAAGCAAAAGTATGAGATAAAAATGGAACAACAAATACAAATCCAAGATGGCTGTGAGGTATATAATAGCATAAATTTTTATTCATACAAATATTTTTGACTACATAAATATATATACACGTTTTAGCTAAGCCTTGTCAGGCTAAGTTGTTAGAATGAAACTGAAAAGGAGAAACTTTCAGAAAACACAAGGAGTGGAAATATTTTTTATTAAACAAAATTATTCCAATTATGTGAACACTTGCTCCTTGTATTTTCTGATAGTTTTTCGCTAAAATCACTTTGTTTTCACTCTGTCAACTTGGCCTGAAGAGGCTTAGCCTAAATAATGCTGTAGCCTAAATATGTATGTACATATGTAGCCAAAAATGTTTGCATAAATAAAAATGTTATAATAATTGTCTGTATTTTTGAGATGAGGTGTTTTCATTTATTGAGATTGTCGGACTGACTTCCTCATCTTGGTTGTTATAGTCATAACGTTTCGGCCGTTTTGCCCTTCGGCCTTCATCAGGTGTTTTGTATCGAACTGGGGAACCGTTTGTTAGGAGTATCGAACCCAACCCTTTATTATTATTACGGGGGTACCGTGTTCGGACTCCAGCTAAGCTCTGGGACATACTTGCTGATTCTCTGTTTTGAATGTTATTTTTCACTGCCTTCGTTCAGGATTGAACTCAGCACCTTCAAAATAGAGAATCAGTAACTATGTCCCAGAGCCTAGCTGGAGTCCGAATGCGGTACCCCCGTAATAATAATAAAGGGTTGGGTTCGAGACTCCTAACAAACGGTTCCCCAGTTCGATACAAAACACCTGATGAAGGCCGGAGGGCAAAACGGCCGAAATGTTGTGACTATAACAACCAAGATGAGGAAGTCAGTCCGACAATCTCAATAAATAAAAATGTTATACTAAATAAATATACAGCCCTGTATGTTACTGAGCATTATTATATAGACACAGTAAGGATTCGCAGGAGTGATTACCCAACAGCTATGAACAAAACTTTACTGGAAATTCTATATACTAGACATTTTAGCCCTTTAGAAATGGGTAAAAGTTATAGACATCAAGGTAGAATGAATGTGTCATGCCAAACTTCTAGAGTAAATGCGGTATTGTGGTGACTAGTTCCTAATAATCCCTAAGTGTGAATCGAACAGATACCATAATACTTAGTTTGCTGCACCATATTATAACTAAGAACCACACAAAATTTCAGACAGATCAGCTCAGTAGTTTCCAAGAAAACTTTTATATAAAATATGGTTTTGTGGTGACTAATCCCTATTAATCCCTAACTGTACATTGAATGGATACCATAATACATAGTTTGTTGCACCATATCATAATAAAATTTTAGCCTGATTGGTTCAGTAGTTTCCAAGAAAAAGTGAAATAGACAGACAAAAAATAATATAATATATATGTCAGAAATAAGCCTCAACAAATGATTTTAAGTATTTTAGGGTCTGAACTCTTGTACACTTATTAAAGCATCAAAAAAATGTCTCAGAATTCTGAATCTATTCAATGATGGCTATTCAAGCTTGTAACAGACTAATGTAAGTTATCTTGTCTGTGGCACATAACTAGCCAACTCATTTCATGAGAGATCAATTTAATAATACTATATACTTCCACAGTTTAGTTTGTCTGCCTTATGACATATCAACCATCTTGAGGTTATTTAATGTCAAACGCAATTCACCCATTCTAAACATTTACATATTAAATAGATTAAAATAGGTTAATTTAACAATAATAAGACACAAAAATCTAACAGACTTTTTGATAACAAAATACATACATTTGTAAACAGTATATTTTGTTTTGCATAATATCCGATGCTAATGTGTAGACATAGTGACCTAGAAAGAAAATGTCCGCAGAGTTTGAGTTTTATATAAAAGCTGAAACTGAAAGAAATCCTAACTTTATATATAAAGTATAAAGATAATTGTTTGTAAGTTTGCTTTATGCAAAAAATTTTTTTTCTTATTGAACTACAAAATTTATCTTTTGAACATTTCTATCGCCAACTATCAATTGACTGTGAATAACGGATCAATGTGCATGGTAAATTACAGATTTTACACCTCCAAGAATTAACTATTAATTGACATTCAGCAATTTGTTGAATCATTTTGAAATCATCAGACAGCTTCATGTCAAGTTGGAATAGTGTTATTTCTTCAGTCTGCATGAAATCATTGTTATAAACATCATTTATAAGACTTGTTGGACACATTCTAAAATCTCAATCGCTACTTTCTTTCAAGGCCACTATATTTACACATTAACTTATCTAATTGTTCCCTGCTCCCTGGCTGTATTGACATACAGAGGTTCAAGTGTAATGTGAGCAGGCATCTCACTGTTCAACTCCCTACATAATACTTAGTTTGATGCACCTGTAGATTTGGTTCCAAACAGTAGTCTCTTATGTCCAAGTAGCACTGTCCTTTTTTGGGGTAAATTATAGTAAAAAAGAAAAAAGAAAAAAAAGAAAAAAAAAAGAATTCTTCTTTTCATCAACACATTTTTCATGAAAATTGCTCCAGACAAGGTATGAAGCCACTTGATGTAGAAAACTAACAAAAAAAAAAATAAAGTCAAAAACCAGCTAATAAATGTGAGATAGATTCTAACAAAAAAAAAAAAAAAACAAAAAAAAAAACAGCAATTCTTTCCCCTTTATCACAAACATTGCTTATGGAACATGAGGACCAAAGGATAAAATAAGGGAAACAAAAGTTACAAGGCTGCTGAAAATAAACACAACATCCACTTTCTATTCTCCTAAAACAAAGGAAACAAAAGAGTAATATTAAAATGCATAGTCTGCACAAAAAAGAGATCTATCAATTTTTTTACTATTTGAATGTCACTAAAATACTGACCTGTCTCGTGTAACATCTCCTTTGAAGAGGACAACAATACCACATTCAAATCCGACAGCCATCCAATTTAAGTTTTCATGTACAGTTAAACAGGTCACCTGTAAATAGAAAATAAAAATATCAGATTGTCTGATGAGAGATATCTAGTCATTCATAATAATTATAAAAAAAAAAAAAACCCTCCAAAAACATCACTTTGTTTTGCAGTATATCAACCCTTTTGATGTTATTTAGTGCCAAAACAGTTATATATCATCCCGGAGGAATTTAGATCCCCAAAATTTATAATCAATACAAATTAAATAAAGGGTTCTGTTTGAAATTCCATACAGGTCAGAGGTTACATTGACGGAAACGTTGTGAGGACAACATCCAAGATGAGAACAGTCATTCCAAAAAATACAAATGATACAAATTACATAGTCTGTATTACTATCCACCAAAAACCTAAACAAAAATGTTACAAAGTAATCAGACTCACAAATAATGTATATACTTGTGTATTTGCCAATCAAATATATAGAAGGTATAGTAAAATAAGGTTTTGGTATTACTCCTAAACAATTTATTTTTTTTACTTTAAACCATGTTGAAGAAACAAAACAAATATTAAGTTAGTTAGCTATAGAAAATTTAACCACACATGCAAAAAAGTGAATATAATGTAAGCATTTTTGTAAAAATACAATATGGATGAGAACAATATTGAACAAGAGACAAGGGGAGATAACTAATTCGTAATATGCGACGTTTTTAACTAAAGTGTAGAATATCTCCATTTCTTTTTTTTTTTACATAGGCATCACCGCTTATCAAGGCCAAGCGGCCACTCGAGGATAAGGGTTAATGAGTGTGCAGTAGAAATTGGACAATATAGTAATCGTTAGTAATGGAAGTTCGGTAAATTTGTTAACAAGTGGAACGACTCATCAGGAACTTGTTTACGTTAGACTTGAACACAACCATATTGTAGTCAGCTGGAAAGCAGGAAAACGGAAGACAGTTCCACAGGCGTACAATTCTAAGAAAGAAGCTTTGTTCATGGAATCTATGTTTAGGTTTAGGCACAAATAAAGAGTGGGGGGAATTATTGATAGTGTTTTCAGCTAGACGAGTGTTTCTTGTGAAGTTTTGCAAAGGGGGGACCACAGATTGAAGCTCAGTCAAACACTTGCCATGAAAATAACGATACATCAGAGACAAACTCGCAACATCTCTTCTGTGAGATAGAGGTTGCAGGGAAGAGAAAAGGATATTTCCTACGAGACTACGAAGTCTATTTTGAACTCTATCAAGGCAGGACAAGTCCTTTCTAGCAGCTCCTGCCCAGATGTGGCAACAGTATTCCATCCTTGGATGTACCTGGCTCTTATATAGATAGAAAATTGCATCAGTAGTGAGATATCTACTGGATCAATAGAAGGATCCCATCATTTTTCCAGCGGCCTTGGCAACAGATTTAATGTATGCGTTCCATTTAAGATCAGGAGTAAAGGTCAAGCCCAGAAGCTTGTCAAAACTTGAGGCCTCCTCAAGACGAGAGCCATTCATTTCAACTAGTGCCAGATGGGGACAGAACGTTGATGATGTAAGGAGAGAAGCTTGGTTTTAGATGCATATCTCCATTTGTTGCATATTATGAATTTAGAGTTTGTGTATTATTCAACATAATCGTCAATCACATTGTTGTTCTTTTTTTTTTTTGTCTACAGATTGCCTACATTACATTTACCAGCTCACTATAACTTATTTAATGTCATTTTTCTGCTTTCTAAAACATGATTTTAATTTTCAAAAATATGATGCTTAGAAATAATGCTGAAATCCATTTTACTGTAAATAATTTACCCCTCAAATTAGTAAATTTTAATTCCTGAAGAAATTAATAGTTGCTCCTACTCTTTTGGTTAAATCTGCCTTTCAGTCTCACAAAATTATGGTTCTTGTTCAGAATTATCCCTATATCTCTTCTCTATATAAATAAAATGAACTCATTTTTTCCTGTCTGATTTTGACCTTAATAGGATTAAAAATCAAGATATTTCATGCAAATATAATATGCACAAACGGCAGAACAATATCTGAGGTGTGTTATAGGCTTATTATTTCTCAAATTCCTCGATAATCTTAGATTTCTATACTTTTTCTGCTAAGAAGTCACGGCCAAAATCGGTTAAGATCAATGGAAGTGGTAAAATATTTTCTCTCTAATAAATTCCTCCTCCCCCTGCCACCACTTAACACCGTTTGGGGATCGTTCACAAGGAACAGTTGAGAAGAGAACACCGGTTTGGCTTCGTAGTTCTTTCATGTGAAGTTATTTAAAATCACTAAACTAAGCTGCAGTGCTCTGTGGCGTAGTGGTTAGCGTGCTGGACAATTCACATTATATTTTCACGTTCGCGTCGACCTACCGTAATCGTTTTTTTTTTTTTTTTTTTCCTAAACAACTGGAATAGACTTTTCTTGGTGGCCGAACTGTTAATATTGCAGATGTTTTTTTTTTTTTTTTTTTTTCACACTTTATTTTCCTACTTTTACTCATGACTCTGGGTTTGATCCTTCCTACTTACCTACCATAACATTTTTTAAAACTCCCCCCCCCCCCGTCCCGGAAACAAACACTCGGGCAACGCCGGGTACCCCCGCTAGTTAAAAATAAAGAAAAATCTGTATGATGCATATACCTGCGACGAAACTAAAATATCATATGCCAAAAATCACATAAACTGATCAAGAAATTTTATTTTTGATAAGAAAATCAAATTTTATGATCAATAGAAGAGTGTCTGTCTTGCTTGCCATTTTGGAAACAATTGAAAAAAAATATAGGCGATTACCCAATAATTTAAACTTTCAAAATTTATGTTGTAATGCATACATATTCCCATTAATTACTTAAAATTATTTTTTTTATAAAAATAAAACTACTTGATGATTTTACATAATTTTTATATGCTATTGTTTCATATTGAGTACATACATCATATTTTTCTTTATTTTTGTTTAATATAGAAGGAATTCTGGACAAGAACTAAGATTATTGCTCATACAAAATAATGCTGGTAAGTGTACCCATCCTGTGACCTTGATGCATCAAAATTTAAACAGATGTTGTACACTCCCTTTCTGAACATGCTATGAGTGCACCTCAATTACTCTATGAAAATGATATCTATACACCTATAAAAGTGAAAATGTGTGTGTGTGTGTGTGTATGTACATTTCCCTACCAAATAACTTTGTCAATTTTCGGTCTAGAGACACAAGATTTGACATAAGAAGTATTGAGATTTGGGAAAATCTTTTTAATTGGTTTTCGGACAGAAATTTGGCTGTCAAGGGGTCAAAGTGCAACGATTTGACCTTTGAAAACTCTACCAAACTCCTCCGCCAATTTTGGGTCTAAACCCTTGAAATTTTAAATGTAGGTTATTTGGACATGGATCAAACCTTTTAATTTGATTTGAGCCCCAAAAAATAAATGTTAAAGGGTCAAAATTGAGGTCAAAGTTTAAAAAACTTTGACCTCTGCAGTCTCTACCAAATTACTCAGCCAATTTCTGGTCTAAACATTTGAAATTTTGCATAAAGGGCATTCAGAGATAGTGCAAGCTTTTTAATCAGTTTGGGTCAAAAATTTGAGCTGCCAAGAGGTCAAAGTTCAAAAGATTTGACCTTTGCGGTGTCTAGCAAACTGCTCAGCCAATTTTGGGTCTAAACATTTGAAATTTATACATAACAGGTATTCAGACATGCGGCAAGCATTTTAATCAGTTTGGGGGCAAAATTTTGGCTGCAAAAAGGTAAAAGTTGAAAGAGTTGACTTTTGCAGATCCTACCAAATTCCTCTGCCAAATTTGGGTCTAAAGACTAGAAATTTTAGATGTAAGTAACTTGGACATGGGTAAAACTTTGTATTTTGGTTTAAGACCAAAATAATAAATGTTATCGTGTCAAAATTGGGGTCAAAGTTAGAAAAAATTAACCTCTGCAGTCTCTATGAAATTACTCAGATAAATTTTGGTCTAAACATTTGAAATCTTACATAAAGTGTATTCCCACGTAGGGCAAGTTATGAACAGTACATAGGGCCTGAGCAAAGCTTGGCTGAACTGCTAGTATTACACTATTTTGACTTAAAAAAAAAAAGATATTACTTTTCAAAAGAAGCAAATTTTTAATCTTTAATGATTGAATAGAAACACAAATTTTTCCCTTTCATAACCTCGAATGTTGCTATCCCATTCCATCTTGCTCTCCAATGTTCAAAACCTTATCAAATTAGGCAAAAGAAAAAAGGAATAGAATTTGATTTTCTTGTTTTGGTTTATGGCATATCAACCTTTTTTGGGTTATTAAATGTTGAATCCAGTAAATTTGAAAAAAGTTTTTATATTTCAAGTTCTTTATATTTTCAAATATTCGTTTATGATGTTTGGTCTAGTGGTTTTATAGAGGAAAATTGTTGTTTTTTGTTTGTGTGTTTTGCAGAACATGATTGAGTTTTGCAAAAGGAAAGGAAACAACATAATAACATCAATGTTTAGTGTATTTAAATCAGAAAGCAAGTATCTTCAGAGAGCCTGATCTGAGAACACCAGAAAAATGGAAGGAGGAGGGAAGGATATTCTTGATTTAAGTTATATTTCCTTCAGTTAAATCTCTTTGTTTTAAATAACGTTAGAAAAAAATGGATTTAAATTTAACACTGAACAAACTTCTTTAAATAATAATCACTATAAAGGGATACTCAGATTGAGTTTGAACACATATCATCAATTAAAATATAGTTAGTTGGATAATGTTGCTCAATATAGTTTAATTTTTGTCATTTTTATTTCACTCCAAACAAAATATATTGCTACTGACATGAGGCTACTGAGATAGTGGCCAGATTTATAGGAGGGGGGTTAACCTGTGTAGTAAGTTGGGCAGCAAAATGTTTGTTCACATCATATTTAAATTTTTGCATGTTAATATGGCCAGGGAAACAGGAAGAAGGAATGAATTAAGAGGGAAAGTTGTCCAAGGAAAGAACTTATCAGAGTAGCCAATACCTATGAAAGGAAAAGGATGAAAATCATCCAATACCATTGAAAGGATGGGATTTTGCTGATGGCTCAAGAGCCTTTTTGTTGAAAAGATAAAAATGTAGTAATTTCATCAAAGTATATTCCATGGAAGTACTTGCAAAATGATTGAACACTGATTAAGTCTAATGATTATGCAGAATGCTTCAATAAGAACAGTTTGCTAATAAGCTATTAAACCTAGGTATGTGAAATTTGCTAGGAATTCTCCCATAAATATATACATTATCAATATGTATCTTATTTCTAAAACAATAAAGAGAATGATATAGAATAATTGTCATTCTTACTGGAGATGGTTTGTTGCCTGGGATTGCTCTTGCAATTCTTGTACATAAAGGACTTCCCCGATCCATCTAAATGAGAAAGAAAAGGCATTATTGTTAAATATAGAAATTTTCTTTTAGGAAAGAAAACCTAAATATTTCACAGGTAAAAAAGAAAAAAAAGTTTAGAATTAATTTATAAAACAAGTTAAAAAAAAATATGAAAAAATATATTTAAATTACTTGCACAGAAAATATTAAACATAAACATTATTCAGTTGTTAATTTTTATACTAATACATTATTACTTATCAGAGTTAAAAGTTACTTGAGGATAACGGTTAATGAGGTTATCAGGAAAGGATTGGAAATAATAAGCGAAATGTTCAGAGTTTATTTGAAAATTTTTTGTTGACATTGAACTTGTAGATGATAATGTTGTAGTTAAAAGGGAAGAAATTCCATGTGTGCCACAAATGGAAAGTTCTTGGGAAAAAATTGTTTACAGAAATTCCATTTGGATTTAAGTACACAGAGATAGAAAGAAAAATTTTCTTCAGTTGTGGTAGCTTTTTTATACTAATGAGCCACAAGGACAAAAGCCACTCAAGGACACTGGTTAATGAGGTTGTCAATTGGATGATGAATAATACTATGAGAGGATTGAAACAATGGTTAAAATGAACAGAATTTGATCATTTAAGAGGACGACTTGACAAGTTAGGATTTTTAAATGTTTTGAAATCAACCATCTTAATACACTCCTTTTTAATCAATTTGAATTTGTATAATATTGTATAGGTTTCTATTAATTCCTACCAAAACTAAACAGCTATAATTTTAATGTACAGAAAACTGTTACACTTTGTGACAAGAAAAAAATATTTAAAAAAAAAAGCAAATATTTTAAATTTGGACTCCACTTTAAAACCCAAAACACAGGGTTGACCAACAAAATAAACTTAACAATATCCACTGATTAAGAACAAATTAAAAAGCTCCAATTACCATGAACTATCTTAATAACATTTTCTTTTTTAAACTTGAGATAGGATTATTCTACGAGTAAATATACAAACATCTGACTAATCCAGAACAGCAGTCTAATAGTTTTATCCATTAATTTTCTATCTAATTCTTTATATTGCATAACTTTAGGATTCTGTATTTATACATAGATTACTATTATTTTCTGATAAATTACAGGTTATTATTATTATCTTAATGATCTATTAGTACATAATGGCAAAGAAGTCACTGCATCACTGAAGAGTTGCAAAATCCTGTCATTATTTATCATTAATAATTTGTTTTCTTTTTAGTTCAGATATTGCATAGAAAATATTTTTAGAAATTAATCATGAATAAATATAACGTTGAAGAATGTACCCAAATTGTTAAATCAAAATCTGAGGTCAATTATGATTTTTTGACTACTGTGTTATTTATTTGATTATTTATATTTCAACTTATTACTATTATAACTAACTACTGTCATTATATTTATTTGTATTTATTTTAAACTAGTAGGGAGGTGGTTGCTCGGTTGTAAAACATGCTTAAATATATTTTAATTCATGCAAATTTTGTATTTATTATTATATTGTACCTAATATGTAGTACTGATTTCAATAAAAAAAGAAATGATTGGGTGCCATAAGCTAGAATCAAAACCAAAACATGTAGCGCTTCAGCCACATTCCCTACTGTTTGAGCTATCAACAGATAGATAAGAAAGATATAAAATTAAACCACTTCAAGCTATGAATGAATTTGCTCATGCACAAAGCTGTCAGCAATTCGAAATGAACATTTTGCATTTCAACTTGCCAACATATTTCTGTATGTGTTATTCATCCATCTAAAGATTTTACTCGTTGTAAACCATCCTTGGTGTATGATTGCTATTTTCTGTTAATTTCAGTGTTATATGACCAGTAGTTTAAGTGTTTATCAGTTTACACACACACACACATACATACATACATCTACTGCTTCATTTATATAGACTATAGGATATTATAATTATTCAGTCACTAATTATTTTTTATTATTTATTTTATATTTCCACCACTATATTTATATATAACTTCATATAGACAATACCCTATTACCTTATTTCTCTTATTTATAATATTTCCTATATATTAGTATTTATATGGATTCTGTTAGGCATGAATTGCATCTTTTGCATTTATTTGGAAAATTTTTACTGACTTTTATTTAATAATTTCCCTAATATTTTCAATCCTTTAAAATTATTATCAATTATTTTTTTAAATTCCTCTGTCCATTTTGACATGTATACTGTATAGGGGATTAAACCTTTTATTTTCTTCTATTTCTTTTTTTATCATCATCTGTATAAGTATTATTTGTTTTATTATTTACTCTTGTACTTATTTTTTTAGTATCCACATTTTCTTTATCATTTATATTTTTATTTTCATATTTCAAATAACATCATTATTTACAAACACTAGGTTTTTGCCTTTTCTCCTTTAATATTTTTTCTAAGGTACAACATTATTTTAATTTCTACCATATTTACATTCATTTCAATTTATATTATCATCACTTTATACTCTACAGCCCGATCCTTTTTAGTGCATCATTATAATATTCTTTATTCTCATTAAATATATCTCCATTTGCAGATAATTTTGAAATTATGTTAAATACATTATTTGTGAGTACTGTTTTAATTGGTTTATAGTGATTAAATAATTTATCTATATATTTTCTGACTAACTTTATGGTAAGGCTTAAATGTGTTAGCATTTAAAATTTAAGGTAATATCTAAAAATATTTTCTCATCATTATCGATAGTTATAGTTATTTTAATATTCAATTCTTTAAATAATTTATGAAGCATTTTACTACTCACTTTCATTGTCTATTACAATGAAAAACTCATCATTTCTATACAGTTTCTTCTATATCAGTCTGTCTATTTCAAAGAGTATATATATATATATATATACCCTTCAAATCTGTTAATTGAGCTGAATCCGAAGAACCCAATGTGACATCAAAGTCAAACTTTTATCCTATTTACTCCAGGTTTTACTATTATATTTAATCAAATTTCTTTTAGATAATTTCACAATATATATTTTTAAGTTGGTTATATCAGTAAACTCTTTAGTCATTAATATTGCTTTATCCAATAATAATGGTGTAATTAATAGGTAGTATACATCTATGTCAAATTGTATAAATTTAAGTTCTTTTTCATTATTTATTTTCTTAAATCATTTTATAACTTCATTTAAGGATGACCACATGATAACTTTTCCATTATGCTTTATTGTAGAAAGTATTCTGTCTCAGATTTTATTTTGTTTACAGTTGCTACATCAGATATATACTGGGTTCTATTAATTGAACTTTAGGATTGCTATCAAACTCTTCCTTGTTATTCTTCAGGGTGAAACCTGGATTTACTACATATAAATATTTCTGCATTTTGGTCTAAATTTCTTTAAATATTTTTTCATACTTACTTTGTCCAAATTCCATACTTTAATCAGAGGATTAATTCCTTGTTCATCTTCCTGAAAAATTAAGCAAAAAATATAATCTAAATATTTTTCATACTTCAATATTGTTTTATTTTAAATCTAACAACTCTAGCATTAGTAACATGCATACCTCAAATAAAATAAGATCAAAGTAATGCAATAAACATTAGTTAGTAATCACTCATGTACCAATAATTAAAAGACTAAAATAATGGTTTGTTTACCAATGCATTTCAAGACATAATTAGATGTAAAAAAAAAATAGAAGATTATATTTCAAAATCTAAGGATGAAATGTGGATTATTCTATAGAAAAAACATCAATGTATGTGTGTGTGTGATGCTTGTGTGTTCCATATAGAAAGAAAAGTTGGAGAATCTAAAAGTATATTCTTACATGACATCTACCAGGAAAGACAATGGAAGTTCCGAAATCTGTAAGTGACTTCCTATCCTAAGAGAACTATGAGAGGCTGAACATCCTTTAAAACTTCAAACATTGCTTAATTGATGAAATTTATGTGTATAAGGAAGACAATGGAAGTGGTTTTGAATGTCTATGTTACTCTATATGTACCGAATGTATAGGTGCCCTTACCTCTAAGTAACCCATTGCGTTGAACCCTCTTAAAACTTTAAATATGTGTATCTAATTTAAATAAAATTTCAGCCATATGTAATCCAATGAGTTTTTACTATACTAATTAATATTTTATTTATTTTTCGTTAACTTTTATTTACCACAAACAAGACATATTGCTACTGAGATGTAAGAGGCTACTGTGAATTAAGAATCAGATCTATAAAGGGAATTTTAAGTAGGGAATTGTGCAATGAGATGTTTGTTTACATTACATTTAAATTTTTGTATGCTGGTACAGTAAAAGAAACAAGGAGCAGGATGGAAATTTCAAAACAAGTGGTCTGAGAAGCTATTAGAATAAAAAATTTTCTGGCATCTAGAGAACTCTACAATGAAAAGGTGGGATCTTATTGCTATCCAAATGAACCGGAGAGATTTTGAAAGTAAAACCAGCATAGTGATGCCACACTGCAGTGATATGACAGGAACTGGAGGTTTGCAGACAACGTGGGACCTATTAGATTAGAAATACTTTTTTGCACTATGTCCAAGAGGGAGAAGCTTATATATTTTTTTTAATGAACCCCTATCTAAAATTTGAAAAAGATGATTAATAAAAACTTATAATTTGTAAAGTTGGTAAGTAATTCATAGTAATCTGAAGATATAAAAAAGAGATAATTAAATAACCCAAAGATTAGAGCGTGTCGTCTAAGTCTGGTGAAAAAAAAAAAATGGTTGTCTTACTCCAATTGTAATTAGAAGATTATGTTGCTTCATTTGAAAAACATGGGTGACTCGGATCTTGTAAGCTTCAAATTCTGTCACTTCCATTTTCCGATTGATGAAATGAAGGAAACCTTCATGGTCACCCACAATGATTTGTCCTCGACCACTCGCACACGCTGAGATGTTAATGTTCTGTTTTTGAAAAAAAGAAAGAAAGAAAAAATATTATAATAATAATGAAATCATATATGATGACTTGGATATGAATTATTATAAAATGATATAACAATAAATTTTTCAATAAATTTTTTTTTTCTGTGTTTCTGAAGATTCATCACGTCAAAAAATTTCAAGCTTTCTAAAAATTCTTCCAATGTTTTGATTGTATCGTAGTAGAAGTGATGATGATGATGATGATGAAATGGCTGTTAATCTTCTTCTATCTTCTCTTCTATCTATTCTATATAAATAAAATGAACTCATTTTTTCCCCTCCGAGTTTGACCTTAATAGGATTAAAAATCAAGACATTTTCTGCAAATGTGCTATTCGCAAGCTGCATCACAATATCTGAGGTGTGTTATAGACATGTTTATAGACATCTACTTCGTCGATAATCTTAGATCTCTATATTTTTTCTGCTGAGAGTTCAAGGCCAAAATCGGTTACACTCAATGGAAGTGGTAAAATCTTTTCTCTCTATTGCATTCATCCTCCCCCACGACCACTTAACACCGGTGTGGATACGTCCACAAGGGACATTAGGAAGAAACACCGGTTAGAGTTCATAGTTACTTAAAAAAATGGGACTGCCATTTTCCCGTCGGGGGAAACGCAACTTTGGATTGCACCTATTCTAGGGGTTACTTATAACATTTCTTTTATCATATTTTTATTTATTTTATTTTCTTAGCGATTCGAAGGGTTACTTAGGCCATTTTTTCCTTCTTTTCTTCTTTTTTTATATTGTGTCAAACGAAACGAACTCTTCGATTCCGGGTTTTACAAAATACTCTCACATTCTGCATCTCTTACTTTCATACCCAACTGTATTTATGCCAAGTTCCTTTCTTTACCACAGTCGCCTAATCATCGATAATCACTTATCAGCCAACATTCAGGTAAATAGAGTTTTATATGCAGCCGATATTAAAGTAACTGGACTTTTTTTCTTTTTTCTTTAAAATTGACATGACTTCCCGGGTTTCCAGTCACGCATACCACGAATTATCGGTGTCAGCCACGAGCGTTCTTCTAATGTTGCAGCGATTACTCCACTTTATATATTATTTGTTTTCTTTTTTCTTCTGTTATGTTTACGGAAATTTATAAGGTGATATTAAGGCGGAGGGATGACTTCTTATTTCCTGTATAATTTACTTATTCATTATTTCTTTTTCGATTTAAAATTTCGGAGAGTTTCATTAGCCCAATTACAAAAATCCTATCTAAATGGAAGCAGATGACATTCGAATTGGAAGAAAGCGACTAGGACAGCGATGCAGACACAAATGTTTAATTTACAAAAACAATGTGTGTAAACGATGGTCTCAAACAACCGTTACAAAAAAAAAAAAATATTTAAACAAAAAAAAAAAAATAAATAAATAAATAAACCGTTGTACTTACACCAAACAATTATACGGTTACAAAATCTTTTATTGGAGACAAATTGTTGATAAATCTTTTGCAATACCAAAACAACAAATTAGAAAAATTCAAAACTAAAATGAAAGAAACATATTTCCCTTTTACACGGTAGGTTTGTTGGTTTTTTTTTTGGGGGGGGGAGGATTATTTGCATTGGTACTTTTGCAAATTTGTTTTCTTTTTTTTTTCCAGTAGTCTGCGTCTGTTACGACGCTGCTCGGTTGACACTGATAATTGCCGGTCTCGCTCGATCCATGCTTGACCACAATTCGGGTTGCATTAGGCAGGAGTACCTTCATCTTTAAAAGATCATTTAACATTATATTTATATATTAAATAAATCATTTAATGTTTATATATTAAAAAATCATTTAACGTTATATTTATATATTCAAACAATCATTTAACGTTATCTTTATATATTAAAACAATCATTTAACGTTATATTTATATATTAAAACAATCATTTAACGTTATATTTATATATCCAAACAATCATTTAACGTTATATTTATATATTCAAACAATCATTTAACGTTATCTTTATATATTAAAACAAATATTTAGATATTTACAAAATCATTCCACGTTATATTTATATATTAAAAAAATCATTTCATTTAATTATGCAGGAATACCTTCAGTTCCCCCACTTCCTTTTTTTGAGGGGGGGGGCCTAAATACCTACAAATGATTTTTAAACACCCTTTCTTTCATTTCTTTTGCACAGTTCTTGCAATTGCCAGGGGGCGGGGGTCATAAATCGAGTTTCTTTTCTTTTCTTTGCCAGGACGGGGGTAGTGGAAACATACACAATAATGTCATTTTTTTTCCCCACAAAAATTGGCCACTAACAGAACTCACGTCATTTATTAGCTACATCATTTCATAAAGTAGTAAACTCCTACATTTCATTCAGTACTTGAAACATTGAAATCATCGCCCCGTGTGGATTCAGCTTTTCCGTATAATAAAAGCGAAACTGATTCAATGCTAAGCAAGCAGCTTTGATCCCCTTTAAATGGGGAGCTGGTTTCCACACCATCATCTGGGGGAAGCCAAAAGTGCCCCGCATTGAAACAAAGTAAACAAACGCCAAAACACCGTCCCGCAATAAATAAAAAACTACCATATCATTGTAAAAGTGGCCACCTGCAAATCAAACCTCTTTGACTTTTTAACCCTTAATTTTTTTCAACCCTTAATTTAACACGCTTCTCAATTCATCTTCCCTCGTGGCCGAGATGGTTAGGTGGTTGGCTTATTTTTCCCTTTCGTTTCCACCTTCGCGTCAAGGCTTCGGGGTTCAATCCCACCTTCCTACTAAAATTTTTTTTTTTTTTCCTTTTAACATTTTTTTTTTTAACACACACACACCTCCAAACACTCGGCAACGCCGGGTATCCCCCGCTAGTATTGTCATAAAAGCCAATTTGCTTGATACAAGATTTTTAGTGTTGTCAGAAACAAAATCATATATATATATATATATATATATATATATATATATATATATATATATATATACTAGCAGGGTTATCCGGCATTGCCCAGGATAATATAAAACAAAGAAAAATGAAGTTACGTATAAACATATCTGCTATTCTTTGGATATTAAGCCATTTTTGATGACTATCTGTCACATTCAATCCCAAAAAAGCTGAGTAGATTTTTTTGTATAAAAAAGTATAAATCCTGGGCAACACCAATTAGATTATCTAATGTTGTTGTCCAGTTGTGAAATACGCTAAAATATATTTTAATTCATGGAAATGTTGTATTTATTATTACAGAGCCAATTTTTTTATTGATAATTATATTGTACCTAATATACAATAATGATTCGAAATGTTTTTAAGAATTTGTAGAAAAAGACTCTTAATGCGCACAAGCTGTAATTAGCAATAATGGCTACATTAAAAAATATTAATAGACAATTTAATACATGTATTGTAACCCTTTGCATTTTGAGCATTTCTTTTTGTGGGATACTTTGTAATTTTTTTTTTAATCTGATTGTTTGGCTAAAGATTTAAACATGTATTATTAGCAGGAAAAGTTTAATTAACCTGTGTTGGAAATACATATAGAAATCTTGTTTGTAATGTGTTGTAAACTTTTGCATGGTACTGTATTTTATAAAAAAAAAATATAAGTTTTCAGATTTAACACCATAGCAGTTTTTGAAATTTATGTCTGGGCTACATTAAATTATGGGCAGTAATGTTTTTATTATTTTTTAATATGTTATTACTGTTAAAGACAAAACCAATAGCATTTGAAGCAAGGAAAGAAAAAAAATCAGACTAATGAGACTCCCGAAACCTTCTCTTTGAGCCTTTCCTTTTCACCTCATTTCAGATATACATAGTCCAAGATTGTTCATTAATCTTGTGTTAATCTCAGTGTTAACAGTGTGAACATCTGTCGAACTGTAAACAAAATTTGTTATGAATATTAAATATGATATGTGATAATTAAACAAGTGAAGACCAGAGAAAAAAAGAGGAACTCTGTTTGAAAAATTGGATTTTTACATTTTGAACTTTCTGAAAAGAATCCCTAACAATTGCAACTTCTGTGCCAGTTCAATTTTGAAATTGTAAAAAGAAAACATCATCATATTCTGTTGAATATGTTTTACATGTTTATATGTGTTAGATGATGCTGAGAAATTGACTTCCAAACCAATCTATCTCTGGCCTCATCTTTATTCATCCCTTTTTCTTTCAACTGCATCTTCATCACTTCCTTTCAAAGTTGTTCTATTATTTTAAATTAACAATGGCTGAAGTGGTTTCATCCAACAAGAAGAAACCTTCATTTCTTTTGTTCCTTCATCACTAACAAGTTCCATGCGATATAGACATTAGTATCATCATCGTCCATAGAACAATTGCACCCGAAGAAATGGAACCCCAAAGCAGATCCATTAATTTGTGCCACACATGATTTAGTAAGTGTTCATTTTCAGAGTGATTGTATACTTTTTTTACATAATTTTACTTTCTTCAGAAATCTGAAAATGTCATTCAGATTGACCTGTTCAAAAATGTCCTTCAAGTCACTTGCCCCATAATGTCTAGAATGGATTTCTTTGAAACCAAATACATTACACAATTGTGTGTTCTACTATAAATGGATCATGACAGCGAACACAGAATCGAGGATTTTCTCAGTTAAGCAGATATCAAATCTCCACTACTACCGATTACTACGATACTATCCCATTGATTACTGTACACGCAATAACCCTTATCCCCGAGTGGCTTCCAGGCCTTGATAAGTGGTGACCTTCATGTAAAAAAAAAAAGAAAAAGATTGAACTTCTCTTTTTTCATCCTTTTAATAACTTTAGTATTCTCATTGATTGTTGGAGTTTTGTTTTAGCTTATTTTTTTTTTACTTCACTCCAAACAAGACATATTGTCACTGAAACATAAGAGGCTAGTGTGAATTAGGGATTATACTTTCAGGGATATCTACCAAAATATAGACTCAGATTTCCCTCCTATAAATCTGATCCATACCACAGTAGTCCCTTATACTTTGGTGGCAATATGCTTTGTTTGGAGTGAGTAAAAATAAAGAAAAATTGTTGTATATACTGTCAACAAATCTATACTAATAAAGATTTGTCTGTCAGTGTTTGTGTGTTTGCCTCTTAGCTGTTTTTAGACTAGTACGTCAATTAGGTAACTATCAGTAACTTACATAGACTTACACAAATTCTCAAAATTTTAATAAATTTCAATAATTTTTTTACACCTTCTAATTTGGGTCCTTTCCATGAAATCAGAAGTTTTTCTTAAAAAAAAAAAACTGTGAAAAGTATTTTCTCCCTCAGTTTCACTTGCTTTGAAATATTTGTGGGGCAATCCTTGCATTTATTAAAATGGCAAGGTTGTCTTTGTTATTATGAATCCATAAATACCTGTCATGCTATGGGTATTTCGTTATAATATTCAAGGATGTGAGTAGCCAATGGCAAAAAAAAATTTAAAAAGCTGAAATCGATATAAATTTCACAACCAAAAGGGGAGGAGAACAGATTTCATTCAGGATGGGAAATTTACCTCGACCGTGTGTGTTTGTGTGTGTGTGTGTGTGGAGGGGGTTGGGGGTTAGTAAAAAAACATCTAAAAATAATTTGAACGATGTGCTAATGATAAGTAGTAAAAACACATTTAAATTTGAAAACTGTTTTATCAGTGAAATATCAATTTTATAAACAAAAGAGTAAACAAATGTAAAGATAAGTTAATCACCAGATTGATGAAGTTGACAGGTCAATGTTTCAGATTTTTGGTTTGGGGGTTCGTTTGAGAACTTTCAACTTTCCTAAGCAATCAGCTATAATTAAAAAATCTAAATTATAAGAAAGTCACTGAATGGAGGAGGAGGAGGAGGAGGAGGAGGAGGAGGAGGAGACAGGAAATCATTCTTTCATGAAACAAATGTCATCTAACTGCTCAATCATAAATCATTTGAAGTTTTAGTTTTCATGGCAAAATTAAGATTTTCAATTTTCAGAAAGAACTCTTCTAAGAAGGAAAGGAACCAAGACAAGATGAAGAAAATAAAAGGGAAAAACAGAAAAGAGAAAAGAGAAAAAAACAGAAAAAGACAAAGAAAAAAAAAAGAAAAAAGAGAAATAAAAAGAGGAAGAGGGGATGAGAAAGAGAAATAAAATTAATCCAAAATAATAAAAATCAAAATACTACAAAACAATTTAGATTATGTGCTAGTTATATAAAGTATAAGTAGTAAAACGCTTTTAAAATAATTTGAAAAATGTTTAATCAGTGAAATATCAATCTTGGTAATCAAAAAACAAACAAAACTGCGCTGACAGGTAAATTTTTCAGAGTTTTTTTTTGGTGGGAGGTCCTAATCAACTCCAATCAGTTTCAACTAAGAAAGTCAAAGAGAAAGACACTGTATGTTCATGTGTGGATGGAACTCATTCATTTATGAAACAAAAGTCACCTAACTGCCCTAGTCCCATCATAAACTGTTTAAAGTTTTAGCTTTTATGACAAAATTTACATTTTCAGTTTTCAGAGAGAACTGTCATAAGAGGGAAAAGGAAGGCAAGGTAAAACAGAGAGAAGAAGAGAGAAAAATAGAAAAGAGAAAAACAAATAAAATCCAACTAAATAGTTAGAAGAAAATAAAAAGGTAAATGCACTAACGCTTTGGCAGAACTCAGTTCTTTCTTATTTACAAAAAAAGGTGGATTTGACAAAAAAAAAAAAAAACCCAGAGATTTCACATCCATGACAACCTCTAATAATTTCAGTGGAAATCTGCTTTTTTCTGGATTAAAAAAGTGGAGAACTTACAATCTAGAGCATTAAAAATGCAGCACAAATCTGAATGATTAAGACTTTATAATATGTCCGCAGAAATAATAGTGATAAAAATTCTGTGGATCAAAAAAACGATAACCAAAAGGAGAGGGAAAAAAATCAAATTATATTTAATCATGAAACAAAACTAGCGGTTTTTGTTTTTTTACTTTTACCAAATTGTCTATAATTAATTATTCTTAAAAAAAAAATAACGAATGAAATAAGTCTTCATGAAAACAATAATTGTGAATAACAAAAATATATAAAAACAATGGATAATATTAGTAATTGAAAATGGCAAGCTAAAGACGATGATACACTCTTTAGCCTTGGTGCGTAATCACCTGGAGATGGTGTCTTAATAAAAATGGTTCCCATCGTTTCATTAGGTTAACAAGAGCAATCAGCCTCTAAAAATCTTGCCACAATTAAGTAAATAACTTCTCAAAAAAAACAAAAAAAAAAACAAATGGACTAGAACTATTTTTGGAAATCAATTTCCTAAAAGCCATCCAACCACATGCCAGCAGTAAAATGGATGTTAGACCGATAATGATACTGACTTTATTAATATGTCATTACTTAATAAGGTTAAAAGTCACTCAAGGATAAGTGATAATGAGATAGCTAGATTGTCAATTGAAAGATGGAGAATATTATGAGGGAATGAAAATAATGAAGAAAATGTAATTATTTATGAGGATAGTTTATGACATGTTGCCACATGGCTGCTTTCCAGTAAATTAAAAAATGGTCATTTTCAAATCCAATGTCAACAGTAACATCAGATCAAATTTTTTTAAATACTTTTTTGCATTGTATCTCCAGCCTATCATATCTTTTTTAAAAAAAAAAAAAAAAAAAAAAAGAGTGGAGAATGATAATGTACGTTCCACAAACAAAATTTCTTTCCTAGAACTGCCCGCCTATGGAACTTTGTTCTGCTAGTTTGCTTTCTAGCTGACTACAACATGGTCGTTTTCAAGTCCAGTGTAAACAAACTGCGCGTGCGTGGTCCCCCTCTGGTGCTGCATGTGAGATGACACCACAAAAAATAGTGAACAAATGATGAATGTGAGAAGTGTGAAGGAGCAACGTTGCCTTCACATTTTCACCAAGTTTCAGGAAAATCTAATGGATGGATCAAATGCTATGGGGCAAAAAGTGTCATTTTTGGCCATTTTGGGGCATTTTTGACTTTTGAGCTCCTGGGGACACCGAACCCCAGTGTAAATGGATAACAGTGGAGTTTCAGGCCCTAACACATGTATATTTGAGTTGACCACCATGAAAAAACACTATATAGTCAGGCATATCAAGTTTTTGTTGAAAAATATGAAATAAGAGCCACAAAAATGGGTGTTTTTAGCACTGAAAGTTCCTGGGGGCGCGAACCAGAATTTTACCAGGGTCACCCATACTGGATTTTTATTAAGAATAATGGGTTTCACATTTTGGCCAAGTTTCAAAAAAATCTAATGGATGGATCAAAAGTTATGGGGCAAAATGTGCCATTTTTTGCCATTTGGGGGTATTTTTGACCTCTTTTGAGCCCCTGGGGACACAACGAGAATTTTTGCGAAAAAAATTTTTTTTTACTGTGCACATCTATTTAAAGAAGTACAATTTGTGTATGCTATGTAGTTTTGGCCTTGGTAAAGAGATGAAAAGGAGGCTTGTTGTTTCCTTTTTGTAATTATAAAACAAAAAAACAAAAATAAACAAAAATTCATCTCATACCTGTAACTTATCGAAAGCATCTCGTGTTCCAGGGTAACACGCTGTTTCTTGGTCAAAGAAACTGAATCGGCGCCACTGAAAAATAGACAAGTATGGATTATTCGAAGCGGGCATTTTGAATAATAATTTTCTTCAATCTGGCTGTTGCACAGAGTTCCATAAGTAAAACGGAGATATGAATACAGAAAAAAAATTAAAAATTAAAAAAAATTATATTACGAATTATTCAAAAATAAAACAAAACCTTTGAACAGCATAATAAACAATAGTTTCAATGTATAACAAATCTGAACTCAATTTACAGCTTATAAAAAATAGACTTTGAGTCACTTTCTTTGTGAGATCACATGAAAATGGGCAATAATTTGTCTTGAAAAATGATTTTTAATAATGCTCACAAACTAACCAGTTTAATGTGCAAAAACGGGTAAATATAGTGAAATTCCCTTCAATTTCAATTTTTGATAACTTATTTATTTTGATAAAATTGTATGTAAACAAAATTTAATCTTTTCTCTTTATAAATGTATATAAATGTACACTTCTTTCTCTTTTGTCAGTAATAATTTTGTTTTTTCCCCAGGTTACTTCAATTTAGTTCAACACTTCCAGTAACGAGTGATTTATTTTTAAATGTTGATTTTTTTTCAACACACATGATATAAAAAATAATCCCATCTTAAAGAACAAAGACCACTCGTCAATATGGTGGATTTAATATAGCGTTTTCAGTGATCTTTCACAAAAAAAATTTAGGTTAAAGACTTTAGCAAATTAAATTTTGGTGCTTTTATCCAATTGTATTAACATTTGTCTTTACATTGTCTAAATCTGAGTTTTTGTTTTTTTAATTTTTGAAAAGAAAAATTTAACTTAATCTCTACTGTGTTATGGATTGAATTATAAGATTTGTATGTGTTAGCTGTTGAAATACATCTTATATCAAATCAAAGGTGTACTCCCATATTATTTTTGTATGTCTTTTCAAGAAAAATATAAATGAAAATCATAATTAAAACAATAATTATTAAATCAAGCCAGCCTAAACATTGGGCAAAATTTCATTACCTTTCGAAAAAAACATACAAAAATAATACAGAAGTACACCTTTGATTTGATACAAGATGTATTTTAACAGCTAACATATTCAAGCTTCATAAGATTCTGTTATAAGATCGTCCTCCCAGGAATTATCTCCTCCTTTTTTAAGAGGGAGGTTGAAGGTAATCCTCCCAAGTATTACATTCTTCTTTGAGGGAAGGAGTGTAGTGTTCATTCGACATGATATTATCCCCTCAGTCATTACCTCCTCCTTTGGGAGATCAGTGTACGTAGATCATTCACCATTATATCATCCTTCCAGCCTAATACAAATATGCGACCCGGGGGAGAGAGAGTTAATAAAACAAATGATTCAGATTCTCATGTTTTGTTTATTCATCAAAGGCAATAGATTACCAATTAAAAGAAGGATTAGATTTTATAATTAATCCTTTTCTCAAAACCTTCAAACAACTGTTTATTATTTTTTTTATTGTTATTGATGATAATAAATAACTAATACTTCCCATGAATGTGCATATTGGCTGGTAAAATCGAGTTGCAACAGCAGAAAGGCGAGGTAAAAATTCAAAATAGTTAACAGTCAAGAAGTTATAAACAAAAAATAAAAACAATAATGTATAGCAAACGCAGTAAATTAAATTCTCTACAGATCCGTATACTTTTAAAGTGTGGAAACTAAGATGTTTTGGCACTCAAACTGCTTTTTTGTTTTTACCCTAACCCAACCCTAGGTTTTCAGTTTGGTTCAGAACAAGTCAATTAGTATGATGTAGAAGCATAGATTTTTTTTTTATTCTCAAATTTTATTTCGATGCTCGTGCAACTTATCGACACAAAAAAAAAAAAAAAAAATAGCAGCCAAGATGATGGCTTAATTTAAGCTTCATATTGATGTACTTCTGCAGTTTATGCACCATGCTATTTTTTTAGACAGGATTTTCCAGTTAGATTCGATTTTTACAGTATTTTTGGTTTATTAAATTGTTATGTAAAAGTACAGAATAGTTAACAAAGCACTCCTCCTCCCCATGTTAAGAATGCATCTCTAAAGATACTTATCTGATTTACGACCCAATCCCTGGCGACTTTGCATCAGCAGATTACGTAAACACCTGCCGAATTGATTAGGCAATCAGTTGTTAGAAGTTTAAATGAAAGTGTGAAACCATCAAATTATAAACAAACTTTTTAAATGACTTTCAACACTTTTTAAATAAAAATAAGATATTTTTAATATGAGAAAGGGGCAGCGACATGTTTGAATTAATCGTTTGGCAGTTGTTGTGTTGGCGTTTCTCAGCTGTTTACATAACCTGCTGAGGATTGAGTCGTAAACTGGATACATACCAGTCCATCATTTATTCTACTATTAATGCTAAGTATGAGTGGTAAACACCCCCAACAAAAACCCTCATACAATCATACCCGAAATGTCTAAGTTGCTATCTTAGTGATAATATTGTTTCCCATGTGTCAATAAAGCATGTGAACATCGAAATAAAATCTGAAATAAAAAGTCTTAGTTTCCACAAGTAAAAATGTACAGATCAACGCTGTTGTACATGTCGTCACTGATCTAAGGGAGATAACTCTATTTTACTAAAACATTAGCATATAGTGATCACTCACTTTTTGACCACTTTAGCTCCCTATTTCGTATGCTTGTTTTTTCTTATTAGTTCCTGTGAAAAAATAATTATTTTAATTTTGATTTAAAAGAAACAAAAATTTGAATCCAATTCGAGATTCTTCAGGAAATGCCACAAAAGTTTTTAGTACGATTCTTTTTCATTTTCATTTTTTAACAGTTTAAAATTTCTTTTACAAACAACACAAAACACTTAACATTACAAAAACATTAATAAAAAAAAAAAAAAGAACCTGATATTTGGGCTTGACAATGAATTCTCTGGAAAAGTATGCGACCCTAATTGCAGAGTGAAATGTAATATTTATTCAACAAATTCGATGAAAGTTTTTAGCGAGGTCCATTCATTGCGGTGGATACTCAGATAGCATGTGTTGTTAGCCTTCTAGAAGTCAACTGGTTTTATGCTCTTTGCGTGAGTCGATTTATATATAAATTAGCTTAATTCTCGCACAATCTTACAGGGCTGCCCACCAAGAATGGTTGTGGGAATATCACCACCGTTCGACACTAACACACGTCTGTAGCAGAAAGTGATTGTAGAATGATGAGTGTGAGTGAGTCTGCACTTGTTGATTGTATCATCTATGTTGTGGAGATATTTGTCGAGATTGACGGTATGCTGTGGTTGAAGTCAGTTACACAAAGGCTTGCAAGCGAGTCTGCAGTGTTAAGTACAAGAGAGTCTGTACCAATGTCAATATGCGTCGTTCTGTTTATCGGGTTCTCTATGCGTTGGTTGAATCAACGAACGTCCAGTCTTCGAGTTTTTCAATGTGCATGTCGCAGCTAACTTGTTTTAAATTGGTGACTTCTTCCATAACGTCCAATTATTGAGTTTTTTTTTTTTATGTGCGTGTTACAGTTTAACTTGTTGGTGCGACTTCCTTCCATCGTGGTTGTTATTGATGTCCATGGATTTTATGTGCTTGACAAATATCCGTGAGGGTCCGGGTTTGTTGAATCAGTTGTCGGAGAAAGTTTGAAAGGCCTTGAAGGGGTTGTTGATTGGATTTTCTTTAATCTGTCCACAGATACCATCTCGGTGTGACCATTTATATTCAGCCTGAAATATTTTTTTTTCTTGCCAAAACTTTGAATAGCTTCAGATATTGAATAGGCTCAAAAGTCCACAGACCGCATCATTTCAAATGAATACATGAGTCCATTTATCCATATCTCTCAGGACACGTGCTGAAATCATTTATGGATGAGGACACAGGGGAGGTAGTCTCGAAAATATGTCCGAAGCCATGAAACGTATGATGAGATGTCGGTGTTGGATGAATTTTTTCTCTTATAAAATAATCTCTAAATGTTTTGTTTCTTGAAATTTTATGCCCTTCATTAAATAAGTTTTGTTATTTGATGAGAAATTTCGTTTATAAAACTAGAAAATTCCTATTTATACTTTTATAAAAGTAAAAAATTTTGTTTGTATACTTTTATAAAAGCGAGAAATTTCGTTTGTATACTTTTACAAAAGCGAGAAATTTTGTTTGTTTTTTCTGGAGGTGTGTTAGTTATTATATCCCGAACTGTTTTAGCTAATGGTGCTGGCATGCCACACAAAATGCATAGCTGATTATGTGAGGGGGGGGGGCATAAAAAAAAACGTCCACTTGTGCAAACCATAATTTCGCATCTTCTGCAAATGCCAGTAGAGATATAAAACTCATTTTTTTTTCTTTGCAGTGGAAAAAAAAAAAACAACGAATGGACCAAATAAACAAAAGAAAATTTTATGGACTAGCTGTCCAAGAGAAATTTGCACACAAAAACGTTTTTTTTTTTTAAATATAAAATGTCACAATTAATAAATAATACTAAAAGGAAAAATCACCTTTTTTCGTATGTGTGTGAATGTATAAAAATAAAAAGAAATTTTCAGACATTTTTCAAAACTTTCTTTGTATAAAGTAATAAAGTTTCAACAGCCTAAAAGGACAAAAATTCTTTTGTTTGTCTGTAGTACTACTTTGTAGTAATTTTTTAATGAAGGAAAAAAAAAAATGTTATCAAAACTAAAAAAAAATATTCAATGTAGTTTAAGTTAAGACAACAACAAATAATCTGTTTGTCTGAAGCAAAAAGAATTTTTTTTTGAGCCAGTCGATCTTTTGTAATTCCAATAGGATGTTTAAACCGATGTTAGGTTGAATTGTGTTTTTTTTTTTTGTACACGGATAATGTGTTTGGCGAAGAAGGGGTCACCACTTTAGCCAGATCCGTTCGTCGCGGTGGATACTCAGATAGCATGTGTCGTTAGCCTTTTAAACGTCATCCGGTTTTATGCTCTTTGCGTGAGTCGATTTATATGTAAATTAGTTTACTCTTGCTTGATCTTGCAGGAAGATCTCTTCTCTGCTACAGTTTTTAGTATGATTCTTGAATTAAAAAAACTAACTTTTATTTATCTTTTTTATTTAATTATTTAACTTTCCTTTCATTTTCATTTAACAGTTTACAACTTTTTTATTTAGTTATATTTAGAACGTTTTTCCATACAAACATTTTAATTTATCTGTTTTTAATTTTTACTTTATTTTAAATTATTTAAATTTTAGATTCTGTAGGCATATATTTTAGTTTAAAACTTTTAATTCTTTTTATTTGAGAATTTGGGACGCTAAATCAACGCAAAACATTTAACATTACAAAAACATTTATTAAACAAGTTCGACAACGTTTTAATGAAACAAAGCGGTTCAACTAAATTGCCTGTAAAAGTTGATTTTTAGAGGTGTTCGGTCTGTTTTGAACAAATATCACATTGTGGATTTGAATTTTTTGTTTCTTTTGAATAAAAAATTAAAATATTTATTTTTCACAGGAAATAATAAAATAAAAAAACTTACAAAATAGAGAGCTAAAGAGACCCAAAAGTGGGTGCTCATTGTATGCTAATGTTTTAGTAAAATAGTTATTTTCCTCAGATCAGTGACGACATATCCAACAGCGCCAACTATTTGTGGTTTCATTTTTTTGTTTGAGAGTTATTAACTGGACTCTGCCCCTTATTTTTCTCCTTTTCAGTCATGCAGATAAAAATTGTTGCATTTTATTTGTTTACAATTTACCAAAAAAAAAAAAAAAAAAATGCAGTAATGTAAATATAACCGTAAATGGTACTTGTTTAGTTTTAATCAAGACGTTTTAAAAAAATGAAAATATTGAAAAAAAAATTATATTGTGCGTACACGTTATGGAATTAAGTTCTCATAAAAAATTTCACTTCATTTGATCAAGTAGTTTTTTTTTTTTTGCAGAGGAAAATCAAATTTTAATGAAATCGATCGTGTTGCAGCCATCTAGCCAATTTCGCGGACGAGGAGGAAGAGACGCCAGGGGAGATAACTCCAATCACGGCTTAAAGTTTATCAAAATTTGACAAGATTATTTTGAAACATAGACAGAAAAAATACCTACATAAATATTTTAGTTTTTTTTCACTTATTTTACAGATTTTCTCTGTCTTTTTTAATCCCTTTTTCATTTTGTCCTTTGTTAATCGCTTTTTCATTTAAAGGCACTCCCTCCTCGTCCACAAAATAAGCAAGATGGCCACCATACAATCGATCTCATTAAAATCTGATTTTCCTCTGTAAAACAAAAACTACTTGATCAAATTAACTGATTTTTATGAGAACTTTATTCCATAACGGGTATGTACAATTTTTTTTTTTTCAATATTTCCATTTTTTTTTATATGTCTTCATTAAACTAAACAAGTACTCTGTAAACACATGGGTTATCCTCAAGTTCTGCGTGTGTTTTTTACTTCCGGTTTCTGCTGACCATTGTGCTTACTAATGAATGCCATAGAAAGTCTCTTCTGATAAATGTTTACCAGTTTTAAAATATTCTGCTATTCTGAAAAAAAAAACAAAACAAGAAAAACAAAAAAAAAAACGGCCAAATTTGTTTGCTTTTAAAACTTGTAATCATTAATCAGAAGGGATTTTTCCAGGGCATTCATTATGAAGCAAAACGGGGTTTGTTTTACTGTAAATATACATTTGAAAAAAAGTCAAAAAAACAAATATATAACAAATAAATGTTATCAAAGGCAAAATAAGTTACTTTTCTACCTAACTGGATAATTTTTTTAGTGTTTTTATTTAATGTAACGTGTTTATTCGGCTCGAAAAACATACAGTGTTTACCAATTTATTTGAAAAATATAAATGGCGGAATGCTCGCTATTGAACACGGTAAGTTTGGGAAAACGAGTTTAAACAAAAATATTATACAAAATGCTGTTAGAAACTGTAGCAGAATTAGCAATAACCGAAATGGGGGGAAATAAAGAGCTTACCTCAGATACGTCTGATGTGTTGCGGGCTGAGCGGAAGAGAGAGTTCCAAGATGGTGTTCATAGGTTTTTATTGGCGTTAACCCCATGCAATTCTCGCATCTGTCATTATGGAAATATATAACCCCTGGTCGCTATAAAGGCAGGACACTGGGAAGCAGTCAGGCAGTGTCCTGCAGATTGTGTGTAGGTGGTTCTGGTGGTTGGATTGTTCTTTGTGACGAACCATGTATCTGCGAGAAGCAAGTTTTCTTCTGCCTTTTTTTTTGTCTCCTTCTTCATCTTTCTCTACAGTTATTACAGCCAAGAAATCCCTCTCTTCTAGAGGTGGGCGGTGCAGGGCGAAACTGACTACTTCCTATATTTGTTCCTGATTTTTGCCTACTACATTTTGCTACAAGCTATTTCGGTCCAACTATGGCGAAGGTGCGGATAAGCGGTGATATCATCAAGCCTTTCTCTGATGAGGGAGATGCTGTAGCGTGGCTGAAAAAAGTGCGAGTTGTCACACAACTTCAGCAGCTGGATGATGTGGCGAGTCTTCTACCTTTATATCTGGAAGGTGATGCACTCGCCGTCTACATAGAAATGGAGGATGATCAAAAGAAGATAGACCAGATTGAGGCCCGATTAAAAGAGGCATTTACCGACGACACGTTTGCAACATACAGAAAAATAACTATGGTCAGATAGTCTGGCGAACGTGTGTATGTTTACGCCAACAAAATCAGGCAGTTGGTTGGATTGGCCGGGTTCACAGGAGATGGCATAGAGAGACTCACGAAATTGACTTTCGTCACTGGATTCCCTGGTGTCATCTCAATTGCTCTTCAGCAGGTGCCAAACATCAAAGCCCTAACCATGGGGGAGCTAATGTCGAGAGCGAGAATTTTGACGACTGGAGAACAAAATCAGGACGTGGTTGCGGCCAGACGTTCACCCAACAACAACAGGGCCAAGAATATTCCTGTTAGTGTGACCTGCTTTACATGCAATGTTAAAGACCACCTTGCGAAGGACTGTCGAAAATGTGGAACACGGTGTTACTGGTGCGGTGAGAGTAGACACTGGGCTTGGAACTGTTCCGGAAACGAGCAAGAGAAGGATGCATAAGCACCAGTCTCCTTCCCCACCAAGAGGCGAATACGACGCTCCCGGTGACAGACATCCATGTTGACGGGATACGATGTTTGGCACTTATTGATACAGGATGATCTAAGACGATTTTACATGCAGACCGGTGCCGGTCTTGGAGAAAAACGAACGTGAATGTCGAAACGATTGGTGGAATATCCCATGCGTGTTGCGGTGTTGGAGCGGTCTCTGTATCTACTGATGAAGGTGTGTCTGCCAGAATCGATGTGTTGGTGGTGTGTGGCAAACTGCTGGGGTTTGACTTACTTCTAGGGATCGATGCCATAAAAGCTCTGGGTGGTGTCGTTTTTGAGCCTACAGGATCAATGCAGCTGGGCGGCAGGAAAAATATTAAATGCGCAGCCATTTCTATTAATGAACCGGATTTCACCGTCACCTTTGACCATCAAAACCGAATATGGACCGCATCATGGAAGTGATCTGAGCACCACCCCCCTGAAAGGCTACACAATCGAGTGTCAGAATACCCAGTGCCAGCAGAAATCCGTGAAGAATACACGCAGGAGCTCCGCACCTGGATAGATAATGGTTGGCTTGTGCCGTACCCAGAGGATAAATTGGGACCCTGATGGCTGTAATACAGCAGAACAAAGCCATAGTGCGCCCGGTGATGGACTACCAGGAGCTAAATCATTACGTAGACGCGTTTACGGCCAATGCAGATGTTTGTGCGGCTAAGCTGTGCGAATGGAGACAAAAAGGTGCTAACGTGTCTCCTACAAGTACGGGTCCATGAGACACTTTGGTCATACCAGACTGTGGAAATCGACAGGAAAAAATACTGTCTGACCTGTCTGGGGTTCGGCTTGAATGTGACTCCCCTGATAATGAGAGCGATTGTCAGTGAAGTATTATTCTAAGAAGAAGTTGTAAGCTGTGCAGCATCTGCTTACATTAATGACATTTTTGTCAATGAAGACATGGGCCTGTGACCCGTGTAAGAGAACACCTAGCACAGTTCGGATTGGAATACAAGAACCCGGAGCGGTTGAAGGACGATGCACGGGTGCTGGGATTGACGGTCAGGATGGAACGCAGTGAACTGAATTGGAAGCAAGGAAATGCAATTCCAGAAGCTCCCAGCATTGTTACATGATGAACAATGTTCTCCCTGTGCGGTTGACTTGTCGGGCACTTTCCGGTGTGCGGTTGGCTTCGTGTGGCTTGTGGAATACGTAGAAGGAGAGTAAGTTCGGTAACAAAGGGCTGGAATGATGAAAGGGATGCTGTACTGCATCATATGATGTTCGAAACCTTAGAATCTGTGGAGCAGGATGATCCGGCCTGGGGAAATTGGTGTGTGGACGGCAAAGAGCTGAATGTATGGGTCGATGTTAGCTCCCTAGCAATTGGTGCAGCCTTGGAGACGCGTGAAACTGTTTTGGAAGATGCATGTTGGCAGCGACCTGAAGATGATTCTCAACACATTAACTTAGCCGAACTGGACGCTGTATTGAAAGGTATCAATTTGGCTCTACAGTGGCAGAGCAAAGTGCTACACATAAAGACAGATTCTGTCTGCGTATACGATTGGCTCTTGGACACGCTAACTGGAAAGCACGAGTATGCACCAAAGCAGCAAGCGAGATGCTTATTAGGAGGTGACTAAGCACTCTCAAGGAGCTCATGAAAGAGTACGGGCTGACAGTGGACGTGACGCTGGTTCCATCAGCACGAAACATTGCTGACCAATTGACACAATTACCACAGCGGTGGTTGGAGGCGATGAAAAAGAAAAACAGGCTTGACCCAGTGATATGCACGGTTCACACAGACGAGCTGGATGAGAGTCAAATCATGGCTATTCACAAAGGTAGTGGACATCCAAGGAGGGGTGCAACGCACTATCTACTTTGTCAGAAGTTGGTCAACCACGACAAAAGCAACCGTTAAAACGGTCATACGGAAATGTAAGGAATGTTAGTCCATTGACCCAGTGCCGGTCAAGTGGGAAAGGGGAAAGTTGGAGGTGAACGAGAATTTGCAGAGAATTGGAATGCATATCACACATTATGGCACCTTCCATTTTTTAACTCTAACAGACTGTGGTCCATCGCGTTTCTCTATTTGGAGGAAATTGGCGAAGCAGGACTCGGCAAGTGTGATTCATCAGTTGGAGGCAGTGTTCCTAGAACGTGGCTCGCCACATGAAATCCTTTTAGATAATGACACGGCTTTCTGCAGCATTTGCACATAAATGGGAAGTTCACTTGCGATTCTGCTGTGTATACGCTTCAGCCGGGAATGGCATCACGGAACAATGCCACCATACAGTGAAACGAATAGTGGCTAGAATGCACTGTCCCATACAGGAGGCTGTCTACTGGTATAACATCACACCAAAAGACGACACATCTCCCTTCACTGTGCCTGCCAATAGGATTTATCGATATGAAGTTCGAGTAAAGGAGACCAATCTCGCAACTGCGTCCCCAGGTCCCAAGAACAGCTCTTACCAGGTTGGAGATCGTGTGTGGGTCAAAAAGACTGTAAAATCGATGTACCACGAGGTTTGGTAAGGGTGAGGTGACCAAGGTAATCAGCCCTTAATCGATCTTGGTGGACGGTGTGCCTTGCTACGTGAAGGATCTGCACCCTCGCCTGTATGTTGTTATTATGAAATGGGAGGAAATAAAGAGCTTACCGCGGATACATCTGATGTGTTGCGGGCTGAGCAGAAAAGAGAGTTCCAAGATGGTATCCATGGATTTTTATTGGCGTTGACCCCATGCAATTCTCGTAGAACCGCATCTGCTCTCGCGCATTTATGCAAATATATAAAGGCAGGACGCTGGGAAGCAGTCAGGAAGTGTCCTGTAGATTGTGAGTAGGTCGTTCTGCCGGTTAGATTGTTCTTTGTGACGAACCACATATCTGCGAGAAGCGAGTTTTTTTCTGCCTTTTTTTTGTCTCCTTCTTTCTCTACGGTTATTACAGCCAAGAAATCCCTCTCTTCTAGAGGTGGGCGGTGCAGGGTGAAACTGACTATTTCCTATCTTTGTTCCTGATTTTTGCCCACACAATCGAGTGTCAGAATACCCAGTGCCGACAGAAACTCACTCAATATATGTTACCGTGACATAGGCGGACATATATTCGGTGGGTTTCTAACAGTATTTTGTATAATTTGTTTGTTTAAACTCATTTCCCCAAACTTACCGTGTTCAACAGCGAGCATGCCACCATGTTTCTTTTTCAAATATATCGATAAACACTGTATGATTTTCGAAACGATTACACGTTTTATAGTGAGTAAAAACCATTAAAAACTTTTCCAGATAAGTAGAAGAATAACTTATCTTGCCTTTGATAACATATATTTGTTATATATTTGTTTTTTTATTTTTTTACCACTTTTTCGAATATATGTGTATAGTAACACAAACCCGCAAAACGTTCAGCATATACCGGAAGTCAAACGATACGCGAAACTTGGGGATAACCAAAAATATAAAACGCAATGTAAATAAGTCAGGGTTTTTTGGGTTCTTTCAGGAACCCATGTTTCATTTTGTGACTCTAATTTGTTACCGGATTTTATCGAACCAATATGGGGCGGATGTGAAGACTGTTTTTCCTCAGGCGAAACCGCTTATTTTAGTTCATTTATGCTATTGTTAATAATAAATAATTCGTTTAAATTAGAAAAAGAAAAAAAAAAAGATTAAATAAATGTTTAAATATTTACTGAAACGAAACCAATTTTAAAAAAAAACAAAAACAAAAAAAAACATCCGAAATCCGCGAGAATCATATGTTTTATATAGCTTGTTGATGGGCGGCGCTACGTCAAATACGACAACATTAACAATAACGTACTAAGAAATAAGGATGTTTCGGTCCTACAAAATAAATTATATCTTTTTTTTTTTTTTTTTTTTTTTTATAATTTATTGTACTATTTTATAAACCTTTTTTTCTTTCTTGTCTTTTATAAATAAACAATAAAACGGACTATTTTAACTTATGTACGTGTTCACCGCCCAAATTCTCTATTCAAAAGACGGTCATTCTATATTTTGTAGTTTGAACATTTGAGACATAATAAAGTAACAAACATTCATAAAGATTATTTGATAATTTTATAGAATGAACCCTCATTTTCATTATTATTTTTTTTTTTTAAGGTTAGGCTTAGAAATCGTTTTCAGTTTTACATTTGGGGCATTTGTTACTATAGACAACAAAACGAAAAAGTGGTAAAAAATATATTGCAAGTGTAACAAATATTATCAAAAGCAAGATCAATTACTCTGTATCTAGATGGAGAAGTTTTTAGTGCTTTAACCTATTTTAAAGCGTTTATTCAGTTCTAAATAACAACAAGTAGTGCCGAGTGTTACGTGAGAGCAAGAAAAAATTGCCGACATGATAGGGTCACATCCCTAAAGTCCGGATAATCTCTCAAAATAAAAAAATAAAAATGCCTTTGAAAACATCATATTTGTTATATACTTTTTTTTTAAACCACTTTTTCGTTTTGTTGTCTATATCGCCTTTATTCGCCTTCCCTTTCGTTACTTAAGAATTTTACACACCCATTATTGAGTTTCCACTTTTAAAAATAGATTAACGTTAGCAAAACAAAAGTTACCTTAGAAAATAATCTATATTAAATCTTTAAGTATTTACTTTTTTTTAAAGCATTTTAAATTTGCAATGCCATTTTAAAATTAAATACAATGACGTCTCTACTTTTTTGGAATGGAACACCGAAAAACATCAACCCATTTTCGTCTGTTATTGTTTATTTATTTATTTTGTATTTTTTTTTTTACTAAGAAATTACGCAATATTTTCATAAATAAATAAAATAGGTTATTTATTTTTCTTTTCAAAAACATTTTTTTATTAAATCTCAACACATAGACAGAATATTTTAATACTAAATAATAAACGACTCCTGTTTTTGTCTTAGGACGAAAATAAAGGAAGTAAAAGTGTGACAATTTGTGACGGCTGTTAGTGTTCTACAATAAATGTAGAGATGAAATAAAATAATAAATTATGTTTTAAAATTCAATAATTGCCATATAGATAAACGCTTTCCTAAATTAAATACCAGATTAATCGCATAAAAACAGCAAAACCTACCTGTATAAACGCACTCATTTTAATACATAAAAATAAGCAACTGAATAATAAGTCACGTTTAACTTGATATTTTCGTATTTTTTTTTTTTTTTTTTTTTTTTATGCTTAGGTATATAATTTTAAGTTTTAATTTACAAAGGCACTCTTCGTGAAGGTTAAAGAAAACTATAATCTTTGTAAATTAAAAAATTTTTTTTTTTTTTACCAAATAGTAAATTTTAAACACGCAAAAAATAACTGCATACTTGAAATTTGAATGCAATTTGCAAAATAACAAAAATAAATAAAAAGAAAAACGAATCATCACAATTAAATATAATAAAAAAAATGTTTATTTATTTATATTGTGTGTCAGATATAGAAAGAAAGTATCTATATTATTTTTGTGTCATTTTATTCAAGCAAAATAAGTCTACTTTCATTATGCTTTAAAGTTCTCCAGCTGTAATAACTACGAAAGTAATATTCTCTTGGGGAATGCTAGCTTTGTTTGTTCAGTTTGCTAAGCAACAAACGGACGCTCTTTTATTCTTTTTCTTTTTCAGACGCTTTTAAATCAACGTCTAATCCACATTGCTATATGGAAGGGAAACTTGACATCTCAGAATCACCCAAAAGAGGAAATTAGACGCGTTTGATGCCAAGTATCGCAAAGGGATTCTAGGATACAAATGGAGCGATCGAATTACTAACTAAGAAGTCAGAGCAGATGGTGTCAATATTCGGCAAACGATGTCTAGGCTGCCTCATGCCCTTTTAGGGTTATAGGTTAACAGATTTTAGGGATGTCGTTCATTAATTTTTTTCGGGGTATGTTCCCGTAGGATATTGACGTTTTTACTTTAGAGTGCTTTGTAACTGGAGAAGTTGGGGATTAACCGGATTCAGAGAAATATTTTCAGTGAAAAAGTTTTGCAGGATTTATAATCAAATGTGAGAATACGAGACACATTGTCATGCGGTAAACAAAAATAAAATAATGAGTTAAGGAGACATATATTCAGAAATGAGATAATTTATATATGTTTAAAATGGAAGGTTTACAGCAATAGAAAACATAGAATGTTCGTGAATGTTTTCAGAGTTTTTGTAAAAAACAAGAGGGGGTCATTAGCTGAGACACTAGAAGTCTAGATCGATTAATTAAGAGCCGTGAGTTTCAAGGATCAGGAAAATCGTATTAAAAAATTCCCTACTCATTTTTTTTATAAATCATAATTCATTGAAAGTTGTTTCTAAGAGTTAATGTTCATTTAATTTCGTATTATAATTGGAGTTCAGTGAAAAAGATTGGAATATTTCAATGAATACAGTTTATACAGGTTTATTGAAGAAAAATCTGGCTTTTAAAGAGTTTAGGTAGCTCCCAGAAAGACCATTTCAGATAAATTCAGAAAGTTTTCTGATTGGTCCAAAATATAATTATCTGTTTTTATTTAAGATAGTGTATGTGCGGACGACATGTGTACAAATGCGTTTATGCATCTTGATTTTTCACATCAATGTGTAAACATCGATTGCTCCACCCTAAGATTGGTCCCAGGCAGAATTGTGAACCAAGCGCTCTAATGAACCTCTGAGAAAAAAGGAGATGAAGCCAAAAAAATGAACCGTAAACAGTCAAGAGAGATTTGATTGCAATAGGAAGAAACTAAAGGGATGCTGTTAATCTGGCTTCCGATTGAAAACGATGATATACTTTAACTGCCTCATGCATCGCAGAGTGTAGGAGTTCCTAAGACTAAGTTCTAAAGGAAATCAACAGAGAGAGAGAGAGAGAGAGAGAGAGAGAGAGAGAGAGAGAGAGAGAGGGGGGGGGGTATAATACAGGTATAGATGCACTGAGACTAAAGCTGCTTTCAGGACTGCCAGCAACCACTGTAAAAGAGTAATAAAAAATGCAAGAGAGCTATATGCCAAGTCTGTTAAATCCAAGGTAGCTGATCAGCGGCTTGGTTCCCACCAGTTTTGGCAAATAACAAATAGGATCTTGAACAGAAGTGTGCGTTCTATCCCAACCATTATCAATGGACCAGAGGTTATCTCGTCAGCATCAGACAAGGCCAAACTATTTGCAAAGAACTTTGCAGCTAATTCTACCCTATGCGACGAAGGCCATCAACTCCCCATATTTCCTCCTATAACACAGAACAAGCTAGGTAACATACAAATATCCGTGCATGAGGTCGCCAAGCTAATAAAAAACCTAGATTCCAGTAAAGCAACTGGCCCTGATGGCATCCCAATTATAGTGTTAAAAAAGCTTCAACCAGAACTTGCTCCCATACTTACGAAACTATTTAAGCGCTGCCTTAAGGAGAAGTGCTTTCCGACCCCCTGGAAGACCTCCTCAGTTTGCCCTGTATTTAAGAATTCAGGTGATAAGTCATCTCCCTCTCAATACAGACCAATAAGTCTTCTCTGTGTTATGAGTAAGTTACTTGAATCAATATTAAATAGAGAAATAGTAAACCACCTCAGCAGGAATAACCTTCTTAGTGACACACAATATGGTTTCCGCTCTGCAAGATCTACCGCAGATGTGCTGACGGTTATATCCCACAGGATTAGTGAATCTCTTGACAAAGGCTTCCTTTCTAGGGCAATTGCTCTCGACATATCAAAGGCCTTTGACAAAGTATGGCATAAGGGTCTACTTCACAAGATTTCCAGCTATGGTATAACTGGAAATGTTTTCTCAATCATTAAATCATTTCTCTCTGATAGGCTCATAAGAGTAGTGGTAGATGGACAAAAATCGGAGGCCTGCAATATAAATGCTGGAGTCCCTCAGGGGTCAATCCTGGGCCCAACTCTCTTCCTGATCTACATCAATGACCTCCCTAAACACATACTTAAATCATTCGTTGACATCTATGCTGATGACACGACCATCTACGGCAACACATCAAAGGCTGTAAATGACGAAGTTCTCTCGGATTCTCTCTCCTCTGATCTCGAGCGCGTGGTTCAGTGGGGGAAGATGTGGCTAGTTACCTTTAATGCATCCAAAACCAAACTCCTATCCTTACATCATCAACGCTCTGATCCCCAGCTGGCATCAATTGTGATGGATGGCTCTCGTCTGGGTGAGGCCCCGTGTTTTGACAAGCTTCTGGGTTTGACCTTTACTCCTGATCTGAAATGGAACACGTACATCAAGTCTGTGGCCAAGGTCGCAGGAAAGATGGTGGGATCCTTCTACCGCTCCAGAAGATATCTCACTACTGATGCAATTCTCTATCTATATAAAAGCCAAGTACGGCCAAGGATGGAATACTGTTGCCATATCTGGGCAGGAGCTGCCAAAAACAGCCTATCATGCCTTGACAGAGTACAAAATAGACTTCGTGGTTTAGTGGGGGATGCCCTTTTCTCTACCCTGCAACCCCTCTCCCACAGAAGAGACGTTGCGAGCCTATCCTTGTTTTATCGTTATTTTCATGGCAGGTGCTCGTCTGAACTCCAATCCCTGGTCCCCCCTCGCCAATCTTTCACGAAAAACACCCGTCTAGCTGAATCCACTGTGAAAAGTTTCCCCCACTCTATATCTGTGCCTAAATCAAAACGCGGATTTCATGAGCAAAACTTCTTTCTTAGAACTGCACGCCTGTGGAACTCTGTTCCGTCTGCCTGCTTCCCTCCGGACTACAACTTGGATGTCTTCAAGTCTAATGTTAACAAATTCCTAATGAACCGCCCCCCTAATTAAACACTTCATAAAATCTCCTCACTAACGTGATGTACTTACAATAACCCTTATCCCTGAGTGGCTTCCGGGCCTTGATAAGTGGTGATCACTGTGTAAAAAAAAAAAAAAAAAAAAAAGTATCTCCTTAGAATCACAGAAAGAGACTTGTGGATTACTCCCAAATGATAAACATATTCACTCTCCTCAATACTTATCTTCTTCCTAGAATGTAGGACATAGTAAGTGAAATTGCAACTTACCATGTTTTCAGAACTTTTGATCTAACCAGTGCTTATCATCGTTGCCATCAAACCAGAAAAATGAAAATACATGGTCTTCGAAGCTTCTGGACCTCTGTATCAGGTTCATTGAATTTCGTTTGGAGCAACCAAAGGAACAGCAAGTTTCCAACAAGTCATCAATGACATCATCAAGTGAGAAAATTTCCGAGAAACCTTCACATACATTGACAACGTTACAGCTTGTGGAGAAAATCAAGTTAATCATGATATTAACTTGAAAAAGTTCATGATTGCTGTAACTAAGTATGGACTGACACTAAACAAAAACCAATGTCACTATTCACTCATCTCTGTAGACTTGTTTAGATATAAGTAAAGGCCCAGTAAAACCTGACTCCAACAGGCTCAAGAGATTGATGGACTTGACTGTTCCTCAAGACTTTCTTTCTCTTTGACGAGCTATGGGAATGTTCCAGGTGAATATAAAACTTCTCCAATAAATTTCATCCCTTAATCAAGATTACATACTTTCCTTTCACTAAGGAAAAACAGATGCCTTTAGGTACCTGAAGAACTTTCGGCCTGTGACCTTCTTTTCAAGAATTTAAACCTCTGCTGGGCAAAAGCACTCTGCTGTTGAAAAGCAGACCTATGCAATTGTAGAAACAATCAGAAAATGGTGACATTTACTGCTCGGGAAACATTTTAAGCTGATCACTGACCAAAAATCAATCTCTTTTATCTTCAATCCCAAAAGCAAGAGCAAAATTAAAAATGAAAAGATTACAAGATGGAAGCTAGAACTTGTCTGTTTTAGCTATGACATTGCTTATCGCCCTGAAAAACAGAATTCTGCTGCAGATGCCTTATCTTGAATTTGGTTCTCTACTACTGTGGCTGACAAGTTACATTCCTTGCACTCAAACTTATGTCACCCGGGGGCAATCAGAATGTTACATTTTGTCAGGAGCAAGAATCTGCCTTGAAGATGTGAGAGCAGTTATAAAAGCCTACATGGTCAATATTTAAGTAAAATCTATATTTCCTTAATATGACACCTTAGACTCTCATAAAATCAAGTCAACCATTTGAAAGAATAAGTATGGTTTTCAAGAGACTATTACCTTCAAATTCTTGCAACCACTACATACTGACATTGATTGATGAATACTCTCGCTTTCCTTTTTGCTTTCCCTTTCAGCTGCCACTCTCTGGAAACTCCTAACTAGCCTATTCTCTATATTTGAAAATCTTTCTTTTGTACAATCCGATTGTGGAGCGGCTTTCATGTCAAACAAGCTAAAGGAATTCTAGCTTTCTTGAGACATTGCTACCAGTCGAATACTTGCCTTCAATCATCAAGGTAATGGACAAGTGGAAAGAAATAATTCTTTTTTTTGTACTCATCTTTACCTCAAACAAGGCATATCGCTACTTGGACATAAGGGGCTACTAATTGGGACCATGTCTAAGAGAGATTAACAAGATGTTGGTTTACATTATATTTGAACTTCTGCATATCAGTACAGTTAGGGAAGCAGGTAGCAGGAAGGGAATTCCAAAGTCTAACTGTTTGAGGAAAGAAGCTATTAGAGTAGAAAGCTTTCTCGCATTTAGGGACCTCAACAGTGAAGAAGTGTGATCTTGCTCCTAGTTTGGCTCTACCATTGAAAAATCTTCCAATTACTGATTGGGAACTAGTACTAGATGTAACCCTTCACAATATTCGTTCATTGCTTTTCACTTCCATTAATTAATAAAAACAAATAAAAACATTCTAAGCCAATCAGATGCATTCCTCAGAATTTATAAAAATTGCTGTTTTCAATTCACCCTAAATGCTATAAAAACAGATTTTTCTTCAATAACTAGTTGACCTGAAGTCCGTGGACCAGCTTCCTCTCAGTGTCCCCTATAGCGCCCTTCTATTGAGTCTTGAGCCTGCTGCAATGTTTCAGCTCACAACGTTCATGCACAAACGAACACACAGACACACAACTCAGTAATTCTTCCATCGTTGTCTGCTCATTTAAAACCGACTTATCCATTGAAATGTTCCCAACCTTTTTCATTGAAATTTCTTTCTACAATGAAAACAAATAAACATTGATGCTTATTAATAACTTTTAATGAAATATAATTTGTATCATTGAATGGTGAAGTTTTGATTATAAGTGTAGACCTGTGTAATGGACTGCCTTTAAACTGTTGAACTTTGACTTCTTCGATATCTCAGCTAAAGAATTCTCCTTGTTTTACAAGAACTCTAAAAATATTCAAGAACATTCTATGTTTTTCCTATTGTGGTACTCTTCCATTTTTAATATACATAAAACATCTCTTTCGTGAATGGATGCCTCTGAACTCATTATTTTGCTTGTGTTTATCATTTCACATGTCTTTCATTTTCTCACATTTAATTATAAACCTAAAAACCTTTTTCAGCGAAAATATTTCTCTGAAACCGGCTCATCCCAAAATACTTTGCTCAAATTGGAATCCCTAAAAGAAATCACTCCAAAACGGTGACTCCCCTCAAATAGGGACCTTCCAAAAGCTGATATATTGAGGAAGCCTGAGTCAATAATTTAAAAGCCATGAATTATTCATGTTGGAAAAATTGCAATCAAAACTCTCTCACTCAATCACAAAAGTTACATTGGATTAAAAGTTAAGAATCAATAATCAATTGTTTTCATTAAAGAAATTTTTTAAATGAAGTTTATACATTTGTTTTCAATGACAGTGTAAAAGAGTTAATGTATTATGTGTATGTACATGTGTTAGTGTTAGAATCCATATGCTTATGACTGTGTATGTGTATGAGTCAAGAAGTGTATAATTTAGCTTTCAAAACGGCCAACAGAATGTTAAGGGAACCTGTTGTAAAGCAGATGTTAGGTTTTATCGGACTATTGTTCTCATCTCGAGTGTTATTTGTGTAATGTTTCGGTCAATGTAGCCTTCTACCTTTGTCAAACATTTTGGTCATCATCTTGGAAAAGAAAGGAGAAAAGTTACTGGCTCCAGAGATGGTTTCATATTCTTAGATTTGTTTTTGTTTTTTCACCGTAGTTTCACATGTGTAAAAAAAAATTTAGTTAACAAAGGGAAGCAACTCTAATAAAGTTTGCCAGGGGCTTATCTCCCTTTTACCATTGAAATTTTAAGAAGTTGTACAATTTTTGTTTTTCTTTATAATTAGAGCTTCCCATATACTGCTGATTTCTATGCTCGATCTGCTTAGTAGAAGGGGAGGTCGAAAAGTTGAGACTAGCTAATCACAAATGGAAAGAAAAAGGAACACACTACCCTTTATGTAACGAGATAAAAATAATTGATATGGATGCAAGATGAAGAGTTAGACGACTTAAAGAAGTGGCACATATACTAAACAAAAGAAAAATTACTAAATAGACCGAATATAGAGATCAGCAGTATATAGGAACCTCTAATTATAAAGAAAAACAACTTCAAGAATATAAAACCATCTACGAAACCAGTAACTTTTCTCCTTTCTTTTCCAAGATGGTGACCAATATGCCTGAGAAAGGTCGAAGGCTACATTGACCGAAATGTTGCACAAATAACACTCAAGATGAGAACAATAGTCCAATCAAAACAAATAATACAAACAATCAGCCCTCATCTCAAAAATTCAGAACAGATGTTTGGTTCAAACTTTTTTATTGAAGGAAAAATCTGGGGGGTTTTTTATGCACTTGAGGTGGGTTAAAATGGCAAATTTGATAAATTCAGAGAAATGCATCTGATTGTTTTGATGGTTTAAAATGATTATATTTGTTTTTATTCATTCAGGCAAATGAATGTATCAAGCTATATGCACAAAAACGTTTTTAACCATTTTCATTTTGAGCACTGAAGGGTGAACTTTGTCACTACAAGAGTTCTCTGGATTAGAACAAAAATAATAATTCTCCCTATTGAGAAGAACTTCTATCCCTCTGAGTGTGGGCATAATAAATAAAACACTCCGATGTGAGTCCAAAGACCAGAAATATCAAAAGTCAATGCTGATTGTGTAAACTTTTAGATATCCTCCCTCTTGAAAAAAAAAAAAATAATTAAAATTAATATAATATTGCTTTGTTTAAAAGGAAATAAAATGGTATGCGGAGTCCTTTTTTTACTTACCTCCCACCAGCAGATTTAGACACACGGTTGTTTTTTAATGTGGGGAAAATTCAGCTCCCTCAAAAGAGACACTCTCTTTCATGATCAATGACAGAAAAGATGAAAAGTAGTATGAGAACAGATATGATGGACAGTCTTGACTTTTGGATAGGTTTATTTTGGACAACTGTAGCGTATTTGAGTATTGCCAAGAACCATGTCAACAATTAATATAAATTGGGAGAGAAATATAATTATAAATATTATATATGGTAAAAGAAGAAAATGAAGGATATTAAATGGGCATGCATGCATATTAAACTGGAAATTAAAAAATCAAAGAAAACACGGCTAAATAACAAGACATTTAAATAACTGTAATTTTACAAGAACATAAAAGTCATTTTTAGTCAGAAAGATTCATTTGTGAAAATTTTGTGGAAAAAATATGCAAAAAAAAAATAGAATTATGTTAAACAGATATTTTTATAAATTTTCTTTTTAAATAAATTGATTTTATATAACTGTGCAGTTGTTTACACAAACACACACACACACACGTGCAAACAAACGAACGTTTATTCATTTCAATTTCCCCGCGCATTTTGCACAAAAATAAGTTCTTCCAGCAACAACATAATTTTAAATACGCCTACACGCTTTTCTCACAACAACAAAAGTAAAATGAACATATTTCTGGCGGACGTAGTTAAAGACAGTATCACGTGACACAATCAACCAATGAGAAAATTTAGAACATTGTCTTTTTAACGCTTTTCCAAAAACTAAAATATTAGCAGTAGCAATCTTGTTTTGGAGCGGGTTCAAAAAATATTTAAATGCATCAAATATTCTTTCTTCCCTCTTTTTTCCCTTCTTTCTTCTTCTCTTCTAGCTCCGACGTGACACGAGAACATGCCTCTCGTTTTCATCTCATTGTCTTTCAAAGCTATCGAAACCATAATTACACACACTATGCGGGCACTAAAAAATCACACTTATGCACACACATACATTGCGCACATTTTCTATAAGCATTAATAACAACGGACTACTTTCCTCATAGGACTTTTGAACAAGGCGAACTTCACCAGTTAAAACACAAACCTTAAAATAAGGACATTATTTTCATACAAGACTTTCACCTTCTAACCTTATTAATTTAACGAAGAACTTTCATCTAACATTCTAATCATAATGACTTCTCAAGAACTTTTACCGATCAGACATTTGTTTGTTCATCTTGTTATTTTTGTTGAAAAATAAATGCGGTGCATTTTTAATGAGAAGGAGGTGTCGTTTTGTTTTATTCCTTTTTTTTTATTACTATTTTGTTTGGGGCAGAGAGATTTAATTTCACTTAAACTTTTTTCCTCCTCCATAACTCACGAAAAAAACTTTATTTCTCTTTATTGTTCTTTTATTGGACCTAGTTCCCATTCTCGTTTTTCATCAAACAAACTGGTATATTGGAAATAAGCTAATATTCTAGAATATATACTAATTTAAAAAGTGTTTTTCCTATTTTATATGTAATATTAAATTGATTTTAACATCAATACATTCAACATGTCATGATCTTTAAAAAGTATACAATTTGTGAGCTACTGCATATTGACTTTCCAATAACACTATCTGGTCCGGAAACTTTGCGCTTGTTTTTATTCATCTGAATTCGCCTTCTTTCTTTTCTTTTTATCACAAAGAAAATCGAATTTTGCAGTATTTTAGTGTATGGATTATCTCCCCTTGACTGCAACATTAATTTCATCTCTACATTAATAAAATTGTGTGACCCTTTCCCATGTACGTGTGCGTGCGCGCATGTACGTGTGCTTGTGTGTTTGTCACCTACTAGCAAGAAGATTTGACATTGTTCAGGATTGAATGAGGATTAACAAATGTTCAACCCTTTCATACTTTTATCGTTATCGAAATCGGCAAAATCGCCCATTTTTGGACCAAATCAATTAATTGCCTGCTCTAGTTAGGACCCCCCCTCCTCGATGTATACCTGGAAGAAGCTTTACATTCCTCCCCACAGTGACTTAGTTCACAGTACATTGTAGTCTACATTGCACTGTAGAGAATCTACTGTTGATTTTATAAAATTATCTGTAAATAATGACTTCACTTAAAATTTAAAATGCGAATATCAAGTATCATGGTTCAATTGTGCTCTAAACAGAAATATTCATTTCGAATGCGCCCCTTTCTTATAAAAGAATCTATAGTTGATTTTATAGGCTGGACCTTTTTGCTTGTGCAATAATAAAACTTCTTAAATGCACTTGTGACGTTAGGCTGTATAAAAGTGCTAACTTTGGTCAAAAACGGACTGATTATTCATTTGTTTGTTTAATCAGATTTTTGGGGATTATCAATTTTCAATATTTATCAGGCACATTCTGACACAAAACGTATGTAAGAACACTCCCAGACACATCAAGTATCTTCATATGAAATTTAAAAAAAATCGGCCCAGCCGTTTCCAAGTTTTTGAGGAACAAACTCACACACACACACACACACACACACACACACACACACACACACACACACACACACACACACACACACATAGAGAGTTTTTTTTTATATATTAGTAGAGATAGAGATATATAATTTTAATTTACTCCTAGCTAACCTATGTTCTGGTGTTTCCCAAGAAATGAGAATAATCCAAGAAATCCCAGGCCCCAACCTTGAATTATTTGCTGCTTATGATTGTCCAGTGTGATCAAAATCTGCACGATGCTAATGCAAAATAGTAATCAGAAAAAAAAGATTTAAATAAGTATGAAATTTGAAAATCACATGACCTTGTTGCATCATAAGTTAAAAAAAAAAAATTAAATTTCTCGTAATATTTTTTAATTTTATAGAAATCTAAAATATCATTTATATTTCAATACTTTAATTACAAAATTAAATGTTCAGAATTCATTTTGGTTTCTTCGCAAACAATTCAACCATTTTAATCTTTTTTGTTAATAGTTGAAAAAATTATGAATTATTTTAAAATTTGAAAGGCACTTGGAAGCATTTAAACTGTCACAAAGAGTCATTTAATCTGGCTTTAAAATTCTTTGCAAATCCTCATTCATTAAAAGATTTAAAACTTTAAAAGTTATTTACATCAAATAATTTTACAGAGAGTAATACAACATTGGATTTACAAAAATTAGTTATACTTTTACAACAATTTGGCTTAATTGATACTTCAGTGACCAAATTATACCATAATAAGAGAATTTAACTTTCAAAATCCTTTTCTTTTTTTTTAAAGTAAAATAAAAATAAAAAGACTCCCAAGCAACGCTGATTTTTTGTCTATTTTTATTTATTGTCTTGATTATGGATAGAAACCAACAAATTAATTTTACCTTCAGTGTTATTTTTATGCCGATGTTAGTATAGGCAGTGAAACGGATAAAGTACTTGATAAAATTCACTTGTAAGTTACACTCGTCTAGAGGTTGAAGGCGATAGTCAAAATGCAATTGCGATTTACTTAGGACTTCTATCCAGTTATGGTTGATAGGATAAGAACATTCTACTCTCATGGAATAAATTAACGGGTTCCATTCAAAATTCTGTGCAGATTCCCGAGTTTGGCGGAAAGATTCCCCGAGTTTGGCAAGATACACCAGAAGAAGGTCGGAAGTTACATTCACAAGAAACGTTGTGAGAAGAACACTCAAGATGAGAACAGTAATCCAAAATAATCCAAATAATCCAAATTATTAATCCTCATCTCAAAAGTTCAGAAAGATGATTAATTTTATGTTCATGAACATTTTTGTTCTTTAAAAAGTTTGTTTCGTCATATAAGCATAGTCCATTCACATATTTTTACATTTTTAATATTTATTTTACTTTTCATTTCAATTTTAAAACAAAAAATTTTACTCATCGTTCACCACGTATCAAGGTCAAAAACCATTTGAGAATACAAAGAATTAATTAAACTCAATTGGACGATTCTAATTTCCATGGCCAAACCAGAGAACAATGAGTGACTAATTCAGAAGACGAGTCAACAGATATTTGTTGAAAATAACTTGGAAACGACTCTGTTGTAGTCTACAGGGAAGCAGCCCCACAGTAACGTATTCCACAGATGGGAAATTCTTCGAAATGAACTCAGTTCATAGAAGTCCCATTTGATTTTTGGGTCGGACGAAAGAGTTCTTTGTAGTGTTAGTAGAAAGGTGAGTTCTGGCTGGGTAAGTTTTATATAGAGGTGGGGAGGGGGACAAAAATTTGAAGCTCAGTGGAGAGTAGAAAAAAACTAGCAACATTTCTTCTGTGAGAAAGTTACTGCAGGGAAGAGATCATCTTAACCATATTTAGAATTATAGGCAAAAAATGCGATAAAATTAAAAATTTGAGGTTTTTAATAATTATGTGCTATAAATTAAGGTACAGCAACTGTACTGCTGCTCCTGCTAATTCTCTATTTAGTTTTTTTTAGGCCTAGATTTTTATAGACTTTTATTTTAGGCCAAGATTTGAAGGAATTATATAATTTGTTGACTTGTCATTGTCATTTTTTTGTAAATATTACTAGAACAAAAGGACACTTACTATAAAAACAAACAAAAGAATGTTTACATTATTTTAAAAAAGTAAAAAAATATTTTTTTCTTTTAACTTAAGGAAATAGTTTTTCCGTTTTTATGTTTGACTCATTTTTTTTTAATATTCCCTCTGAAAAAAAAACTTATTTATTTTTTACAAAGATTTTTAGTGTAAACAACAGCAACAACAACAGCAACAACAACAACAACAACAAAACAGTCTACCGTTCCTAAATTTGTCATGCCTTAATTTGTTGTGCCTAAATTTGTCATGTTTTAAAGTCACATTTTTCATACATTTGCCATGGTTTAATTTGTCGTTACAAGGAGTGTTTCAAAAGTAAAGCCTTCTATTTTTTATTCTGCTCGAATGGATAAATGGGGATTGCAAATTGCATTGTTATGATGACTGAACTTATGCATTCATGACCTGAAAGTTTCATCTCTCTGTTACAGATATTGACGGTGTAAGAGTCTTAAGAAAACAACCCTTTTCATGGATGTGCATCAGAAGCAAAAATGCGTCATTGAATTCCTTGCAAAAGTGGATTGAAAATGGTGGTGACTATGTACAAAAATAAATTCTGGAGCAGAAAAGGTCGCTCATTTATTCCCGTCTACATACCTCTTCAACTTTTTGAGACTTTATTTTTGAAATAACCTTGTACATAAATTGTATCATAAAACTGAAAATTTGGTTATTTAATTTTTCTTTTTTAGAATTTTTTGCGCAAGGAGTTTAATTAGGATTATTTGGATTATTCACACTTATTCTCATCTTGTCTGTTATTTTCACATTTCAACTTTTATTTAACCCATAGGGGCAGATTATTCTCAATCTGTCATCCAGGATCAAATAGAAGTGTTAACTTTTCTTATTTTAGTTACTGTCACCTGTAATAGGGAATACTCTTGTTCTACAAAAAAACAAAAAAACATGAACAGACCCATTTACATTATCAGTATGGGTGTATCAAGCAATCAATAATAGACCACCTACTCTTCAAAGATAGGAGGTAATAATTGAGAAGGTGTATATCTTAGACAGTCCTAAGCACCACAGCAGAGAACTTTCCTCTCTCTTTCTCTGTACCAAAGATTAAGCAAAACTTTCATGAGCAAAGTTTATTTCCAAGAACATTCAACATCTGAAAGTACTTCTTTTTAACTTCTCGGCCTAACGTTTACAGGGAATATGAACTGGAATAGATACATTGAGAGCATTGCCAAGGCTGCTGCAAGGAAGGTTGGTTCCCTCTACCGTGCTAGAAAACTACTTACGCCTGACAGTATCCTATACCTCTATAAGGCAACCATTCGCTCATGTATGGAGTACTGTTGTCACATCTGGGCTGGTGCATCTGCTGCTTGTCTCTCGCTTCTGGACAGGGTTCAAAAAAGAGTCGCCAACCTGATAGGTCCTGAACTGTCATCTAGGCTGCAACCTCTGTCCCATCGACGAGATGTTGCATCCCTCTGCCTGTTCTACAAATACTTTAATGATGAATGCTCTGACGAACTGCAAACACTTATACCTCCCCGACGTAACTACCCCCGACAAACCCGACAAGTTACTAAGTCTCATCCCTTTACAGTAGAGATCCCTAGGTGCAAGAAAGCCTTTTATTCCAATAGTTTCTTCCCCAGAACTGCGGGTCTTTGGAACTCCCTTCCGGGATTCTGTTTTCCCAACTGCAATGATATGCAGAAGTTCAAGTGTAATGTTAACAAACATCTTTCTACTCTTCTCCCTTCATAATGACCCCGCTAATTAATTCCCTAATAGTAGCTCCCTGCTTCAAAGTGGCACTGTGCCTTGTTTGAGGTGAAAATTGAATTAAAAAAAAAACAAACAAAAAAAAAAAACATGCCGTGAAGCTACTTTCCAGCTGACTACAAGATGGTCTTCAAGTCCAATATGTGTTAAGATGATCTCTTCCCTGCAGTAACTTTCTCACAGAAGAGATGTTGCTAGTTTTTTTCTACTCTCCACTGAGCTTCAAATTTTTGTCCCCCTCCCCACCTCTATATAAAAAACAGGTGTTGGTTGCCTTAGCTGATGCAGTCGAAGCTGTTTGATTGTCTATTGCCATAACATTGTGCCAATATACTGCTTCCAAAACTGAGCATTGTGCTCTTGTAACTTATCATGCAATGGGTTCCCTCAACTATTCTATTTCCTGAACTGGAACAAATACATTGAGGACATTGCAAAGTCTGCTGCGAAGAAGGTGGGCTCCCTCTATCATGCTTTAAAACTACTCACACCTGATCATATCCTGTACCTCTACAAGGCCTCCATTCACCCATGCATGGAGTATTGTGTCACATCTAGGCTGGTGCATCTACCGCTAGTCTCTTTCTCTTGGATAAGGTCCAAAAAAGAGTCTTCAATCTAATAGGTCCCAATTTGTCAATTAAGCTCCAACCCCTATCCAATCACTGCAATGTTGTATCTCTGTGCCTGTTTTACAAATATTTTAATGAAATGTGCTCTGATGAACTCCTTGCACTTGTGTCACCTCAATGTACATTTCCCCGCCAAACCTGTTTAGCAACAAAATCACAGCTGTTGAAGTCCCTGAATGCCAGAAATCTTTTTACTGTAATAGTTTCTTCCCTTGAACAGCTAGACTTTGGAATTCCCTTCCTGCTACCTGTTTTCTTGACTATACTGACATGCAGAAGTTCGAATGTAATGTAAACCAACATCTTGTTAATCTTCCTTAAGCATGGTCCCAAGTAGTAGCCCTTATGTCAAGTAGCAATATGCCTTATTTGGAGTGAAGTGAGTAAAAAGAAAAAGAGAGTATAAGGGTGCACCGAGATTGTACATGTACACCTCACATTTGTGTAAACTTGGCAAATCTCTCTCTCTGCAAAATGCTGCACTGTGTTGTGAATTGCCGTCTGATCAACATTTTGAATGCTGCTTTGGTGCACATCCTTGTCTGTCTACCCAGTGATGTACAGATGCAGAATCGGTCCATAAATGAATAGATGTTGTCTTCCATTGCAATGCAAGGTTTATACCTAGCAAGACAGTATCAAGTTCAGTAAACAACTTAATTCGTGGCCCCCATTCACAAAACATTATTTTCAACTGCTTGATAATACTAGCAGACTTGGCGAGACAAGGGCTTCCAAATGGCAAAATGATGAGGACCGCAGTCTATTAACATCAGGTAGAGCTGATTTCCAAAATGGGTTACATCCATTGCAATCTTGTAATTTTCTGTGACATTAAGTCTGCCAGGCTTCCAACACACTGAGGCTGGATCAATTAACTGCATTCTCTGCAATCTTTAATCACTGATTGCACCTCAACTTTAATTATTCCTGTGTTGGTCAACTTATTAAAGCACAGTGTCGTCTTCACATCAGAGTAGCCTGTATTCGAAGAACATTCCATTCTTCAGCAACAGTGCACAGTTTCTTTGAGTTCTGTCAATGTACGAATTTCATACAGTCATCATTGCAGTACCCTTGTAAATTGATTGGCTCGGTTATTGTGAGATTTGACAAGCCTCACATCAATCTGTAGCTTATATTTGAAGACAAACTCTCAGAGTGTTGTGAACCACTGTCTGATCAACATTTTGAATGATGCTTTGGTGCACATTCTTGTCCGTCCAGACGAAGTATCAGCTACCCAGCGATGTACACATGCAGAATCAGTCCATAAATGAATAAATTTTGTCTTCCATTACAATGCAATAGCATAAGCTCAACTATTCATGTTTTTCTTCCTGTACCAATAGAAGCCAGCTTGCTCTAATGTAACCAACCACATATGAGGAAACAATCAGTCAGCTTCCCAATGAGTAAGTTTATCAGGGATTACCGGTAGTTCATTTCCACAACACCATCAATGTTTTCCTTGCTCCTCACAGATATCTACTCCCAACATGTGTGCACCTGTTCCCAGCCGTACTGGGACCTTACTATCCATACCAAACTGCTCCAAATGTTCTTTGACATGAACCACAGAACACACGCTCTCATTCACAAAAATATCATTGATATAGGAAGAGGTAGCTGCATCAATGATCTCATCTTGGCTTAGAATGACTGTAACAATGGCTCGTGTTATTAAAAGGTCGACATTGAGCTCAAAATCTAAGCAAGTGAAACATCTTTGTTCTTTAATTTCCATTGTTTGAAACAATCAAAGGGATTTGGCGATATGTACTTGCAAATTAGTCTGGCATACGTTTGAGCCTTGCTGTTGCCATTCCCTTAATTTTTCTAAGAAAATGCCTGTATTGGCCATAAATGCATAAACATACTCATCTACTTCCTGATAATCCATAACGGGGCAAACCTTCTGTTTATTTTCCTGCAGAATAGCCATAAGAGGGATTAGACCTTTTGAGGGTCTAAGCTCCTCTTCCAGATACAGAAGTAGCCAGCCGTTATTTATCCACATCTGCAGTTTCCAATCCTATTCCTCCCAAATTTGTGTAGGGGCTGGATAGTCTACAAGTCTGTTTCTTAATGTAATTGGAGGTTGGTTGCCAGCCTATTTCCAGGATGCAGTACATCTCCGAATAGTCTTGTTATACCCTGCTTTGAAATCAGGTTTGTTAATGGTGATGGCAGCACAATTTGCTCTATTACACTGCAGAAAAATCACCTACCCAGCACCAGTTATAACCACTCCTACCCAATTGCTTGATTGTGTTTAACCCAAGCAACAAATCAAATCCTAGTAAGTCTCTATCTGTAACCAGAACTTTTATAGTCATGGTGAGCTTTTCATCAATGCTACTTTTCACCACCGCAGTTTCACAGAATGTAAGTGCACCTCTGTCTGCTGTGAACATGATGGTTGCTTTCCTTGTCTCTAACTGATAACATGACATGCGTACTAGAGACTGTGTGCATCGTGTGTTCAGAGTTTTATGTAGTATTCCATTAATGCAAACAGTTACCACTAACAATGTACCATTTACAAGAGTTTGGGGGATGAGATTGCTACTGAATTCTCGTCCCCTTGTCCATTTCTTGGATAATATTGAGCAATATGTCCACATTATTGACAGCAATAACACGTCAGTGTTTTATAGAGCTCTTCACCAGCACGTTTGAATGCCTTGCATTTCAGAAGACACTTGCTTGGCCTATGATTGGGTCCATCACATTTATAATATCTCAGAGATGCATTCGTCTATTACTGTGTGCATCGTAACGTCTATGCAACTACTGCAGCATGCTCTGTAACTCCAATACAATTCTTTAAGATGACATGAGCACATCTAGGTCCTCCATTTGAGTGAACACTCATAAGAGCTCTTCTGCATGCTCAGGCACTCCAGCAATAAATGCACATTGCAAGCATCAATTTAAAACATCACCAAACAAAACTGCAAACCTGTGTAGTTCTGCCAAGAAGACGGTTTCACCTGGCTAAATGCGACGTGCTGCAAATTGCTTCCATGTGATGAAGGAGTCTAAAGCAAAAGCCGTGTAAAACGTTTTCTTCTCACAATTAAAGTTTGTGCGTTTCTCCTTACTTAATTTCTGGTGCACAGCATATGCACTGCTAACTCATAACCAATAGCAGCACTGATGCAGACTTGAGCAATACTGTTGACACAGACTAGACCAATAACGCCAATATGAAGTCAAACAATAACCTTGACATGAACTCAACACCGATACGAACTTGAATGATAACACTGACATGAACTAACAGCGGCCCATGAAATCACTGATGGATGATGCGAGTATCATCTTCATATTGGTCTTGGATATGACCATAAACTATATCTAGCTTGCAGGCTTTGGGGAGTGTGGTCCCACCTTTTAATTACCATTGCTCCCAGGTCCACTCTGACCCGGAGTGGTAGTACCTGTTAGGGTCCCAACTATGGGTTAAATAGAAACCGACTTGAAAACAACAAATATATTCTATTAAAAAAATTTTCTTCAAAAATCTTTTGATTCGGCATTAAATAACCCGAAAAGGGTTGATATGCCGTAAAACAAAAACAACCAACCAACCAACCAACCAACCAACCAACCAACCAACATCTTCATATTGCTCCTGGGCGAGTGCATTCTCGTACCTCAAAGGGTAGCAAATGAGAGCATGCATACACTATTCTCAGGTATTTCGGCACATGCCTCAAGCACTTTCCCACAGAGAGTATGTATCAATGGCTACTTCTCGTCTCTAATATTATATCTTGGCATGTAGCCTTAATTCTAATCTGTTAACTTCTAAGTCTTCTTCTATGAATAAGTTGTTTTAACAACAGAAGTTGTAGAAAGAAAAAAAACTTTTAATCATTTAATAAAAAACTAGCAGGACCTGTGGAAATTCTACATCGGACTCTTTCATATTTAATATATTGATGTTGGCATTCTGTGAATGTTCAGCATAAATGGAGATGCCTTGATATTATTGTAGATTTTTTGTGTTAAAACTGAAAAAGTATTTATCTAAGCTAGCAGGGACACCCGGCATAGCCCGGTCGTAAAGTATGTTTAAATATGATATTTTAATTCTTGCAGATTTCGTATATATTATTATAGAGTTAATGTTCTATCGATTTTTATGTATAATAAATTTGTGATTTCAAAAATAAAAAAATACATCCATATGACTTGGGTGCATCAGCTTGAATTGAAACCGAAGCCAAAACTTATATATATATATATATATATATATATATATATATATATATATATATATATATATATATATATATACATGAGTAGTTCCTCCTTCAACTATAATCGAAACCGAAACCAAAACTTATGGAGAATTCTTGATAAAATTATTAATAAAATAAAATAGATTACTGGAGTGCCATCAGCTATAATCGAAACCAAAACCGAAACTTATGAAGAATTCTTGGTAAAATTATTTATTACAAGAAATGGAAGTCCATAGCAATTAAATGACAGTTACTCCTGAATGAAATAGTTCAAATTGGACTATGTAATTGAAAATTATTGAATTCGTCAATATTGTCATTTGATCTATTTATATTTGTCTCATATCCAACGTTAATTTCAATTAAACTGCATTGTCACCGTCTTCAAAAATGTTCACTTCTTACAACTTCTTACACCCTATGCACAATGCTTCAAGCAAACTACAACGTTTTTCTACATATGTATTATTTTGGGATGGTGAAAGGGTGGAGGTCAATTTACCTCTTACATGCTCATATATATATAGTCTGTAGAGTTAGCTGCAAACTTTAATGCTTCTGAAATCTTGCTGGTATCCATGAAGAAAAAGAAGAAAAAAAAAAGAATACGTGTAGTAGTAATATCGTTGATAACCATATACACCTCGACCGGCGATAATAGCTTGGTAATATGAGTTATAATTCAATTAAACATTCACAATTGTAATTAAAGTCATAGGCTGCAAAACTCGAAAAGTTAATTTACAGACGACATCATAGTTTCATATGAAAATACCTTTTATTGGTCTACATTGAAAAAGAAATTAAACCCTACACAGTCAGTTTTTATACAGTGCGGTGTGTGACTGAGGTTGATTTACCATTTTGTTAGCAGATTTACTATTCGTGTATGACAAATTAAGGTATGACAAATGTACAACAAGGTTTAGTTAATAATGAAGACAATGAAAAGAAGTCTCACTTTACCATTTTATAAACAACTTTATTTGTCATCTTCGTTAGTAGCATGTACATGAGAGAAACAGGTTAGGAGAGTTCAGTGTTCGTGTGCACTTGTATTTATAGTAGTTGTGAAAAGAGGTCCTGATGTAGAGACAGTCAGGCCTGTTGAAGGGGAAAGAAAGAGAAAGGTGTTCAGTTTATATGTCGTAGGAGTGTGCATCCAATAGTAGAGACGGGACAAAGGGTTAGTGTCTCGTGGTAGAAAAGAGTACATGTGTGAAACGCACATGGAAGCAAATGGGAGTTTGAAGGTCGCCATGTTAGCTTGTTGCACTAAAGTTCGGCCTGGAGACAAAGCCCCAGGCTAAGTCTGCTGCCTGGCAGGGCCAGGAGGAAAGAGAGTTAAGAGTTTCAGATTTCGCCTTTTATGTACTTGGTCACATGACTGAGAGAGCTAGCTTGTGATTGGACAAGCTAGGGAGAAAAATGGGTTTCAAATCTCGAGCCACGAGAATTAACTCCTGCCTGTGATTGTAGCAAGTTTTGGCTGCTACAAAGGCACAACAACTGTTCCTGCTTGTTCTCCATTTGTGTCAACAAATTTAGACACAACCAATTGTTCCTACTATTTTATTTAATTTTTTTACACTAAAACTCTTTGAACAAAAATAAACAAGATTTTCTGTCAAACTTAGGAGGAATATTTTAAAAAAATACAAGTCAAACATAAAAAGAAAAAAGTTAAAAAAAAAAAAAAAAAAATATATATATATATATATATATATATATATATATTTTATTACATTTTCACCCCAAACAAGGCACATTGCTACTTTGGTGTAGGGAGCTACTATCAGGGGCAATGACTACTGAAGTGCTTGTAGTTCGTCAGAGAATTCACCACTAAAATACTTGTAGAACAGGCAGAGGGATGCAACGTTTCGTCGATAGGACAGAGGCTGAAGCTTAGATGCCAGTTCAGGGCCTATCAGATTTGCGACTCTCTTTTGAACCTTGTCAAGGAGCGAGAGACTAGTAGCAGATGTACTAGCCCAAATATGACAGCAATACTCCATACATGGGCGAATAGTGGCCTTATAGAGGTACAGAATACTTTGGGGCGTTAGTAGTTTTCTAGCTCGGTAGAGAGAGCCCACCTTCCTTGCAGCGGCCCTGGCAATGCTTTCAATGTTTAACTCTTTAAAATCGTAAATGTTTTTGCTTTTCTTGTTTTTCATAATAAGTATTTTTTCTTTTTAATAGTAAAAAAAAAAAAAAATGAAAAGCAAATTCATCAACAAATTATTAAATTCCCATAAAGCTCGGCCGTCTGTCTGAAGAAAAAAAATTGTTTATCTTTTCAAAGATTTTTAGTGGGGAAAAAAACAGCATGCCAGTCTGTGTACATTAAAATCAGTTGCTTCTTATTGTTCTTGACATAAGAATCTCAGGTGGTCTGAATGACGTGCCTATAGAGAATCTCATCGATTTATTTAAATCTCCAAATTAAGTCATGACAAATATACAACAAAGTATGCCAACTGCTCCTGCTGCTTGTTGTTAAACATTCATGATGATAATTTTGCTGGCATTTGTTTCCCCAATATTTTCCTATTAAAGAATTCTTAAGAGAAAGCTATTGGGGAAACAAATGCCAACAAAATTATCATCATGAACGATGCTCAATAAACAAACCAGCAACAATAAGCAGAAGCATTTGGTATGCTTTCTCATACATTTGTCGTGTCTAAATATGGCAGTTAAAAGAAACCGATCAGATACGTCTACTCTGGTCGGTGTTCTGTCTCTATGAAATCGCGCGAGTGTTGTAAGAAGAAGTTCAATGATTTGTGTTCCTATGTCAGAGCTTCTGATTGGCTGGAGAAAGAGTAGGGGGGGGGGGCAATCACTCCAATGATTCACCTGTCCATTTACATCAAAGGAAAGTAGTACATAATATAATTCGAATATGTGAATGCTACACGGTCACCAAATCAATAATAGTTTTAAATCTTAACAGATAAAAGGTAGAAAGTCTAAAAACAACACAAAACAAAATAAATAAAAGTGAGAAACATTTTGTATATATATATATATATATATATATATATATATATATAAAGCTGAGCGTGTGTGTGTGTCTGGTCACGAATAGGCTCCTATATGGTTGACTATTTTAAAAACACTGATTACATATAATGGTAGAAGATGTATCGAGGATCAGGAATGGGTATGTTTGATCTGGCAGAACGGTGGTTCATAAAAATTGTGAGGTCTGTGTTCACGCCTGTCCCCCAAAGTGTGGAAATAAAAAAATAAAAAAAGTTTACAAGGGTTTTTGATATAGATGTACATAAGAATACTTTGATAAGTATGTTTCAACTTAAATAGGGATGGTATGATAAAATTGTGGGGTCTGCTTTTGCGCTCGTACTCCATGGAAATATGGTACAAACTTTAACAAAGACTTTTCATATCTATTTGCGTAAGTATACTTTGATAATTATGTTTCAGTTCGAAGAAATATAGTATAATAAAATTATTGGGTGTTCGTTCGCGCCTGACCTCCATAGAATGTAAATATGTTACAAAGTTTAACAAGGTTTTTTCATATAGATCCACAGAATATTGTGATAAGTGTTTCAGTGTGAACAGGTATGGTATAATAAATTATGGGATTTATCTATTTTATTTTTACTTTCATCATATTTTGCTTTGGTTTTGATACCCCCAAATTCGGAGCTATCTCTTTACAACCCTTCCTTTTCATAACCTATCATACTTTTATAAATCAGAGTCCATTTTCTGTAGGCTGTTTTTGAACCCAGTCAACGACAGGTACTTTTGCTAGTATATATATAAGAACAAAGAATTAATAAACACATGTTAAAACACTTTCAGAAGAGTTAAATACATTTTCAAAAAGGAAACACAAATTAAGTAGATTGTCCTTAATCCATAGAGTGTCGAAAGAAATACTTTCCATCTCATCAGAGGGTAGGAGTTAGCAAAATGCGGAATTAGATTTTGCTTGCAAAATATTTAATGAAACTACAAGTAAGCTATAGAGCTTACTTGGTAAAAGTTTAAAAATAGTGAAGCAGAGAGAATGGGTGAAAAAGGAAAAATTATTTCACATGAATGGATAGTCCAGAGAAGAGTAGAATATCCAATAATGGTAAAATCCAAGAAAAGTTGGTAAAAGTCTTGTATCAAGAAGTAAAAATCCAAAGGAATCGCATTACTGGAAGATATTTTGATGTCATCCAAAAGGCAAAATTCTGTATATATATATATATATATAAATTCCACAGCCAAACAACGTCGCAGCTCACAAGAGCCATGACAGTCAAAGAACCGGAAGTCCAAGACTCGAGTTTCGCCCTCATTTGGGCTCATCAGTTAGACACATCAGAACTCAGGATTCGAAACCCGAGCCTCTTGCATGCAATGCAAGCACTCTACCAACTGAGCAAACGCCCTGCACACAAGAATTTCTATTAACCAACACAGATCAAGCAAACCGCGCCGAAATCCGACTGTGAAATGAACCTACTTCGTCTCAACAAGGGACGCGGTCATCCAACCAATATATATATGAATGATTGCACTAAAATCAGAGACAGCCTGGTAAAAGAAAATCATAGAAACTAAATTGAAAGAAAAAAAAAAATTTCAAGGAGAAGAAACACCTAATATAATACGCATGCCTTTTTATGCATCATTAATATGTTGATTTTTACCCAGAATACTTTTGCCATTACTACTAACCAGCAGAGCATTATCACTGTCGACCGTGGGAAGAGTGTAAAAAACATGCATACACAATGTGGTGAGGCATGGAGGTGAAACCTGGCCAGCAAGAGTTGAAGACATGCGTTGCATGGGAAGAAAGCAAAGATGTCTCCATTTTCTGTGCCTCGATTTCTGAAAACCTTTTACATTTTAAATCTGGCAACATGATTGTGTTTGTTTACATTGTATTGTGCACCGTTGTTTGCTGTTATTCATGTAATTTTGTTTTTCAGAATCATCAGTGATAATAGCTTTTTAGATCTGCAGTAAGAGTGGGGTCTCGAAAACGTGTAACCGATGATGAAAAAGCAGTTATAATCCAATGTATGGAGTATTGTTGCCACATCTAGGCTGACTGGTGCATCTATCACTAGTCTCTCCCTTTTAGACAGGGTCCAAAAAAGTGTCTCAAACCTAATAGGTCCAACCTCTGTCCCATCAATCCAGCTCTAACCTCTGTCCCATCGATGCAATTTTACATCCCTGTGCCTGTTTTACAAGTACTTCAATGGAATGCGTTCCGATGAAGTTATAGTACTTGTGCCCCCCTCCGATGTACATACTCAACTAACCTGCAAGCAGCAAAATCTGACCCCTTCAATGCTGAGGTTCCTAGATTGGAAAGCTTCTACTCTAATAATTTCTTTCTTCCATGTGCTACACTTTGAAATTCCATCCCTGTTTCCTGCTTCCCTGAATGTACTAAACTGCAGAAGTTTAAATGTAATGTGAACAAACATCTCGCCGTTCAATTTCACACAGCCCCTTGCTGGACATGATTCCAAATAGTAGCCCCTTGTATCAAAGTGGTACATTGTCTTGTTTTGGGTAAATAAAAAATATAAAAATTAAAAAATTATTAAATAAATTATAATAACTAGTAGGACTCTTTCATATGTAATATCTTGATGTTGGCATTCTGTGGATGTTCAGCATAAATGGAGATGCTCTGATATTATTGTAGCTCTTTTGTCGTAAAATATGATATTTTAATTCTTGCAGATTTCATATATATTATTAAAGAGTCAATTTTCAATCAATTCTTATATATTATAAAGTTGTGATCTCAAAAATAAAAAAAAATATATCCGTATGACTTGGGTGCATCAGCTTGAATCGAAACTGAAACCAAAACTTATGAAAAAAAAAAAATTTATATATATATATATATATATATGAACAAATGATTAATAAAACATGTTAAAAGACATCTTGAAAAGAGTTAAAAACATATTTAATTTTAAAAAAGAAAGCACAAGATAAGTGGATGGTCTTGTGCTTCCTTTTTTAAAATTAAATATGTTTTTAACTCTTTTCAAGATGTCTTTTAGCATGTTTTATTAATCATTTGTTCATATTATAAGCTCTATTTCATTTTCGGTTTTATTGAACTTTATCTGATTGAGATTACTTTACTTGTAAATATTAACTCTTTAATATTTATAATATATTTTAAGTTTACCATTTTGATTACCTTGGTAAACTTATTGTAATTTATATATATATATATATATATATATATATATATATATATATATAACTTGAGTTCCTTCAGCTATAAACCAAACCTTATGTAGAATTCTTGGTAAAATTATTTATAAAAAAAAAAAAATAGATGACTTGAGTGCCATCAGCTATAATGAAAACTGAAACCAAAACTTATGAAGAATTCTTGGTAAAATTAATTATGACAAGAAATAGGTCATAACAATAAAGCGACAGTCACTCGGAAGAAAGAAGATGTAAGCGTGACACACAAAAGAACACACACGCTAGCATATTAATATATAGATAATAATAACAACAAAAATAACAATAATAATAATAATAATAACAACAAAAATAACAATAATAATAATAATAACAAAAATAACAATAATAATAATAATAAAGGAAAGACCAAGAAGAGAGTACTGACCAGATCTCCGCTGGATAAATGCAAAGAGAACTGGGACCTTGGAGGCTTATTGCCACTCAAATTCCAGTGAAAACCAATAGCCGCTGCCAATGAGAAATAAATGGCAAGCGGTTGTTGCAATAATGCAAATTTATTTGCAAATACTATCGAAAGAGGTGGAGTATACTGGATATATGGGGAGACTTGTTGTCACTCAGCTTCCAGGGAATACCACAGGCTGTTTTCAAGGAGAGATCTTTGATAACCTGTGAGCCAATAATAATAATAATAATCCGTTAAAGGTACGTCTCTCCTAATGCAATTGCACAAAAAATAGGTTATGTTGATACTGTGGATAGATTTCCAAACGACTCACCACCAAAAAAGAAACAATGAGATTGAAGCATTTACCAAGATTATTACTGATCAGGATTTGCGTAATGCTCATCAACTTTGTAGAAGACTTGAACAATCAAGCAAGTTTATTTTCACTGCTGCTGAGCATCCTGACGTACCGAAATTCACAAGCAATGTCATTCTTAGGAGCATAGCTTCTGTGAAAGTGTAATAGAAACAATGCACAAAAGTGGCAGCGCATCTGTTTGATATGTCAAGTACCAGGTATCGTGGAAAGAAAAAGAAGTAAAGAACTTGTGTTTGTAGCTGGATTTTTTAATATGTGGCGTTAATTTGCATATGAGGGGAATAGCTACTTCAAGAAGGACAGAAAGTTGAGTGTTTGACAACCGAGAGAGAAAAAATTCGGAACTGAGATTTGTTGGTGTAAATTACATTGTTAGTGTAAATTACATTTTAGTGTAAATTACAGTGTTGGTGTAAATTACATTGTCAGTGTAAATTACAGTGTTAGTGTTAATTACATTGTTAATGTTAATTACATTGTTAATGTTAATTACATTGTTGGTGTTAATTACATTGTTAATGTTAATTACAGTGTTGGTGTAAATTACATTGTTGGTGTAAACTACATTGTTAATGTTAATTACAGTGTTGGTGTAAATTACATTATTGGTGTAAATTACATTGTTAATGTTAATTACAGTGTTAATGTTAATTACAGTGTTGGTGTAAATTACATTATCAGTGTTAATTACATTGTTAGTGTAAATTACATTGTTAGTGTAAATTACAGTGTTGGTGTAAATTACATTGTTAGTGTAAGTTACAGTGCTGATGTAAATTACAGTGTTGGCGTAGAGAAGTTCAGTCAGTTTTCCTTTCGGCATTACATAAAGTTCCACTGAAAATGCCTCTCATATCAAGACAAAAGTTTCAGAATGAAACGTGCAAGGAAATATTTTAAAATGGATACTATGTTATGCTCTTGTGTATTGATGAGGCTCAGGCAACCTTTGATGCATCTGATGGCTGGGCAAATAGTTGGGTGTAATTTAGAGAGGAGCATCACTATTGTTTGAAGCATTAACAGCAGGGTACAAAAATTATCGGCAGCAATCATTAGAAAAAGATTTGTTGGTCATATCTGAGTTACTAAAAGAGTAAAAACATCTAACTTTTGCAATTTCATGAAATAATTTTTGCTGCCTTGGTAAGATGACATATTTCTACAGGACTTTGTTTTCATGCATGACCCCCCCCCCTTATACTCTGCTTATGTTAAGCGAGAATTCTTAACCAGTTTAGGTATCCACAGTGAAAAGTGAATGATCTGGCCACGATCTCCCTCTATTTAGATCCAATTGAAAACATTTATCATCAAAGGAGACACATATACGGCATAATCACGTTGACACACCGATTCCCGTAAGATCACCGAAGTTAAGCAACGTTAAGTCTGGTCATTATTAAAATGGGTGACCAATTTAGGAAGTCCAGATGCTGTATGTAGGAGGACGTGGACACCTCCCTGCAAAAAGTTACAAAAACCTAACGTCGTCATCTCCCCTAACGGGGATATACATGCGACTGGGGACCGTTTGTGAATTTCACACCCCCCATGAGACTTCTTCCTTCAGAGGAAGCCGGTTAAACCCTGAATAGGGTTGGTGCTGACTGCACACACAAATGAGACACATGTCAATGGATACGATTTTTTTTTTTTAGCGAAAGCATCCTTACTGGAAGCCATGAATACCACAGTAAAGACAGTCTCACATGTTGCTATGAAGAAATTGACTAATTCCATGAGTACAAAACTTTTTGATATAATAAAACTCCATGTCAGTTGATGCCATGAATATGAATAGATCCTGGTTCCTCCTCACAAAAATATGATTGGCTGGTGTAAGCCACAAATATGGACAGGTATAGCAGCCTGGAAGAGATGTTGAAAAATAAGCTGAAAATCCAAAACTTAAGCATATTACAAGCTATGACTACGTACAAGTGTTCATTATGACAACTTACTAGATTGTATTACTCGATTATTGTAGCTACTTTAAACAACTATATTCCTTGCCTGGACATGGCAATCAAATTGTTCAGTTAATTCGTTAACTAAACTCTGAGTTGATTGTTATTTTTTAAATTTATTCCTTATTTACACCAATAAAGGGGCTGTTTTTGTTGAAAAGCTATTAACCCTGGTCAGTCAAAATTAAATAATCTGAATAAATAATTTCTTTGCTTTTTTTTTTTTTTTTTTTTTTTTTTTTCAAATACTGAGCTGATCTTTGTATGCGTTCAGTGCACAGGCCGTGATCGTCCAGGCATTGTTTTCTTTTGAATTTGATGCTCGAGTCCAGCACGGGTTGCAGTGTCAATCATGCGGTCACTGTCAATATTGTAGCAAAAGTATTCTCCCTTCAAACAAAACCACAACGCCAGCTTAAAACAAGTGCTCATGTATTTTGAGAGGTTACAATGAAACTGACTAGCAACAAAATCCCACATCTACACTGAGTGTAGGATGCCGGAAGATCTACATGAATAGCTTCTTTCTTTCCTCGAACAGCTTGTCTTTGAAATTGCCTTTCTGCTCCTTATTTCCCTGATTGTTTCACCATGCAGAAATTTAAATGTAATGTGAGCAAACATTTTGCTGTCCAACTTTTCAACTAGGTTGTCCCCTATAAATCTGGGCCTTATCACAGTAGTTACTTATGCTTCAGCTTTAATTTGCCATGCTTGGAGTTAATAGAAGTAAAAAAAGAAGATATACTATAAGAGACCATTGAAATATAATTCAGCAAGAAAATGAATTAAAAAAAATGTCCGTTTGTGTATGTGTGTGAGCATATGCGTGTGTATATGTGTGTTTGTGTGTGCTGTGTGTCTGTAAGTGTGTGCGCACGCATCTGTGTTTGTGTGTGTTTTTGTATGCGCGTAAGAGAGAGAGAGAGAGAGAGAGAGGATAGGGGGAAAAACAGAGACTCTTTAAAAAAAGAAGAAAAAAACGAAAGAAAATATTTCAAGAGAAATTCAAACATGGCCGCCTCTAAATCCTCCAGTTTAAGAAAAACTAACACAACTCCTCCTCTCCGATCTACCATCATTTGCTGACTGAGAAAATTTATTACCAGTGCATAATTAATCATAATTTTTTTTTTTGTCTGTCTGAGTGTAAAGGAAGAATAATGAGGTATTGGCTGAGAACAGGATGGAGGAGGAAGATGAGGTGGATTGTATGTGAACAATTTTCAACTTAAGAGGCAACCTTGCTCCCCCTCTCCTAACCTGAGAACCTTGTAGCTGGGGAGGCTGGGGAAGGCATGGTTCAGGGCAACATTCCATTTTGACACTAGGCTAATTCCCTTTACTAAAAAGCTGACAGCAGATTACCAAACTGGCAGACTGGCAGGAATATATATTTCCTCTCGAGGTGGGGGTGGGGGCTACTCCACCCACTCCCCAGCATGGCAGGAGAGAGGGAAGGTGGAGCCGAGTTACAGTGTTTAGAATGACCCAAAGAACAAGAAGTGAGTGTCAAATTTTACATTTCAAGAGTCATCTAGCAGGAATATCAACAAAAACTAGAAAAGAAAAATAAAATAAAATAAAATAAATAAATAAATAAATAAATACACGTAAAAATATATATAAATAAAATAAAGACTGCTTGCGGTTTGGAAAACGAAATACCCTGCTTTGGCCCGCTGTTTGTTTTTCCTAGATTCTTAAAGACACTTATGTTTGTTTTTGTTTTTTTTTTTGTTTTTTACGTCATATCAACCCGTTTTTGTTTTAAATAACCTAATGCTGAAATGCAACCTATCTATATACCATTAAAACGTCGTCGCTTTTTTAAAACTTACATACAAGACATTTTGTCTATTAAAAACGGACAAAGTTCTAGCCCATTGACTCAGAAAGAATGCTTTATGTCAAATTGATGGTTGATTATGGTTAAATTTATGCTGATTTTTTCATTAATACTAATCCTTATTAATCCCTATTAATTCCTAACAGTGCGTCGAATGGATACCATTATACTTAGTTCACTGCACATTATCCTAACAAAGGTACATCCAAAATTTCAGCCAGATCAGGCAAGTAGTTTATGAGAAAACTTCTATAGTAAATGTGGCATTGTGGTGACTAATCCCTATTAATCCCTGTGTATCAAATAGATACCATAATGCTTAGTTCGTTGTACCTAATCATTCCAGAGGCCAACAATTTCCCCCCACTCTCTATCTGTGCCTAAAACTAATTAAAAATTCCATGATCAGAGCTTCTTTCTTAGATCTCTCCGTCTGTGGAACATAATACTGTTGGGATGCTTCCCAGCTAACTATGACATGGTTGTTTTCAAGTCTAATGTAAATAAGTTAATTAAACCCTACTCAAATTCCACCATTACTAATCATCAAGGTGTTATAAAAAAAACATCCATACAAAATTACATACTGATCGATCCAGTAGTTTCCTTTATTAGTGAATCACCACTTATGAAGGCTAAATCAGGATAACGGTTAACGGTATTGTCAGTTAGCGATGAACAACACCTTTACAGGATGAGAAACGATGGGTGAAATTGATTAAGTGAATAACTTCACACAAATATGTTAACATTATACTTGAAAACGACCATGTTATAGTCAGCTGGGAAGCAACCCCGTGATATTGTATACTACAGATGAGAAGTTCTTGAAAAGAAACTTCATTCATGGAAGTTTAGTTTCGTTTTAGGTACACAGAGAAAGCAAAGAATATTCTTTACAATGACTGTAGCTAGATAAATTTTTGTTGCTAATGTTTCATCGGAGGGGGGGGGGATCAGTGATTGAACCTCAGTCGAGCACCTACTGAAAATAGCCATAGAGTAGAGAAAGATTAGCAATATCTCTTCTGTGAGAAGAGGGTGGTAGGGAAGAGAAGTGATAATGCACCACTAGATTTCGAAGTCGATTTTGTAATCTGCCAAGACAGGAAAGAGTGCTTCATCTTGGGACATATCTGACTCTTATGCAGATAGATGATTGTGTCAGGAGTCAAGTACTTTCTGGAGCAGTAGAATGATCCAATCATTTTTCCAGTAACTTTATCAATGGATTTGATGCTAGTGTTCCGTTTCAGGTCTAAAGTAAAAGTTAGTTGTAAGAGCTTATCGAAGTAGTTTTATAAATTTAAAGAAATTAGCTTAACACTATAGCATAAAAAATATTACATAACTGTTTTTTCAAAAACTAAGAGCGATATTTTGATAATCCACTTACTTGTAAAACAGGCACAGGCATGCCATATTTTGACAATGTGGAAAAGTTGGAGCTTGGCTGATGGTATGGAACCTATTCAGTTAGTCACTCTTTTTGAACCCTATCTAGGAGTGAGAGATTGTGGCAGATGCACCAGCCTAGATGTGACAACAATAGTCCATGTATGGGGGAATAGTGGTTTTGTAGAGATGCAGGATACTCTTGGGAGTGTGTATTAGCAATAAAGCAGTAGAAGCTAGTTAAAGATGGAAATTGACATATCCAGGTACTACACCAACACTGCTCAAGGAGCAGGTGCAAACTAGTACCATCATAAAATATTCATTGATTGGTTGGGTTTATCTAATTTATGGCATATTCACCTTTTTGAGGTTATTAAGAGTAAAACACAAGCCTTATGAATGAATGAACTTGAAAAAAACTCCATGTTATGTTCTCATAATTGTTAGATATTTAATAAGTAGATCCACTAGTATATAGTTGAGTTAGTTTTGGTAATATCGCATTAAAAATTGGTTAGATTATGAGAATATACTAGCAATGAATATGTTGTAACATTGCTAAAAAAAAAAAGTGCAGTCTGTTTGGAAACATTGTGAGGCGTTCAAATGTGTAAATGACATGGGTTGACAAGATATAATTAATTAGTGATTTCAGTTTCTCTCTCTCTCTGTTTTTCCTCCATCTTACTGTTCAGTGACTTGGAACAAAGATTACTGGGTATAAATATTTCGGTCTTCAATCAGTTTTGACTTTTTTAAAAGAAGCTTTACAGGTCAGTTGGAATTGGCAGAGAGAGCGAGTCACTTTTTGACAAAAAGACATTTCTGATTTTAAGTCAATAAATTTAGGAGTCAGAGATAGCTTGTGACAGTTTGCAACAGTTTGCAATAGTTCACCCATGATGAGTTGGCTTTGATCGAACAACAGTGGTAGCCTTGACAGCCAGATTATCTCAATTTGGTTTTAATTGATACACTGATACTTTGCCAAGAATCAAACATTAGCATTTGGAGGGTCTTTTTCCACATACTCACACATACAACTGTTATCGACAAAATGTGTTGGAGTTTGTGTTTTCTCTTGTTTTATATTTTTATACCTGTAGGCCAATGTTTGCACCCTCAGCAATTACCAAGACGACACGACCAGGATAACAACTGGAAAAAGACATGAAAGCAAATAGAAAACTATGGAAAACAATTTTGGGTTTAGTTGTTGAGGGAGATGTACATGGCTTTACAATTAGTGCCGTGATGGTTTTACAGCTGCATGTATGGCACAAGGGTAAGAATGCAGTAGAATGGAGATGATGAAGAAGGTGGGGTAACAAGGTATAAATCTTCATCCATAATTAATTAGTTATGATCAAAGGCGCATCTGACTCCATGTTAGAATATCCATCCGATTTATAGATGAAGTAGATGACAGCGAAGGTTAACAGATAAAACCTTTTATTTACCTTTTACTTTGGCAATACTGAAAAGGAATTTAAAGAGTCAATTTATACAAAAAAGTGTGTGCGGGGGGGGGCACACATTTCTGTAGATTTTATCCTGTGTTGCTGAGTTAGAAGAGCCAGCAACGGAACTGGTTAGGTGAATAGCAACTTGCATGAGAGCTACAAGAACTAGTCTAATGAATTGTATTCTTACACTAAGAAATTCATATTTAATCAATAGTTAGAAGTGGAAAAATACGAGAGAGAGAGAGAGAGAGAGGCTAGTTTTTGATTTTGTCTTTAAACAGTTTTTATATTTAATTGGATTTGCAAACTCACTTTTTCATGATTCAAAGAATGTAACTCAAGCTCAATGTGATTATTTAATATTTATATAAAGTTAGGTATGTGTATATGTATATTCATGATTCACTCCTTAACTAATTAACCGATCATTATGAATTTTAGAACAGTTGCTATGTATAAGAGAATAACAAGGGCTATATTTAATTTAATTTAGTTTTATAAAAAGGGGCAAAGCGGAGGTGAAAACCCTTCATAAAAATTCAGATGCCTCTGATTTTTGTAAAATTTTAACATCAGTTAATAAATATTCCTCAAATTTCTGTTTATTTGGAGTATTTTAAAGAATTTTGAATGGGGAATATGGGCAGAATCTACCATTTTATAATTGAAATATTTCAGATTTGCATTAAATTTGATCCATTGTCATTGAACAGCAAATAAGCAAAATTCTCTGAATTTTAATTTCTCAAGACCCATATTTTTTTAGAACCAAAACCATGCAACAGATTTTGATCAAGATTGAAATAAGAATTCTAAACATAAGGTTTAGTAACATTATATCTTGATTTTAATCTTCATAAGAAGTTATAAAGTGATGCAAAACTATTCTGTTTGGAAATTAATTTTATCCGTCCTGAAACAAACAAATTTACAAGGTCGCAACACTGAACATGCTAATGTTTCGGACAATCAATGGACTGGTTTCTTCTATGGAAAGTAACCACTTTTTAAGTCGCCTGATAAGGACATGTTGTGAGTTGAAATATTTCTTCCTAGTTAGACCACGTTTAGAGCATAGTCCAGGCCTCTGTTCCATATATGATATCCAGTCTTTGGAGAGTTTTCAGGATGACTATTCAAATAGTGCAGGACCTATTGGACCTGGCCTAGGAAAAGTGACTCAAGAAACATAAGCATTTCTCCCTTAAGTGTTAGCATTAAAAAAAAATCGACTGCTCAGCATTAAAAAGAAGCCATTAGGTGATAAACCAACATTATCAAAATACGAGGGGCATTCCAAAAGTAAAGCCTTCTATTTTTTTTAATCCTTCCAGGGGGATTGCAAATTGCATTGCTATGATGACTGAACTTATGCGTTCATGACCTGAAAGTTTCATCTCTCTGTTGCAGATATTGATGGTGTGAGACTACAAAAGCAACCCCTGTCATGAACGTGTGCCAGAAGCAGAGATGCATCATTGAATTCCTGAAAAAAGTACATGAGAATGGTGGTGCTTATGTAGAAAAATAAATTCTGGAGCATAAAAAGGTTGTTCATTTTAATGCTACCACTCCCGTCTCTGAAGCTCTTGAACCTTTGAGTTAAAACAAATAAGAGGCTTTACTTTTGGAATAATCCTCTTAATATAATATTATATGTGTATTTGGTATAATGATTAGGCTGGTGTGGGATGACTATTTCCCATCCTTTGAAGCCAGAGGTGGTGGATAAGCAAATGGCCTTCAGACATGGAAGCTAACTGTGAATACTCAATAAGCAGTCCTCACAAACACCCGGGCAATGTCGGACACCCAGGCTAGTCACTTATAAGCTCCTGAACTGCATCTAGAGATTATATGCAAAAGAGGTATTGTCAAATACTTCATGTAAAATTCATAGTTATTATTAATCAATAGTGCAGCGAGTAAGCATGAAAGCAATTAAATTCCAATTTTTAATTTCAAATTTAATATTTAGTATTTTTTTCTCTAATTATAGCAGTGTGCAGAGTAAAGAAGTTATTTGCAAGAACTAGAATTTAGTGTTGTGGTTCATAAAAAGGAACTAACAATGAATGAAAAGAACTATATAATCTAAGAAATTAGCAAAAGAAAGTTTTCACTTCAAATTTCCAAGTTTTTAAGGATCATCAAACAATGAAGAAAACATATCAAATAGGAATTCAGCCAAGGGGAAAAAGTCTAAGGCTGAAATCAGGAATTTAACAAAGCGAGATCTGTCATATATCCGATGGGAATTAATAAGAAACACAAAAGTATCAAGTATTTCAGGCCACTGGAGTTCCTATGATGTCAAGTGAAACAAGGTTTAAGGCATTAAGGAAGTTTGCTGATATAAAAATTCAAATAAAGAAATCCATTTTAATGAAAAAACGAAGATTGCAGTGGGCAAAAATATATGTAAAAATTGATTTCAGTAAAGTGCTTTTTACAGATGGACCAAGGATCACCTTCAATGAGTCAGATTGCTGGATGGGCTCGAGGATGGGGTTGCAAGCAATGTGACTGAAGACAATTGTTTAAACACCAATAAGGTGACAGTGAGATTGGTAATTAGCTCATGGGTTCATTTAAAGTGAAAGACAAGATTAAAATGAATTCCAAAAGTCACTGTCATTTTCTGGAGCAATTTTTTTTTTAAATAACTTGATAATCAGTCTTTAGGCAAGTATAGATCTATGATATATATATATCACATACATATACACACACACAAAAGTTGTATCAAAGTTTACTAAATCCTGGTTGAAAGAAAATGGATTTGTTGAAAATTCTCTTATGGACTGACCATGAAGCAGTTGTAACTGGAATCCCATTGAAAAACTGAAGCATCCTCAAAAGAGATATTTATTCTAATTGAAGGCAATTTAACAGTAAATGTGACCTCTTGAAGGCAGTTAAAGTTGCTGCAAACAGCTCACCGGTCACTAAAATTGCAAATCTAACATCAGATGTTTACAATAGGCAATAAAGAATTAAGAAAATAGCATTTGTGCAATAAATTTTAAAAGGGTCTTATAATCTTTTTTTTTACATAAATTTTTTTTTAAATATTTTTTCCGTAAAAAATTGACAAACTTGTTCTAAAATCTTTCCATATGTTTTTACTTTAGTTTTACAATGTATAATAATATAAAATAAACTACAGACAGTTATATTAGTCTGTTTTGTTAACTTAGTAAATTTTTTTTCAAAGCAAAAATAGTTAATCATATCACTATAAGTTATGATACGAATAGAACCTAAACAACATAATAGGACTTTTAACATTAAAGATGTAACTCTTTATATTGATTCATAACTTGCATATAATTTCTAGACGCAGTTTAGTTTATGCAAAGACCATCAGACAACCTCTCTTTGCACTGTCAAAAGATACAAAGACAAGGTAGAGGTTCTACTTTTTACCAAGATACTTTGCTTGCATTTGTCACAGGATAAGTATAGAACTAATGGTTATTTGTACTATTATTCACTGGACTACTGTTCTTATCTGGAGCGTGATTTTCACAACGTTTCGGTCAATATAACCTCCGACCTTCTTCAGGTGTATCTTGTTGAACTCGGGAATGTTTCTGTCAAACACGGAAATTTGGATGGAATTTCGAACGGAACCCTTTATTTCACAGGGGTACTCTTGTTGCATCAGCCATGACTGGATAGAGGTCCTAAGTAATTCGTAAATATATATTTCAGTCGCCCACACTGAGGATTGAACCTTCAACCTTCAGGAGGTCACTTTTACATTTGATTTCTCTCAGTGAGTCACAGGTCCTTGCAGACAATCTAGTACGAATTTTAGGAGCCTTAAACCTATTTTATTTCAAGATGAGAACAATAGTCCAATGAAAAAAAAAAAAAAAAAAAAATTATATATATATATATATATATATATATTAGAACTAATTTCAAAAGTTAAATTACTTGGGTGGCATCAACTAGAATAAAAGCCAAAACATTTAGCGTTCCCAACTGGTTGAGCTATCAACAGAGAGAGATAATAAAGATTTAAAATTAAAAAGCTTCAAGCTATGAATGAATTTGTGCATGCACAAAAGTAACAGAAGTGCAAGTTGAAATGAACATTTTGCATTTCAACTTGCAGACCTTTCTGTATGTGTTATTCATGCACCAAAACAAAGAGTTTACTAATTATAAACTATCCTTGGTGTATAATTACTATTTCCCGTTAATTTCAGTGGTCTGTGACCAGTAGTTTAAGAACTTATCAGTAAAATATTTACACACACACCTACTGTTTTATTTATTTAGATTAAAAACCAAAATTTTCATAAAAACTTGAGGGGGGATAATATTTGTTAGAAATAACTGAAGAAAATATTGTAAATGAAATCATTACCAAGTTTACTAAAATTAAGTTGTCTAGCAAACTAGAGTACATTTAGGCATAAACATTTTTTTACCAAGTAAAATAGATTTTTTGTACTAGCAGGACCCGTGGAAATTTCTCAGTGTGTAATTGCATATTTACAGAGACAAGTGACTTTCTGTTTTGAAAGTCGTCCACACTAAATGGTGTAGCCTAATCTGAAGACTATGAAAATATAGGTTAATAAATAAGGATATCTGAAAACTGATTTTATTGGAATATGTTCAGTTAGAGAAACTTTTCTTATAAATATATTTTAAAAATGAAATCTTTATTTACAAAAATAATTAATACTGAAAGTAAAATCCATTGTTTTTTTACTATAAATTAAATAAACAGAAAAGAGAAAATAAAATGAATGTTTAAATAAATGGAAAATAAAATAAATGTTTAAATAATTAAATAAATGGAAAAGAAAGTGAATGTGTTGCATTATTTGGTTTCTTAGGGCTTACTAGTGTTGAGACGATTAATCGGAATCGGAAAAGTCGGAGCTTTTGGGGTATCAGAATCGGAAAAAATTGAGCCTATTTTCCGATGCGAAAACAGATTCCTTTAATTATCTTTTTTATTTGATTTTGGTTTAAGAAACATCTTCCACTGCTTGTAGTAATAATAAAATAATAAATATTTATTAATTTAAACTTCCAGTAAGACTAAAATCCCCCTCATAAGTGTGTTTTTACGTTTGAGAAAATATATAAGCACATTTTAGATGTTTTTTTATGGTAATTGGGACAAAATAACACTTTTATAGTAAAATATTTAGAGATTTATAAAGAATCAGAATCTGTAATTTAGTACGGAATCAGTAACTGTATCGGAATCAGGAAAAATATTGGAATCGTCCCATCACTAGTTCTTACCTTGAGTATTATTTTGCAAAGTTTTGGTTGATGTAATTTGACTTTCTTCAGGTGTATCTTGTTGAACTCAGGAATTTGCCAAACTTGGAAATCAGCAGGAAATTTTAGTAAGATACACCTGAAGAAAGTTGGAAGGTAAATTGACTGAAATGGTGTGCAAATAACACTGAAGATGAGAACAGTAGCCCAAAGAATCCAAATAATATGAATAATCAATCCCCATCTCAAAAATATAAAAATGTAAAGAGAAAATGAATGTTTACTTAACAGTTTAAAAAAAAATGTATTTTTCACATATAATAAATTAAATAAAATAAACATAACTAAGAGATGTGTATTTTTTTTTTTTAAATCTAAAATCACCACTTATCGAAGCCAGGGCCCATTCAAGGATAAATTGGTGAGAACTCTATCAGTAATGGTGGAATTTGGGTAGGGCTTAATTATTTAAGAGGATGGGCCAACAAAAACTTATTTACATCAGACTTGAAAATAATCAAGTTATAGTCAGATAGGAAGTAGCTTCATAGCATTGTTCCACAGACAGACAGTTCTAGGAAAGAAACTGCTCATGGAATTTACATTTAATTTTAGGCACAGACAGATTAAGGGAAATTATTGATGGGTGTTGTAGCTAAACAAGTATTTGTTATAAACGTTTTACAAAGGAAAACTATGGATTAGAGCTCAGTCGAGCACATACTATGAAAGTAATGATATAGCAAAGATATGCTCGCAACATCTCTTCTGTGAAAAAGAGGGAGTAAGGAGTGAAAAGGTTTTTGCTCACTAAATTCCAAAGACGGTTTTGAACTCTGTCTAAGCTGGAGGCAGGAGAGGGTACTCATAGGAGCTCCTTCCTAGATATTATTTGACTCTTGTACAGATAGAGGATAGCATCGGGAGTGAGATACTTTCTGGAGCGGTAGAATGATGCAACTATTTTTCCAGTGATTTTCGCAACTGATCTAATGGCAGTCTTCAATTTCAGGCCAGGAGTGAAGGTAAATCGCAGAAGTTTGTCGAAGCAAGGTCACAGTTTCATTTAGTGCAGACAACTTTCAAAACAGGAAGTTGTTCGCTTCGATAAATATGCAATTATACCATATGTTAGTCGTATCTTCATCTGCTGTATATTACTGCTATGCTAAGCAGGAATGCAAACCCCCACAATATAATTATATTAGGTTGGTGCAAAAATAATGTCATATATATATATATATATATATATATAAAATAAAAATTACAATTAAATTTATCAAAATGATCCAAGATGGAAAAATTAAAGTATATTATAAATATTAAAGAATTAATATTTATAAAATTATCTCAGCCAGATGTAAAAGCTCGATAAAACCAAATAGGAAATAGAGCTTATAATATGAGCAAACAGTTAATAAAATATGTTAAAAAACACTTTGAAATGAGTTAAAAACATATTTAATCTGAAAAGGATAGTCCTTAATCCGCGGAGTTTCGAAATACTTTCCTTCTCATCAGAGGGTAGGAGTTAGCAAAATGCTATGATCAGACTTCTGCATGCAAAATCCGATCCCGCATTTTGCTAACTCCTACCCTCTGATGAGAAGGAAAGTATTTCGAAACTCCACGGATTAAGGACTATCCATTTATCTAGTGCTTCATTTTCAGATTAAATATGTTTTTAACTCATTTCAAAGTGTTTTTTAACATATTTTATTAACTGCTTGCTCATATACATATACATATATATATATAGTCGAACTTCAAAAAACAACATTTTTTGCACCAACCTAATACTACTTTTGTTCAAACTGAAACTAATTAAGTACTAGTTAGTTTTTTAATATATCTGGTTATGAGGAATCTATCTCTAAAACTCTTATAGGAGTTTGACATATTTCCATTCAATAGACATCCAATATGTGTGCAGACCTCACAACATTACATCATCCAACAGAACAGATACTACACTTTGAATTATTGATTTGCACAAAACAAAATTGTACATTTTAAATAAATTAGGCACAAGCCATTCAAAAGTGTGGGAAAATGGGTATCTTTGGTCATCTTTTGTGACTATACCTAAACGGTGTCTATCCTACCCTTAGCTAGAATGATCAATCCATCTTAGCTGGATCGACCCAGTAGTTTCCAAGAAAAAGTGGAACAGGTAGGCAGAGAGAGAGAAACAGACAGACTAAGAGAAATATAATATAGATGGTTGGAAAAAAGAAAAGAAAAACAAACCAGGTAAAATTGTTAAATACTTTATACAAATTTTCAATAGTTATTTATATATACACACTCACACACACACATTTATATATATTATATATAAAGTTGGTGTGAGAATTAATGTGTAAAAAAGCTACACATGCAGTTTAATGATCACATTTGTTCGAGCTTCTTTTTAATATCATTTTAATGTCCAATTGTATTAAATAAAACCTGTCTCTGTATTTTGAAAAGTTTTTTCGCTTTGTTATAGATTCTATAATCAGCCTGCAACGCCTTTTTTACAAAGGTGTTATGCTGCAGTAGGAATGTGTCCTCCGTGTGTATACTACGTTTCTCAATGTCACCTCTGTATGCTCTGTTATCGTTAACCAAGTTTTCGGGAGATAATTCGGGCGATATATGGCATTTTGAGAAAGGCAATTGATAAACATGTTCAAACATTTTAACTGTAGAAGATAATTCTTCGGCGTGTCCCAAGACGGCAAACCATTTATCCAGATTCTCTACAACGTAATTCACTGCTTCCATGAGATCTGCAGGCGATAACGTGTCGAAATGCAGTTTCTGTCGATACCAGCAAGGAAGGTTGTGGCGGTTGATTAAATAGCTGCCTTCCAGGGCAGTGCCATTTACCTCGAGATCACAGAAACTCTGATGAAAGAGAAGTTGTCGGAAGAGTAAGCTCCCCTGTTGAACGATCCACTCATGGACGGAGACCTTGTTGGCATTGACGGCGCTACACAGTTCATCACCAAGAGCTTCTTTGCAATAATGGTAAGTGGAAAGAGCTCGTTCCAGTGGATCTTCAAGAAAAAGAAAATATGAACAACTACTATTCAAATTCTCGCACATTCCAAAGGTGTAACCCCCTCTATGAACTTTAATTCGATCTTGTAAGTGTCGTTCCTCCCCTTCTATCATTTCCCAAGCAATTCGGTTACGACTTGACATTACAGGCGACATTGAAAGCGAATAATTTGTAGCTATACGTTGCAAGCAATTCATTAGCGACATTCCGGATTGATGTGGATTAACCATAAAGACAATGTTACTGTGGCGATACTTTGTGGATGGTCGCATTGGTTTAGTTGAGGTGCTTTCAGTGTGGTGATAGAGGAAATAATTTGGGAGTGTGTTGTTTTTGGGCAGCCATGGAAAGACTCTTTCAACTGTGGAGGAAGTGATCTGCTCTTGGAGGAGTCTGTATTTGTCATGACGTCCTTGAATGTTGTTTAATGACACCATTATTTCGTTTAGTTTTGTAGCCTCTTTTCTGAAAGGAGAAAAGAAAATATCAGTTTGAATTCAAGCAATTTTGATAAATTTATAGTATTTATATTTTAAATATTTTCAAAAAGGAACAAATGAGAAAATAAAATATATATTCATGCCAATAATACAGTGGAAGAAAGAAGCCAAAAAAGAAAAAAAAAAAAAAAGAAGAGAAATAGCCTAGCTCAAATGAAACATTGATGGATTAAAATTTGGACTTGACTTTGAAAATCTGGCAGGATAACCTTATGTGTGTGGGTGTGTGTGTATGTGAAAGAAAGAGTGAGACAGAGATTTCAGTAATTAAATTTTTCTAAGTTCCAGATAAAAAGAGTACATCAAGGTATTATGTTTGTTTACAGCATTTTTGAGGCAGCATTTATTTTAAGTCATACAATGAAACATAAAAATTATAAACTTTTTTGCATTGAATACTAATTCCATTAATCCCTTGTGCACCAAATTGATACCATAACATTTAGCTCATACAACCTTATAACAAAAATTCATAAAAATCTTAGATCTGTCCAGTAGTTTCTGAGAAAAAGTGGAGCAGACAGACAGACTGATTATTAATATAAATATATATTCCCACCTCCTAAATAAACTGAACAAAAAAATAGAAAAACTGGAATGGACAGACAAACAGATTGCTTAAAAGAAATATCATAAATATATATTCCCCCTAAATAAGCACATGTAGTTTATGAGGTCTACCCAACAAGAAATATGGATATCTCTTCTTTTTTTTTTAAACTTGATAGAATCATAAAATAGATTTAGGTGGTCATACATTTATTTTTATAGATAGTTTAAGTTAAAAGTAGACATTTTTTTGTAGCACACCTTTCTTGGAAAGAGATTTGATTCAATTATATCAAACATGTTGTATGCTATTATAAAATATATTTGATTATTTTCATGTGCTTGATCACTGTAATGTCAAACAAAATAAAAATCACAATACTTCATTTTTACTTGCACATTGTGCGGTTGACTTGATTCTTAAAAAAAATATATTTAAATAAAAGTCAAATTCCCAGAGGAAAATCGTCTATTCAAAATGAAACAATTCAGAAAACTCAAACCACTCAAAAAAGATCAGGATAAGACTTCTTTGATAATAGCAGCTCCAGGTTTTATCCTGTTTTCACTAATGTGATTCACACAGGTATTGAAATGGACTTAACCTTTTAACAATCTTGAGTATGCTTCCCAAAGGATTGGCCAATGAGCAGGGATATTGTTTAATCTGTTACTTGAAGGATTGCTCACGAATAGCTCCTTGCTCAGCCAAGCATGATCAGCTTAAAGTGAGATAATCAACAAAAAGCCTTGTGTGGTCAGGTGAGAACTTCCTTTCTTGTCTCAGAATAGAAAGAAATAATTAAAAAGAAGAAGAAAAAAAAGAAAATAAAATAAAAGGGGAGATAACTGTTGCTTAAATACTTCCAATGATTTAACAAATAAAATAGATAAACAACCTCTTGCCTTTCTGTTAGTGGTAAGGAGAGATGAAGCTATGTTTATGGTACAAAAGTACTGATTAGTCATAGCGTGAGAATGTGATGTGATTGGCACAAGTTTAAGAATCTGTTTACTACTGCTACCTTGCACGCTTGTCATTGTACCCACTTCAATTGTACATGCATGTTTTAGATGGTGCAAAAAAGGGGAAAATAGTAACGTAAATTAAAGGTGAAGGATAAGAGGAGAGGATTTGGTTTAGTTGTTTTGATTTATGGCATATCAGCCTTTTTGGATTATTTAATGCTGAATACACTCATTTTAGTAAAAGTTTTTATGTTCAAAGTTGTTTATATCTTTTAGATATTTATTGGTGTTTGGTTTGGTTATTTTGTAGAGGAAAATTGCTGTTTTTGTTTTTGACTTTGCAGAAAATGATTGAATTTTGCAAAAGAAAACAAAAAACAAAATCAATATTTGGTGCATCTTAGGTCAGGATTGGTTGGTTGTTTTTGTTTTACGGCATATCAACCCTTTTCGGATTATTTAATGCCAAATCCAAAGATTTTGAAAAAAAATTTTTTTAATAGAATATATTTGTTGTTTTCATGTCAGTTTCTATTTAACCCATAGTTGGGACCCTAACAGGTACTACCATTCCGGGTCAGAGTGGACCTGGGAGCAATGGTAATTAAAGGGTGGCTCCACACTCCTCAAAGCCCACAAGTTGGGGCCTCACCACTGGATATAGTTTAAGGTCATATCCAGGACCCCCATTGAGGGACTTTTACTCTCTGCAGGGGGGCAATCGGCGTATTCTAATGCCCCACCGACAGGGCCTTTAGGTCAGGAAGCTAGTATCTTGGGATAACTTGATCTGGTAGCACCAGAGGAGTGAGAGGGATGTAATTATGTAAACAATTAAATAAAAATGAGTATATGAGAGGGGAGAGAAAAAAAAAAAAAAAAAAATGAAAGAGGTTCTATTGTGACATCACAATGTATTTTGACTGAAATACTTTGCACCGGATTGATGTATATAATTAAAAGAGAAAGTAAAAAGAGACAGGAGAAAGAGGAAAAAATAAACAGAGATGAAAAGAGAGGATAGAGACAAGAGAGAGATGGGGAAGAGGAGGGTCTGTTATGACATCACAATGCATTCTATGAACTTCTTTGACTTTGAACTCTTTGTAAAAACATGATTATCAACGGAATGCCTTGAATCCCAAACCCATTTTCTTTACTTGTACGATGACCCATATGCCTTAAATGTACTGAATAGAGATTTACTTTGTTTACAGGGTGGAATGATAAAAGTTGTCACCTTAAAGAAAACAACACTACAGCTTTATTTTAAAACTTTTATTGAAAAAAAAAAATCAATTCAGATAGCTTGATTATATAGTAGAGCAGACATCTATTCAATGTAACCGCTTTCAGCCTCAATCACCACCTCAATACATGTCTGGAACTGGGAGCATGCATTTCCACAGGTACCTGCGTAAGCTCGGCAAATACTTGCCGATCAGGCTGGCTTTGGTGTTGTGATAGGTCATGTTGGTGATGTTCTCGACGTATAACCAAACAAAGTAGTCGAGCAGGTTCAGGTCGGGAGAGGATGGGGGTGCAGTGAGAGAACGGTGCAAAGTCGTAGCACTACTTCTGAAGTCACCTGTCTGTTTAAATATATGTATGTATGTTTGTTTGTATGTCTGCCTAAAACTTTCGACAGAGGCGATGGATTTTCACAAGATTGGGATCGTTTTGAAGCTCGACCCTTCGGACGATAAACATTGAAAAATTGGCTAAAAATAGTAATTCCTTCACCCTCAACTGGACACTTTTCTACAGGAAGTGGTCGTTTTTTTTCACCAAGTCATACCCTCTTTTCGATTGCTTAGCCTTAATTTAAACCTACGTCACTTCTGGTTTAGTGATGGACACAACAGCAAAGTCGTCACGTTTTGTTTTTTCACATTCTTTTCCTCCTTTGTGATACGAGTTCGAGCCTGCCTGCCTATTACCACTTTTTTTTTTTTTTTTGCTCAACACACATCTCCGGGCAACGCCGGCCACCCAGGCTAGTTTGCAATAAAAATTTGCTACAAAAGCGAATTTTTTTAAAAACAATTTTCAGATATGATGACCAGTGAAAGAAGTGCAATAAATGTTGAAACATTAATTTTTACTCCAAGTTAATGAATTATAATTTACAACCTTTCACTTTGTAGCAGTCGCATATTTTTTTCTTACGCATAAATCGACAGGTATACCATTGAGTGATTGGCTAATCAAAGGTCTTGGTATAGGAACACAGGAATTCAATGGACTACGTCTTCCAATATCCACCCAATCTGGTTTCCCCACTCAGTAGCAGAAAATAAACAGTCAGGCAAAACATATTCGTTGGGTTCCCCAATTCGCCAACGACATGGTAAATCTACCAAGGTACACATTTTTAAGTAAACTTCAGTTTTGTTTGCTGTATTCTATTAATTCATAAATGGAGTCAGATGTACTTTTATAACAGCCTATCATAATTATAAATCATATAGCATTCACCCATTATAAGACTTATAGCCGTCATCAAATTTGCATTCATTTGCAATGATAATTGAAAAAAAAAAACTTTATAACTCAGATAACTCCATTTTTGTAGCAATAATAGATCTACTCATAAAACCTACACCTGCATAATCGCATGAAGATTACTTATTTAGTTACTCATATGATATGGAAAGAAAAAAAGGGATAAAAAGACAAAGAGTGAGTGAGAGAGAGAGAGAGAGAGAGAGAGAGAGAGAGAGAGAGAGAGAGAGAGAGAGAGAGAGAGAGAGAGAGAGAAATAATTTAGATTAATAGTCTACCAACCAGAGAAATGATTTTATTTGTAATATATTCATTTCTTGTAGATCGTGATGACCTGGAGATATCAAGAGAGATGTACCCCCACCCTCCTTCCAAAAGTTGGACTGACTAAATAGCCCTTATACATGAAAATATGGTGAGAGTGGGCTGAGGCAGGTTAAGGGGTTTACATGGATCTATTGTCATAGTTACAATAAACTTACCTGAAAAGTGTATGTGAATGTGTGGTACGTGTGTGCGAGTGTGTGTGTGTGTGTGGGGGGGGTAGTGGATCTAAAAATATTTGGACAAATAACAAAGTCAAAGGTTTTATTTCTATCAGAATTTAGTAAAAAGTATCTACTGAGGTCATTCATGACAAAGGTCAACACTTTTATATTAAGATAACATTCAAATAGCTGCAAGAGGTATGTAAGTTATCAAACATAAGTAACATTTAGTGATAATTTATTTGATTATATATATATATATATAAAACGTATAAGAAGCTGTTAATAGTGTCGAATAAGGGATGTTGAAGTGACGTGACATGATGTATGAACAAAAACGGACAAACGAAGGTCATATTTAGATTATAAATCTTCGTATATCAATTTTTAAAATATTTTTTTCACATAAATCAGTAAATATGAACTAACCGTTTAATATAACCAGAATGGTAAAAATCTTTGATAATTTTAAGAGGTACCTCTCCTTTTCAAAAATGTATACAGCATACATACATTATATATATATATATATATATATATATATATATATATATATATACATACATATATATATATATATATATATATATATACATACACATATAAAAAAGAACTTTGTCTATGTGTGTGAGATCATTTCTTATAGACTCCACAATGGCTGAACCTATTTTTATAAAATTTCACACAAATGTACTTTATGTACCTGGCAGTGTTCTTAGATGGGTTTTGTATTGGAATGTCTTTGATAGGCATCGATAATTGAAGAAATCCGATGAAAGAAGAAACAGGCAATTTTGATCAAACATCACAAGTGGATTTGAGAAGTTTTATTACAACACAAGCAGAAAGGCCAGGCTTATAAAATTAACAGTAGGTTCTTTGATATGACAGGGGTGCGTTCAAAATGAATGTTTCTGTGTAGAGCACAATTGAACAATGATACTTGACTTTTGCATTTTAAACTTGAATTCCAGTTATTATACATAAAAATGATTTTATAAAATTAAAATTAGGTTGTCTACAGTGTAAAGTATACTACAATGTATTTTGGACTATGTGACGCCAGAAGGGACGTGAAGTTTCTTCGTGGTGTACCGTGATGGGTCCCCAACTAGATCAGGCAATCGATTTGATTTCAATATGGGTGAGTTCAATAGTTTCGATAACAATAAAAATACTGGAGAGTGAAACATTCGTTGATCCTCATTCAATCTCGGATCTCTCTGCTAGTATACACTAGCAGGAAGACCTAACGTTGCTTCTCAAATGCATCTGTAATATTAGGCTGTATAAGGATGTTAACTCTGGTCAAAATCAAACTGTGTGTGTGTGTATATATATATATATATATATATATATACTAGCAAAAGTACCTGTCGTTGATTGGGTTCAAAAACAGCCTACAGAAAATGGACTCTGATTTATGAAAGTATGATAGGTTATGAAAAGGAAGGGTTGTAAAGAGATAGCTCCGAATTTGGGGGTATCAAAACCAAAACAAAATATGATGAAAGTAAAAATAAAATAGATAAACCCCATAATTTATTATACCATACCTATTCCCACTGAAACACTTACCACAATATTCTGTAAATCTATATTAAAAAACCTTGTTAAACTTTGTGACATATTTCCATTCTATGGAGGTTAGGCGCGAACGAACACCCCATCATTTTATTATACCATATTTCTTAAAACTATATAATTATAATAATTATCAAAGTATACTTACGCAGATAGATATGAAAAGTCTTTATTAAATTTTGTGCCTATTTTCATTCTATGGAGGCCAGGAGCGAACGCAGACCCCACAATTTTATTATACCATCCCTATTTAAGTTAAAGCATACTTATCAAAGTATTATTATGTACATCCATATCAAAAACACTTGCAAACGTTTTTTTTTTAATTTTTAAATTTTTTATTTCCATACTTTGAACACCAGGTGCGTACACAGACCCCACAATTTTAATGAATCATCATTATGCCAGATCAAACATACCCATTCCTGTGTCTTGATACATCTATCATTATATGTGATCAGTTTTCTATAATAGTCAACCATATAGGAGCCTATTTGTGACCAGACACACACACAGACGTTCAGCTTTATATTATATATTTCCTCCAAACCTCTGGCCTTGATGGAGGGGAGATTAAAACTTGCTGCTATGGTTTCAATTTCGAAAAGAGGGAAAATATAACGTATGAAAAATATCTGGAATCAAGTCTCACCTTGCTGTTATTTCAGATCATTTGAAACTATAACAGCAAGTTTTAGTCTCCCCGCCATCAATGCCAGAGGTTTTGAGAAAATATCAGATATTTTGTAATTCATATGCAAAACTAGAAAAACAAGTAACTATGATTGAAATATTGGTAAAGGTGCAGTATCTTTCCACTCACAAAAAATCCTTTAAAATTACCACTTTTATAGGTTTTTGAGGGTGCTGAAAATGAAAACAGTTAAAATCCCAGGAAACGAGTAATTTCAATGACATGAGTAAATTATAGCTTTAAAAAGTGAGGGATCACTTTTCTATATCAATTTATTGTAAAATAAACACCCACTTTATAGCCAAGGTGGCCATAAAGTAGGTGCTCATTTTACCATAAATTAATATAGAAAAGTAATCTCCCACTTGTTTAAACAATAATGTGCGACCTTAAGGGCATATGTCACATAGCCCACTACACAAGTCAGGTCATTAGTTTTCTAACGAGGCCTTCATTTGTTAAATAGTCGCCGAAATTTCGAACTTACAAAATTGCCAAAAAAGAAAAAAAAGAAAAAGAAAAAAAAAGAAAAAGGAAAAAGTGATTAAAATGTATCCTCAGATATCTCTAACGACTTAATAAATTCTTTCTGTCGACAGAGAAAAGGTTTTTGTGAAAGAATCGTGACTGACTTTAAAATCCTTAAATAATTTTGAAAGTTAGCCAGATGTATGCTTCTAAAATACTCCATTTTATATGTATTGGCACTCGCTGGGTTTGGATGCAGTTGTTGACCAATGGCAGATTCCGTTTATTATTTTTTAAGCACTTATTAGATTTTCTACTTCTTTTTGTTCTTATTATTCTTTCTAATGAAAGGTTCCTGCTATTCTGATTTTTTTTTTTTTTTTTTTGTTCAACAGCATATCAACCCTTTGTGGGTAATTTAATGCCGAATCCAGTTATTTTGGGTATAGTATTCGATGTTGTATCCAGTTATTTTATGAGATTTTTATTTTTCAAGCTCCTTGTATTTTCAATCGTTAGTTTGTAGCTTTTGATTTGGTTGTTTTATAGTGGATTTTGTCATTTTTGTTCTGTCTTTCAGAATATGATTGGGTTTTGCAATAGGAGGGGGAAAAGGGTTACAGTATTATTAAGTCCTGTATTATGAATGTAGTTATATTGTTGATAGTGTTTTATATTCAAATTGTTCTCATTCTTAAGGAAGGTTTCTTGGAGATAAATAACCGAAGGATTAAATTTGGTTTGCAACATTAAAATTTCCTTGTAATTTGCCTTCAATCCACGGCAATTCCATTTTTTTGGTTTGAGGAGTAATTTCATTTTCCATGTCTTCTAATTCCATAAATCTATTTGTAGTAGTAGTAGCTTCTGTTTGTGGTAATTTCTTTATATTATTTTGTTTTTGGTAGATGTATTTTTTGTTTGTTTTTCAAGTGTGTTTTTTTCACCACGGGGAAGACGTATTGGTGCCGTGT